>NC_090445.1:21179980-21528480 GCF_031143425.1 Pleurodeles waltl | reverse complement strand
TGCACAAGAGGTCTGAACCGGCAGCTTTCACTGCCTACGGCCCTCCTGAGTGCGCCCATCACGGAAGTGCTAAGCAGGTTTGGTCCTGACCAAGCCCAACCCTGCTTAGCACTTCCGAGATGGGCGCATTGAGAAGGACTCCAAGGGCCACAGAACTCCGGCTTCGTGGAATTCCACTGAGTTTTTTTTCCAATTCTGAGGACTTCCACAAAGCCAGACTCCGTTCACTCCCCCCAGGCCTATTAGTTGCTACATAGATCTTTTCTTGTGGGCATATAACAATGCATAACACATATCTTGACCACCAGTTCATAATTTATTTGAACGTATAGTGGTTGAAACCTTTTACACCACTCGCCGCAATGGCCACAAACAACACTTGGCCCTTAGCTGTGAAACCCTACCAGCCCCCTTCTCACTCTCGGCTAACAGCTATAGCCAGGATTTATTATATGTCTCAACTTAGTGCCCCTGCTAAATGAAACGCGTGGTGAATGTCATATTACAGTGGACAGGAAAGAGTCTTCTTCAATAAATGGCCTATAAATACACCTTTTATGCTTAAAATAGTCTTTATTGTAAGAGACTCCATTCATAAATGTGTTAATTTTTCTTGCTTTTCAGTAAGCCCCCGAGCTACACGTTGCTCTGAATCGTGCGAGTGTACGGTTCATCTGAAATCTATCCCTTCCCATTAATGTATAGCTTTTGTTAGATTAAGTGGGCGAGTGCTGGCAGCATGTAACATAGCTTAGCATGCAATGCTCTTTATGTAAAGCCTGTTACTCACACCAGGACACTCTACAAATATAACCTACTCTCTAGCAGCTGCGCATCGTGGTCAGCCTCATATCAAACTTCATACATTTCAAGTATGCAAAACCCGGTACAAGACGTACAGCATTTAATATCCAGATCAGCTATGTGTTGTTAGTTATTCTTCAATAATGGAAACTCTCTGAATTCACTTTACAAGCCAAAGAGTCCTAGACTCGCTCTCTCTCAAAACACTTCATGAAAAGGTTGGCATCAAAGGTGGCAAATCTAGAACCCGTCTCAGTTCTGTCTGATTGTTTATATATTAACATGTATTATGTAGAAACACATTGTTTTAAAGAGTTAGTTACTTCATCTATTCTATACACTTATTAGATTATGTTCATAAAAGCTCAATAATTGTTGGCCTAAGTACTGATGCTGTGCCAATCATCTGCTTTAACATGGACAGATGTGTACAGAATTGTAAGATCCGCTGTTACGCTTCTCTTGGCCTTATCTCATGGGCATAACTTGTTGTGCTCAGAATATCCTGAGAGCCATTTACATGTGGAGGCTGGTACCAACGCAGCAGTTTTATAATAATACCTACATATTATGCTGATCTTTCTGTTGAGAATTCATTGCCAGATACAATTGATCTACCAGTTGGAGTCAGGGCAATGGATGATTATATTAAGGGTTGCTCGGGTGCTCAGATGGCACTATGCATTTTTCCTCTGTACCCTTTCCAGTTGTCTCCGCCATGTGAGCACCTGCATAAAACCATACTTAAATAATCCCTCCCGGTTTGTGAACATGGCGATATGGGTCTAGGCTTGGACATGTATCTGTGTTCATTTTCACATATCTACCATTTTCCTAATTTTAAACATAGCTGGTGTATAACCTCCTTGTTATAATTTGGGGACAGATGTCAACATCAATCTGTATCAATACACTGTGTCTCAATCCCATTGTTGTACCCAGTGGCTCTTATAATGACCATGTTCCCTCCATCTTACGCTTCAAGACTAGTGACGTTGTAATTATTTCTAATTTCCATCAGCCCTTATTCATTCAGTCTTTGTCAAATACTTGTGTTAGTGCCATTTCTTGCACTTATATTTATTTTCCATTTCAGAATAACTGTCATTACTACACCGGACACTATGGGCCTGATTCTGACCCCGGCGGTTCCTTACCGCCGGGGCCAGGGTCGGTGGGAGCACCGCCAACAGGCTGGCGGTGCCCCGCAGGGCATTGTGACCGCGGCGGTTTTGCCGCGGTCAGAAGTGGAAAACCAGCGGTCTCCCGCCGGTTTTCCGCTGCCCATTAGAATCCTCCATGGCGGCGCAGCTCGCTGCGCCGCCATGGGGATTCTGACAACCCATGCCACCATCCTGTTCCCTGCAGTTCTCCCGCCAGGAACAGGATGGCGGTATGGGTTGTCGTGAGGCCCCTGGGGGCCCCTGCAGTGCCCATGCCAATGCATTGCAGACAGTGAAATTTGCGACGGGTGCAACTGCACCCGTCGCACCTTCCCACTCCGCCGGCTCAATTCTGAGCCGGCGTCCTCGTGGGAAGGGAGTTTTACACTGGGCTGGCGGGCGGCCTTTTGGCGCTCGCCCGCCAGCCCAGTGTAAAACTAAGAATAGCCGCAGCGGTCTTCCGACCGCGGTGCGGTATTCTGGAGGGAGGAAGTCTGGCGGGCGGCCTCCGCCGCCCGCCAGACTTATAATGAGGCCCTATATCATTGCATTGACCCATAATTTCATGAGGGTTGAAAATGGATGTGGTCTTTTAGCCTATTCTCTGCTGCTACTTCTCCAGCGATATGACATAGATTCAGTGAATCAGAAACAGTGCCTGCCACCCTTATTAATAAATGGCCTGGCAGTATAAAATGGGAAGGGCGAGCAAACATGTCTGATATTTAAAAACTGAAAAGCTGCTATGTGGTTGTCATGGCCGTGTTGGTAATAAAAGAGTCTAGTCGCACGCATGAGTCATACAACACATCTAAGGTTTGTGTGGGTGGGTAGTGGGCGAGAGTGTTGGAGGAAAAGAGATTGGTAGACGTTATTTAAGAAGGGGTTTGAGGAGGTGGGAATATGGATGTTTCTGTTTTTGGAGAGTTGTGCCTGAGGGTGAAACGCTGTCCAATAGTTGATGGAGTTGAGACAGCTTGATATCAGAGTGAGAATGCGTGGTGATAGACAGGGTCTGGGAGAGCTGAACATTATCGACAGTGAGGTGGTAAAAAAAACAGAAAGAGACTGTAACAGCGCTTAGATATGAGAGCACAGAGAGAAGAATATTAGATCCTGGAGCCAACCGCTGCCCGGGGTGATTGAGGATCCAGTTGAGCACCACAAGGGGAGAGCCTTTCATAGACCACATCAATCAGTCAGGGATTTTAAAGTGCAGCAAATCACTAGTGAGGGTCTCAAGGCGCTGGAGTTGCTAGCTGTTAGCAGTTCTCTGTTCATTCAAATAACCATGCCTTGAATCCTTTTCTGAATTTCCAGACTTATGCGATATTCCTGGGGTGCAGAGGAAGGGCATTCCAGGCTTTGGCCGCCAGGTGAGAGAAGCAGCGTCCTTCGCTGTTGGATCAGCAGATCCAGGGAGTGTTTACGAGATAAAAGGAAGCGGATCGCAAGTGTCTGGCTGGTTGGTGGAAGGTCGTTTGTTTGTGGATGTAGACTGGTCCTTCGTTGTGCAGGGCTTTCTATGCCTGGGTCAGCATCTTGACCAGGCATCTTTTCTGGTTCGGGAGCCAGTGTCGCTTCCTGAGGTGGGGGTGATGTGAGTCTGCCTGGGGAGGTAGAGGATGAATCTTGCATCTGAGTTTTGTATCGTCTGTAGTCTCCTCAGGAGGCGTGCAGTGATTCCTACATAAAGAGTGTACTGTATTCCAGCCTGCTGGTGACGAGGGCTTGAGTCATGGTCCTTCTGGTGTTGAGTGGGAGCCACCTGAAGATCTTACAGAGCATGTGTAGGGTGTGGAAGCAGGCTAGCGAGACTGCGTTGACCTGTTTCTGCACAGATAACTTGCTGTCCAAGACGATGCTGAGGTTGCGGACGTGTTCTGTCGGGGGGGACAAAGGGGAAGGGCCAGTGGGTGCCAATGATACACATCAGGATGAAGTGTCTGACAAAGTCAAAAGCAGCCAACAGGTACAATTAGTAGGGACATTTGGTGGTCATGGAGAGTCAAAGTCATGAAGTTAGGCACATGTTAGTGTACTTTAAGGCTCCTAGGATAGGGTAGGAGTCCATTGTTTTTGAGGTGTAAGAAGCTCTCTTGAGGTCCATGTGTGTTGACCTATTAAAGCTCCCACTCCCCCAACTTTAGGAATGAAGAATGATGCATTCATGTTTGCTTCCAGCGACCTGACTGCTCTCCAGCTCTGGATATGATGCAGACGTTCTCTGTTTCAGATGTGTTTAATGCTATGTCTCAGGCTGTGTCAGAGTACATCTGTGTCCAACAGCCTGTCTTCCTCTGAGAAAGACCATCCGTTCTTTGTGCTATTAATGATGCCATGCCCTGATTCCTGTTTTTGGGACTTCCTGATCTCGGTTCACTGGCATAACTCTCTTCTGGCTCTCCAGATTGTGCACACTGGGTCAATGTGTCAAGATAACTTGCTAGCGCTTAATATTAACAGTGTTGTTGTTTCTAAGCACTGCAACAGGTGTTACTATTACCACTGCAATGGTGTGCTGCTCCTAGCATAATACAAACTACAAAGATGTGTGCCTGTGTCTCACACTTCCTCATCCATCACACTGCTAAGCGCTGCATCCCATAACATGAAAACCGCAGCTCTGTGGTCATCACACACAACATGGAAACACTTCCCACACAGGCTCAAGCAAAGACAGCACACTTCCAACCACACACCCGCACGATGTAGCGTGATGGCCACGTGGACAAGTGATTCAGCGCCCCACGTAAGGGTATTAAGCACTAACCAAATATTATAACACCAGGGCAAAAGTCCTAAAAAAAGAAGTGGGGGAACTAACCAAGTTAGGCAGAACGCAAGTGACATAATTGAGTGTGACATCATCATGCGTGACATCATGGTGCGAGACATCGCACGTGGAATCACACAAAGTGGCATCAAAACTTATGACCTCACAGGAAGTGACAAATACAAGATGTGACATCAGATCTTGAGACCTCACACATATGTTTAGCAGGTCTACCATGAGCACATTTGAGCGCATTACAATATTTAACAAATTAGATTTTGCGTTGGGTTGTGCCAAAAAAGTTAAGCAAACTAAACGCAAATCTGGGCCTCAACTTATATATTTATTTTTTAAAACCCCTTAACCATCACTTTCTTATGTAACACATCCTATACATTGAGTTACACACATATGATTTACTGTCAATGTATAATGTGTATGTGTGACGTAAAGTGCTCTGACACCTTACATTGGAATGAGTAACACTATAGCGCTAGAAAATAAATAAAACAAAATAGTGGTATTGAAATTGTTACAGGTGTAAATACTGGGACAGACCAACACATCTGACATGGGTACAGCGTGTGCATCTCTGATCTACAGAGAATGAACAAAGTCAAAAGTATGTTTTTCTTAAGTACCTGAAGTGATGAGCTGTTTGCCTTTGTTTCTCCTCCAGTGAAGTGTGAGGCTCCTGAAAGCTCCCAGCCAGGATACCCCAACAAAAGGAGGCCTGATGGCCCCTTAACTTCAGCCTTTGTTGTGGGCCCAGCTGGAATCTGATAAGCCCCCTCCGTGCCCGCACCTGGCTGCCTGAAGCCAAAGCTGGCAAGATGCAGCGCTGAATGTATCCTGGCGTCTGAAAATTACACAGCCAGGTTTGCCTCATGGCAGGGTAGAGGCGCCCACCGTCTGAAATACCTGTGTGTACCCCCGACTCGTGCCCTGTATAACACCAGACAGCAGTGCCGGATTACCAAATAGGCAAAGTAGGCACCGGCCTGTGGGCCCCACTCCTTTTAGGGGCCCCTCAACAACCGATCAAAATAATATTGATTTAATCTTGAAGGAAAATTACAATCAAACTTTCTTAAATTGTTTCCTAAATGTAGAAAAAAATTAATCAACTCAAAGAAACAAAAACTTTACATTAAAGACTCTATAGAGAAAATACTCTATTAATGTAATGTACACATTAACAACTTAAAGTACATAAACCATAGACATCAGATTCACAAAACAGATTGGGGGTCATTCTGACTCCCGCCGGCCGCGGTAACCGCGGTGCCGGCGGGAGCCGCCAGAATACCGCTGCACGGTCAGAAGACCGCCGCGGTTATTCTGTGTTTCCTGCTGGGCTGGCGGGCGACCGCCAGAAGGCCGCCCGCCAGCCCAGCGGGAAACCCCTTCCCACAAGGAAGCCGGCTCCGAATGGAGCCGGCGGAGTGGGAAGTGTGCGACGGGTGCAGTAGCACCCGTCGCGAATTTCAGTGTCTGCTATGCAGACACTGAAATTCTCAGTGGGGCCCTCTTACGGGGGCCCCTGCAGTGCCCATGCCATGGGGCCCCAGGGGCCCCACGACACCCCTCACCGCCATCCTGTTCCTGGCGGTCAAAACCGCCAGGAACAGGATGGCGGTGAGGGGGTCGGAATCCTCCATGGCGGCGCAGCAAGGGGATTCCTCAGGGCAGCGGTAAACCGGCGGGAGACCCCCGGTTTTCCGTGTCTGACCGTGGCCAAACCGCCGCGGTCAGAATGCCCTTAGTAGCACCGCCAGCCTGTTGGCGGTGCTCCCGCCGACCCCGGCCCTGGCGGTCAAGGACCGCCAGGGTCGGAATGAGGCCCATTGTCTCTTAAAAGCTCATCTTTTCTCAGCTGTCAATTTGTAAAAAAAAATCGGTGCAAACTACGTACGTGAAATGTTTAGTTTTGTGTAATAAAATTGGTTTATTAAAATTGTTGGTTGGTAAAATTAAAAAGGTATTAGGAGATCATTTGCGAAGGTGCCCCAAAAATGTCTGCTGCCTAGGGGCCTCTACGGGGTTTAATCCGGCACTGCCATGTGCTACAATAGATCGATGAAGGTTGAGGTGTCCTTGTCAGGAGGAACGGATCTCGTACCCTGGAAGTCACAACAGCCTGTGTCAGCAGCGAGCAGCTCTCTCGCTCTGACGTCTTTGGTGTGGTTTAATGTGCCATGTCTGCAGAGCCATCTCCATCCCTGGCCATGCTTCCGGAGCAGGATGCCACGCATGCACCCCACGGCCCATGTCCAAAGGACGCTCCATCACTGTGGTAACATCCTCTGGACGCCGGTGGAATGTGCGGCGGCGACGTGATCCGCGCACGTCCTCCTCTGGTCCAGGGTTCAGAGGGGTCCCGGCGCACCCCCTGATGCATCCTGGATGCTAGCGAGGGCCACAGGACAGCAGCAGCCGGGCTCCTGGCACCTGCCGGGGCATAGATCCCCTCCAGCCCCCTCCCACCCTTGGAGTTAGCCACCCCCAGTGGCAAGGCATGGATGGTGTGCTTCATGAGGCAGGGGGTCATATAGGAGCACATTTCAAAGTGCATCACTTCTAGGCGCACCCAGTCATGGGAAGGATAAAGAAACAGGTGCGAGGAGGTGACCGGGTGATCTGCCGAAGCTCACACAATTTGATCACTTTTAAAAACTATAATTCAAAGCAAGACCCTCTTTTTTTTCTGAAGCCTGTCCTTCACCCACACACCGAATCTTTTCTCCCCTTTCCTACCCACCCCCGCTTGCACAGAGCAGGGACTGGGTGTGGACCCACAGAGCCGGCTGCCCCGACCATATCGCGAGGGGAGAGATAAGAGAGGGACAGAGAGGGAGAGCGCATGCTGAGGGAGAAGCACTGACGGGAAAGAGCCATACAGGGCGAGGGGAGAAGTGCACAAGGGAGAGAGCAACACAGAGCTGGGGGTGAAGGAAGATGCGCACAACGGAGAGAACACACAGAGTGTGAGGGGGTTGCTGGAGAAGCACACAGGAGAGAAAGCAACACACGAGGGAGAGAGCAACACAGAGCTGGGGGTGGGGGAAGAAGCACACAATGGAGAGAACACACAGAGTGTGAGGGGGTTGCTAGAGAAGCACACAGGAGAGAAAGCAACACACGAGGGATAGAGCAACACAGAGCTGGGGTGGGGGAAGAGGCACACAACTGAGAGAACACACAGAGTGTGAAGGGGTTGCTGGAGAAGCACACAGGAGAGAAAGCAACACACGAGGGAGAGAACAACAGATTCCTGGGGGTGGGGGAAGAAGCGCACAATGGAGAGAACACCGAGTGTGAGGGGGTTGCTGGAGAAGCACACAGGAGAGAAAGCAACACACGAGGGAGAGAGCAACACATAGCTGGGGTGGGGGAAGAAGCGCATAACTGAGAGAACACACAGAGTGTGGGGGGTTACTGGAGAAGCACACAGGAGAGAAAGCAACACACGAGGGAGAGAGCAACACAGACCTGGGGGTGGGGGAAGAAGCACACAATGGAGAGAGCTGGAAAGTACATGCACTCTTATGGACTGTTTAACCAAAAAGAATCAAACATGGGTAAATCCAAAGGTCTCGCCCTTAGTACCTATTGGTTTTGCCAATAGTATTTAGCCATGGTGCACAGCACCCCCAAAGCTGTGCATCATGGATCCAGAAAACCAACAAACAAAAGGCGATGTGGCACAGCTGAGCGCCCATTGCAATAAAATAGTACCACCTGGCAGTACCATCATGTCAGCTCTCCCATGCCGTGAGGAGAGCTGTCGCCTTGGCACTGCCACCCTCACCTCATTTATTCTCTGCTCCTTTTTAATAAGTTTCCAGATTTTTACTGTGAACGAGAAACTGAAGCAGACAGGCAACCTGCTGGAAATGTTTAACATGTCCAAGAGCCGCAGGAAATGTCCAAACTCTGAGGAAATCAAGACATGTGCAGTTCAAACTTTTTATAATCACGTCCTGCCACAGGCTGCCAAGGTCATCAGACTACATCCAGATGAGTGCTTAATTTGTGCTTGTTGTTTCCGATGCGCAGCACCGGCACTTACTTTTGAGGTCCGGCGCTTATTTTTCTGCCTCAAGCATTATATAGGAAAGACGGAGGAAGAGAAAAACGAAAAAGTGTCATAATGGGTAAAAGCACCAAGCTGCAAGAGTGATCTGAAGGGGCAGGGAGTGACTGTAAATGGATTGAAGAGGCCCGAGATGGCTTCCGGATTAAGTGGCCTCAGTATTCACATTTAATTGCAGCAGCTGGGCACCGGCACATTTTTATTTACATATTAAGCACTGCTCCAGACATGCCTTAGATGGGCAGGCTGGGTACCCTGAAGATGCCAGAGTGAAACTGGACCCACAGATACCCACTGCCCTGGCAAACAAATGTGCTTTCGTCAGCACCAGACCACCCACAGCTCCTTCTCTCCTTTGGTCGTCACGTGATCCCCCAGCTGCCTTTGAGTACGGTAACACTCCCTGTGTCTTGTGCAAATTTGTGGGGGGGCGGCGTTTATCATTATGTGACGCAAGCCACCTTGCTGCACTGCATGAAAGGGAAAGGGCAGGAACGCTCCATATCTGAAAATAATACGGCACACCCCTACCTCGCCACACCACGTGCTGCCTAGACCCAACACAGGCACTCTTGCGCTATGGTGACCCTTTGGTCCTCTGCTGAGGCAGTGAAATGAAGCAATTGTCAGAGTTCCATGGGCCCCCTCCTGCTGCACCAATGATTGCTAGGCCCACCACTGGTCTGCGCCTCCCGAGGGTACCACAGGGTCACATGACATGGACAGGTGATAATATCAGAACCCTAAAAAAAGGACAGCAATCTCCAAACAAGCATTGGCAAAACCAGTAGGTTTCACTTTGGGACCTATTTGCCTTGACAATGCTTTTAGCTATATGCTACAGTATGCACACTGCATTTTTGTACATAAAGGCTTTCAATTTGCTAAAATTCTAATCAGCTTATCAGCTGTGAAAGTCTGACTTATTGGGTTTTCCTGTGCTTTTCTGTCACATGTGAGCTGAGTCGCATTTTGGTGTCTGGGTGAGTTGGGAAGGTGTTCTTAATGGAGCACGATGGAGGGCTCTGAAGCTGAAGGCAGTGTGAGTCAGTGGGCCATGAAAGGGTTCAGATTACATGCTCATCCAATCCTTGGCCCCTCTCCAGTGCGCACATGGGGATGACCACATATGTACCATTTCTAATTATTTGCAACAAAATCATTCTTGTCACTCATTTAGATCAAACTTCTAACAAACACTCACAAAGCCAATAGGTCTGGCTTGTTCTAGGCATACGTTGTCTGATATGCCAGAATGTAAAAAGCAGAAAAGTTACAAAGAAGCACCTAGACGCCGGTCAGGCAGCATGTTGTGTAAAGTACACGGTTATTGTTCACGTGTTTTAAGCTACATCCTTAATTACAGAGGCCACACCCCTTTTATAGACCGCCCCTCTCTTTTTCATCCCACTTAAAGCACTGTGGTCTCCAGTGGGCTTTTCCATACAGATAGATAAAAGCTGTATGGTAGGTGAGGGCTAAAAATTGTAATGCAAAGGTTTGGCATCCTTAAAGTCAAATGTAGGGGTACGGTGTAACTCATGTACTTCAGTGTAGCCTAATTACATAGAATTACCTAAGAATTCTGCGACATTAAGCATAATTATGGAGGGGGAGTAATTTAGCATTTTGTGCTGTTTCGGAGAGCAAAAAAATGACCCCTTCCTCCAAAATAGATACAAGAATGCATTTTGCGCTAAGAAAAAGCACTGAATGCAACAGAACACAGAGTGAGCGCGAGCAGCCGCTTGCTAAAGGTACTCTTGGCATTTAGCACTATTTTCTTTGCACATCCAAAATTTAACTAGTGCCAAATGCAGCAGAATACGAATAGCGAGAGCAAGCAGCCGTTCGTGCTCATTAGACTACTCGAGCAGGAGTAATCGCGTTATCATCGGTAATTCTGTGTCAAAGAGTAAAGTGGAATTACTAAAATTACTCCAATTACTCTAGCGTAATTGAAATTCTCCCTGGGCGTAGTCAAATCTAACACTAGTGGAGTTAAAAGTGAAACAAGGATCGAGGGCTTTGCTTCTCTGTGGTACTCGCTCTGCAGCGTGTCTGGGGGGACAGGAGCACAGATGTTGTCACGGGAGGTGTATGTGCAGATTGGTGCACTTCACTGAAAGTAAGTCAATGGAATGTACTCTTCCACTGTGACACCCCAGGCCGTGAATGTAGATCCTGGGGCTCTTGGTGCCACTGCACCCCTTTAACAGTGGAGCTTCAGCGAAGTTAACGCAAATGTTGTGCAGATAATTTGCTCCCTGGTAAAGCAGATTCAAATATCTACAGGTTCTCTGGGAGTCAAGGGCGAAGGGATAGATGAGCGAGACAACAACGTGGTGGGGCTGGGGCAGTGGAAGCAATAATGAGGGCGGAGGGAGAGGAATCATGGAGAACGGGGTGGGGGGAAGAAACAGGAGGGTGGGGGACACATCATAGAGGGTGGGCCATAAGCAGCACAGGGTCTCGGTGGGAGGAAAGCAACATGGAGGGTGCTGGGAAGGCAACAAGCTAATAGGATGAGAAGCACACTTAAGAGACAGCTGGAAAACAGATGCACTCTTGTGAGAGCTGAAACAAAAAGAAAAAAGTAGCACCCCAAAACTGAGCAGTGGAAGGACACAAGTAATGCATCCAAGCTCCAAGGGAGGTACAAACACAAGGAGAGGAAGGAAAGCCTGAGCATGCTAACAAATAAGAAGCAAGCAAATAATAGTGATGATGAAATAAACCAATAGTAAGCAATGGCCGGGCTCCAAGCCCACTGTATACTAGCAATACCTCTCGCGACAGACTGCGCGTGTGCTGTCTAGTAGTCAAGACCTAAAAATAACCACTTCCCCCAAAAGGATCCAATTTAGGTTGCAGTCACACTCTCACAGGGGGCCCTCCCCGTGGTTCTTACCACATGTTTTGATTGTGGTCTCTATATTGACTGTGTGGTGTCAATAACAAGAAGTGACGTCACTGCGCTGTGTAGCATGGATGCTGCATTGCAAGGTGCGGCAAAATGTGCTCTTTGTATAGCGCCCACGGTGAGTCCACTCCTCACAGATGTGCGTAAGTCCCCGAACTGTCACATTGTCTGCCCATGAGCCCCTGGTTCCTCGCACTATCTGCCCAAGGTCACAGGCTTCCCTGGCTATCTGATGTGCCGCAGCTCCTCACACCGTCTCCACCTGTGTTCTAGCTCCTCACACAGTCTTTCAGCAGCACAAAGCACCTCATAACTCATACACCGTCTGTGTGAGTCAAGCTCCTCACACACTATCCACGTGAGTCTAGCACCTTACACACTATCCATGTGACTCGAGCTCCTCACATTCTGTCCATGTGACTAGAGTTCCTCACACTCTCACAATGTGCCTCAAGCCCCTCACAAACTGTCCATGTGGCTCTAGCTCCTCACAGTCTGCCCATGTGACTCAAGCTCCTCACACACTGTCGGTGTGACTCAAGCTCCTCACACACTGTCCACGTGAGTCTAGCACCTCACACACTATCCATGTGACTCGAGCTCCTCACATTCTGTCCTTGTTACCAAGCTCCTCACACTCTCAAAATGTGTCTCAAGCCACTCACACTCTGTCCTCGTTACTCAAGCTCCTCACACTCTCAAAATGTGCCTCAAGCTCCTCACACTCTTAACATGTGCCTCAAGCTCCTCACTCTGCCCGTGTGGCTCAAGCTCCTCACACACTGTCCGTGTGACTCAAGCTCCTCACGCACTGTCCGTGTGACTCAAGCTCGTCAGGCACTGTCCGTGTGACTCAAGCTCCTCACGCACTGTCCGTGTGACTCAAGCTCGTCAGGCACTGTCCGTGTGACTCAAGCTCCTCACGCACTGTCTGTGTGACTCAAGCTCCTCACGCTCTGTCCACGTGACTCAAGCTCCTCACGCTCTGTCCACGTGACTCAAGCTCCTCACGCTCTGTCCACGTGACTCAAGCTACTCACGCACTGTCCACGTGACTCAAGCTCCTCACACACTGTCCCAGTGACTCAAGCTCATCACACACTGTCCACGTGACTCAAGCTCATCACGCACTATCCATGTGACTCAAGCTCCTCACACTGTCCGTGTGACTCAAGCTCCTAACACTCTGTCCGTGTGACTCAAGCTCCTCACAGTCTGCTGTGTGACTCAAGCTCTTCACACACTGTCCACATGACTCAAGCTCCTCACATTCTGTCCATGTGACTCAAGCTCCTCACACACTGTCCGTGTGACTCAAGCTCCTCACTCTGTCCACGTGACTCAAGCTTCTTACACTCTGCCCAGGTGACTTTAGCTCCTCACACACTGTCCATGTGTCTCAAGCACCTCACACTCTGTCTACGTAACTCCAGTTCCTCAAGCACTGTCCGCGTGACTGTAGCTCCTCACATGCTGTCCCTGTGACTCAAGCTCCTCACACTCTGTCCACGTAACTCTAGCTCCTTAAGCACTGTCCGTGTGACTGAAGCTCCTCACGCACTGTCCGTGTGACTAAGCCTCCTCACAGTCTGCCTATGTGACTCAAGCTCCTCACGCACTGTCCGTGCGACTCAAGCTCTTCACACACTGTCTGTGTGACTCAAGCTCCTCACAGTCTGCCCATGTGACTCAAGCTCCTCACACTCTGCTCACATGACTCAAGCTCCTCACACTGTCCACGTGACTCAAGCTCCTCACACTCTGTCCATGTGACTCAAGCTCCTCACACTCTGCCCACGTGACTCAAGCTCCTCACACTCTGCCCACGTGACTCAAGCTCCTCACACTGTCCACGTGGCTCAAGCTCCTCACACACTGTCTATGTGCCTCAAGCTCCTCACACTCTGCCCAGTGACTCAAGCTCCTCACACACTGTCCACGTGACTCAAGCTCCCACACACTGTCCATGTCCGCGTGACTGTAGCTCCTCACATGCTGTCCCTGTGACTCAAGCTCCTCACACTCTGTCCACGAACCTCTAGCTCCTCAAGCACTGTCCGCGTGACTGTAGCTCCTCACATGCTGTCCCTGTGACTCAAGCTCCTCACACACTGTCCGTGTGGCTCAAGCTCCTCACAGTCTGCCCATGTGACTCAAGCTCCTCACACTGTCCATGTGTCTCAAGCACCTCACACTCTGTCTACGTAACTCTAGCACCTCAAGCACTGTCCGCGTGACTGTAGCTCCTCACATGCTGTCCCTGTGACTCAAGTTCCTCACACTCTGTCCACGAACCTCTAGCTCCTCAAGCACTGTCCGCGTGACTGTAGCTTCTCACATGCTGTCCCTGTGACTCAAGCTCCTCACACACTGTCCGTGTGACTCAAGCTCCTCACAGTCTGCCCACGTGACTCAAGCTCCTCACACTGTCCACGTGACTCAAGCTCCTCACACTCTGTCCATGTGACTCAAGCTCCTCACACTGTCCACGTGACTCAAGCTCCTCACACTCTGTCCACGTGACTCAAGCTCCTCACACTCTGCCCACGTGACTCAAGCTCCTCACACTGTCCACGTGACTCAAGCTCCTCACACTCTGTCCATGTGACTCAAGCTTGTCACGCACTGTCCATGTGACTCCAGCTCCTCACACACTGTCCATGTGACTCAAGCACTTCACACTGTCAACGTGACTCAAGCTCCTCACACACTGTCCGTGTGACTCAAGCTCCTCACTCTGTCCATGTGACCCAAGCTCCTCACACACTGTCCACGTGACTCAAGCTCCTCACACGCTGTCCACATGACTCAAGCTCCTCACACGGTGTCCATGTGACTCAAGCACCTCACACTCTGTCCACGTAACTCTAGCTCCTCAAGCACTGTCCGGGTGACTGTAGCTCCTCACAGACTGCCCATGTGACATAAGGTCCTCTGGACAGGACACCTTGGAAGTGCAGATACACAAAATGCATCTGTTGTGATGACAGGACGAGTGTGGATCACAAGGTGCATTTTGGGATTTAATTCCATAACCATCTCCTGTAAATGAATCCCTTTAAAGAGACATAACACAGCTAAGTACTGAGCTTGTGGTGGCTACTACTCTGCCAAACTGCTCTAGAGCTCCAGGCCTTTCCCACCTCCTTGAGAGAGGCTTCGCTGCTGGCTACCTACGCCTTTGTTTACACACTCAATAACTCTGTCATCCAGGTGGAATGGGCAACTCTTCTTTAAAGCCCCGGGGGTAAACTTCAGTTACCACCAATAATGCTGCAGAGTAACCAGCCATTCCTTCAGAACTCCAAACAACTCCCACAATCTACACGCAGTGAGTGCCCTAAAAGCACCTGACAGGACCTCTAACAAGGGGAGCAATTCACCAGGATTAGACAGACCCCGCCCGACATGTGGACCAGTAGGTACATTTCAGGAATCAAACTAGGAGACTTGTAATCTAAACCTAGCTTTACTAAGGGCCAGATGTATATAGATTTTTACAGGTCACAAACGGCCCAATTTGCAGATTTGGACCATTCACGACAGAAAAACATGCCTTTTACTATGTAGCAAACCGATTTTGTGATTCGGTAACCTATTGCCGAATCGCAAAATGGATTAGCGAGTCTGTATTAGGAAGGGGAGTGTACTGGCATGTAAGAATGTTTTGCGACCAAGATGCGGTCGCAAAAAATTCACAGTTTACCACTTACTTCATGTAGGTGGTAACCCACTCGCAAACAGGAAGGAGTCCCACAGAGACCCCTTGCCCTTCGTAAATGGCTACGAAACTTATTTTAAGAGCAGGCAGTGGTCCCAGGGACCACTGCCTGCTCTTAAACAATGAAATGAAAGCTATTTTTTTTTTTTTATGGATCCCGTTTTCCTTTAACGGAAACAGGCTGCATTTATAAAAAAACAAAGTTGCTTCATTTCAAAAGCAAACACAGACTTGGTGGTCTGCTGTCCCCAGCAGGCCACAATCCCTGTGTTTTTAGCGATTCCCAGTGGACCTTCATGAATATGAATGAGGTACGTCAATCGCAAACCACTGGGAATCGCAAACAATGTAAAACACACTGTTGAATATAGCTGTTTGCGATTTCCTAACAGCAAATCACACAAACATTTGCTATTAGGAAATCGCCAATGGAAGTCTGTGTACATCTGGCCTCAAGTTAAGTAAACAAGCTGAAAATAAGCAGTGTGTTTGAAACCTGGGCCTACAGCAGAGTGACATGTTCCTGGGGATGTTAGCACGTTGGCCATGCCGATAGAATCATTGATGTAGTAGGCTAGATGGAAACTGGAATGGAGGGACATGGGGAGGATGATTTGGCAGGCAGAGAGTTCCATTTCAAATGCGACAGAGCATCCTGTCTGCAAACTCTTGGTCCACCGGCCTCATTTAGAGATGAGTGGACCATAAGTTTGAGCAGAGTCTTCATTGGAAAGCTTATTCTGATGGCCCAACAGAGTAGGAGCCACTGGAAAAAAGTCATCACACCTCTCGCTTTCTAACGCAGAAGCTGTGATGGTTTTTTTGTCTGTCCTTCACTGCCAGAATTGAAGGACAGAAAAAAAAGCAATATTATCAAAGTTGTAGCCAGCCGTCCACCAAAGCTTTTTGTACCTTATAACCAAGTGCTGTGATGGTTCCGTTCAAGGTACAGAGATGACCTCTGGGCCAGCAGTAATTTCTAAATATGATGGATGGACCACCATGGGGAAGGTGGACTTCATATCCTCTGCAATCCCCACAGAAGCTACTCCATCCGTCAAACAATATATCAGGGCTCATTGTTTTTAATCCTGGCTTCCCACTTGGCCAACTTGTGTCTCTTGGGCAATCACTTTCTGAGCTTATTGTCCTTATCTCGTTGTTTTAACTAAGCTTGGAAGTCTTTAAAATGAAATGAAAAGCTCCTATCAACTGAAGGCCCAATTTGTAAAGGTACTTATGACCTGTAAAGTTACGTGTGCAGAGTCTCTGCACTCGTGGCGGAATCTCCACACTCGGGTGGAATCTCCACACTTGGGGTGGAATTTCTGCACTGCAGTGCTCAGTGCAGAGATTCTGCCACAAGTGCGGAATCTCCATCCCAGGTGTAGACACTCTGCACTCGTAACTTTACGAGTCATATGTCGGGATCTGTGTGTTTACAAAAAAGCTGGGCTCCATATTACCTCTGGGTGGGTGAGTGAGGGCAGGGGCCCCACAGCACACAGCCACATAAGCCCTCATTTTAACATTGGCGGTAATAACCGCCCACCGCCGCAGTGACGGCGTCCACCATACCACCATGGCAGCGAGGATCCGTCCACCAGATTATGAGCACTGCCTGACTTCTGTCACAATAAGTGAGGAAATCCGGCAGTGTTCATAGTGGCGGATGGTGGTGACCTGGCGCTGCTACCACCAGCACCGTCACGCCAGTAGAACGCCGCCAGCCGTATTATGTACAGTAATACGGCCTGGTGGTGTTCTGCTGGCGGTAGCAGTGCCCCTTCCCGTTCCCTGCCAGACGACCTCCTCGCCGGACAAGGTAAGTCGGGCATCTGACAGGGGCGGTGGGTGGGATGGTGCGGGTTGTTGTGTGTGTGTGTCTCAGTGTGTGAGTGCCTTTGTGAATGCATCTGTGTGTGTTGTGTTGTATGCTTGTGAGTGAATGCGTGTAAGAATGATGAAGCGAGTGCGTGTCTGCATGTCAGTGTATCTGTGTGTAAGAGTGTATGTCTGGATGAATGCGTATGTGAATGCGTGTATGCCAGTGAATGAGTGAATGTGCATGTCTGCCAGTGAATGAGTGAATGTGTGTATTCCAGTTTACGTGAATGGGTGTATGCATGGTGCGTGTGGGTGTATGTGTGTGTGTGTATGTGAGGAGGGGGGTGTGGGGTGAGGGGCACTGTGACTGTAGTGGGGGTGAATGCGTGTATCAAAGGGGGTAGGGCGGTGTTTGAATCGGGGGTGCAGGGGTTTGGGTGGAGGGGGTGTGGGGAGTGACAGGTGAGTGTTGGGGGAACCGCCTACTGATGACAGGGAAGGAATTCCCTGTCACCGGTAGGGCATACCGCCATGGTTTTTGTGGCGTTGCTAACGCCACGGAATCCATGGCGATAGACGGGCTCATACTGCCGCCGACGGTACTCTGTGGGCCGCCAGGTCGGAGATTGACATCTCCAGCCTGGTGGCTCATACCACCATGCCGTATGAGTGGAGAAGCGGCGGGATGGCTGCAGCCAACCCGCCACACTCATAATGTGGCGGTATGTACCGCCAGCCTGTTGGCGGTAATACCGCCGCCTTAACCCTGGCAGTCAAAAGACTGTCAGAGTTAAAATGAGGGCCATAGTCTATTCACTTCACCAAGTGTAATATGGTGGTAAAGTTATAGCCTTCTGGCACGTAGTATGATTTACACTCTCAGGTCTCCTATTTTACCAATATGTTTGATCTTGGGAAAATCAGCTCTGTTCCTCAATCTGACAACATGCAAGCACTTTCAATCCAATGAAATGGAAGCAATAAACACTAAGGGTATGTTGCCAGGACAGGGTCATGGCCCTAGCATGGTCTTCATTCATAGGGCTGTTTAACTGTAGGTGCCCATTTTCCTTATTAGCATCTCTAAAGGCGAATGTTTAGGTTTGAGGCGACATACACAAGTCCTAGAGGGAGCAAACCTGGAACCCATTGCGATACTACACAAATGTTGATACCAAACATCATCAAAATGATAAACCTTGTTGTACAGGGTAATCTTAGACACCTCCAATAGTACATCACTATGTTAAAAAAAAACTGGCAGGACTTTTGTTGCAGTTAACCTTTACCTGAAAGCCCTGGTTTACGCTGGGCGAGGAACTTAAGAGTATGTAATGTTTTTTCCTGTCAAGGCCACTTTACTCATGAATTAGAGACCATCCTTGAGTTTTCTGTATGCTACAAGCCACTTATTACATGTCACAGGCCAAACATGGATTATGTATGTTTACTTTTACCTGGCATATTCACGTAGAGAGGCACCTAGGGTCAGATGTATCAATATTAGAAATAGTGATTACCTAGCTGTTTGTGAATCGCAGTTAGGTAATCACTTTGCCTAATGTCTGAAACTCATAGAGTTTCATTTAGTCATTCCTAGTGGGTCGATAATAGAATTACCTCATGAATATTAATGAGGTAGGTCGCAATTTGCAACCCATCAGGAATTACTAAAATCACAGGTATGGTGGCCTGCTGGGGACAGCAGACCACCATTTGTGTGACTGCTTTTAAATAAAGCAATGTTTTGTTTAAAATGCAGCACATTTTCCTTAAAGTAAAATAGAATGCATTTAAAAAAGAAAAATGAAAAAATTTCTTTTTATTTTTTAAGAGTAGGTAGTGGTCCGTGGGACTGCTGCCTGCTCTTAAAAATGTTTTAACAAACATTTTCAAAGGGTAAAGGGTCCCTTGGGGACTCCTTCCTATTAGCAAATGAGTTACCACCAGCTTGAAGTAGGTAGTAACTTGTGAATGTTTCACAACCACATTTTGATTGTATATACCGCTGTGATTTGGTATTAGGAAGGGACGCCCTAAACACGCCCCTTCCTAATACTGAACTGATATGTATTTGCAATTCCAAATTGTGATCCGGTAACATGTTACCGAATCTTAATTTGGAATTCATACATGCCAAAATGCATTTTTCCAGTCGCAAACAGCCCGATTCTGTGACTCGGTCTGTTTGTGATCTCAAAAATGCATGATAAATCTGGCCCCTATGTTTTTTTATATACATGTGTGTAGGAAGCTGGCTCTGTATATACTATATCAAAATGAGATATAGTGTGCACAGAGTCCAGAGGTTCCTCAAGAGGCTTGACAGAGGTAATAATAGATAATACTAATGCTCTATTTGTGATAGTGTGATCAAGCAGTTAGGCTTATCAGAAGGTAGTGCAAAGCATTTGTTGTACACACACAGTCAATAAGTGAAAACACACACTCAATGACTTAACTCCAGGCCATTAGGTTTTTATATAGAAAAATATTATTTTCTTAATTTATTTTTAGAACCACAAGATTCAGATTGCAGGTAAGTACATTAAATGTAAGGTACTTTGCATATGTATAGTTATAACTTTGAACCAAAACATTAATGTACACAGGTTTTCATAAAATGGCAATAAGCTATTTTAAAAGTGGACACTTAGGCCCTCATTTTGACATCGGCGTTATAAACTGCCTACCGCCGCCTCGACGGCTGCCAAAAGACCATCGCCACGGCTCCCAGCTGTCCGCCATATTATGACTACAGCCGGATTTATGCCACAAGAAGGGCGGAAATCCAGCTGTGGCCATACTGGTGGATGGCGGTAAGGTGACTCTGCTACCACCAGCAGCGCCACACCAGTAGACCGCCGCCAGACGTATTATGGTGGTGTTCTGCTGTCGGGCGCTGCTGGCGGTAGCAGAGCCCCGTCACGTCTCCTGCCAGAGGACCCCCTAGATCCAGGTAAGTCGGGTCTCCGACAGTAGTAGGGGGTCGGGTGTTGTGTGTGTGGGGGTGTGTGTGCATGCATGTGTGAGTGTGTGCGTGAATGTGGGTGTGTTTTTAGTGTTGATTGCGTGTGTGACTGTATTGGAGTGTGAATGCGTGACTGTATTGGAGTGTGAGTGTGTAAATGTTTGGAAATCGGAATGCGTGTTGTGTTTATGTTTTGAAGTATGTGCAGATGTGTGTGTGAATGGATGAATGCATGTGTGTGTGTATGTGTGTATGAGTGTGTGTTTGCGTGTGTGTGTGTGTGAAGGGGGCTGTGGATGTAGGAGGGGTCAGGGGGTGTTTGGAGAGGTGGGGGAGTGGGGGACACCTATCAGTGACAGGGAAGGAATGCCCTGACACTTATAGGGCCTACCGTCATGGTTTTGTGGCGTTATGAACGCCACGAAAACCATGGCGGTAGGCGGGTCATAATCCCGCAGGTGGCACAATGGCGGCCGCTGGGCTGGAGATGGTTATCTCCAGCCCGGCGGCTGCAACCGCCATGGGGGTCGGAGTGGTACATTGGCGGACTGGCTTCAGCCAACGTGCCAATGTCATAATGTGGCGGTAAGTACCGCCAGCCTGTTGGCAGCACTACTGCCACATTAATAATGACCCCCTTAGTGCAATTTTCAACAGTTCCTGGGGGAGGTAAGTACAGTTTAGTTATTATGGTAAGTAAAGCACTTACAAGTTCAGTCTCCGGGGCAGAGGTAGCCCACCTTTGGGGGTTCAAGTCAACCCCAAACACCCAGCAACAGAGGGCTGGTCAGTTGCAGAGTTCAAAGGGGAGCAACATGGGCGCCTATGGAGACAGGGGGTGCTCTGGTTCCGGTCTGCTGGCAGGTAAGTACCCGTGTCCTCGGAGGGCAGACCAGTGGGGGTTTAGTGGAGCACCTGGGGGGGGCCTCAAGTAGGCACACAAAACACACCATCAGCGGCACAGGGGTGGCCGGGTGCAGTGGCCAAACAGGGCAGTGGGTTTTCAATAGGACTTCAATGGAGGGACCCAGGGGTCACTCAGATGTTGCAGGCAGGGCACAGAGGGGATTCTCGTGCCAGCCACCGACTGGGCAAGGGTGAGGGCCGCCTGCTGGTCACTGCAGTGCTTCTCCAGGCATCAGATATCTTTGTCTTGGGCAGTTACGGTCAGGGGGGTCCTCGGGATTCCCTCCAGAGGCGTCATCGTGGGGGTGCAGAAAGGTCAGCCCAGGGCGGGCACGTCGTTAGAGTCGCCTGGAGATCCTCTCTGGGTCGTTGGTTTCTCTGGACACGTTCGGGTGCAGAGTGGTGGGGACTCACGCTTCTGGAGTGAGGTGAGAGTCCCTTTAAAGATGGTTTCTTCTTTCTTTGGTTGGACAGGTCCGCTGTCCACGAGAGTTCTTGATCTTTTGTTACCTATGCCACAGGCAGTGTTTTGTGTGCATGGCACCCTGAGGGAGATGCCATGTCGACTTTGCCTTTTTCGCCCCACCAACACACACAGGCCCTCATTTTGACAGCAGCGGTAAAAAAACGCCTACTGCCGCTGCGAAGGCTGCCAAAAGACCGTCGCCGTGGCTACCAGCCGTCCGCCATATTATGACCGCAGCCGGATTTCCGCCTCAAGAAGGACGGAAATCCGGCTGTGGCCAGGGGCGGCTCCTCCATTAGGGTGTAGGAGCGTCGCCCCCCCCTTCACCAGCAGTGGTAGCTGCAAAACCTTTAGAAAAAAACAATAATAAACTTTGTTTATTATCCTTTTCTTTTAAAGGGACGGGGCCACAGGGGTGAAAAGCAGCAAGGGGGAGTGCTCAGCACTCCCCCTCACTGCGCATTGGTTTCTCGGGCCTGCCAAACATACATGCACAGTGTGCTCTCTCCACCCCTGCAACACAGTAGCCGGGTTCGAGAGAGCCTGCACAGGCTCCCAGTCTGCATGGGAGCGCCCAGCCCCTGATGATGCTTTGAGCAGCGTCAGGATTGGCTACAGGGCAGGCTGGGAGCCTGTGCCTGCAGCCTGCGATGGAGGAGAGGAGCGTTGCGGCGCAGCGCGGCGAGGAGCGAGGTAAGTGTGTTTTTAAAATTAAATTTATTTTGATGTTTATTTCTCCCCACCGCACGCCGCCCCACCCCTTCCACGCCCTGAAAGCCGCTCCTCTACATGGCTCAAGTTAGTTCACCATAGTCCTGAGTGACACTGCACTACTTGTGTAGGTTGTCTCTTACTTCGCATACTAGATTCGCCATCTCTTAGCCTCAGTGGCCTTGGTAGCCGTACTCTACCTGGTACTCACCTGAGAGGCTGAACCTTGGCTGCGTAGAGGCGCTGCACTATCTATGCAGGTTCTCTCCCCTGCTGTGCTAATTTGATACAACTCCCTCCATTTATCATGATATTGAGATGATCAAGATACGCGTTGAGTCTGGAAATACGCACTTGAATTTTAGTACAATTACCACAGCCGTGTTCCATTATCCCTTGTGCCCTCACTTATTTGCCACAATACCGACCTTATGTCATATATGCCTGACTCACTGCACCCTTTCGGGCCAGCACTACCTTTTTGTCTTTTTTTGGGCATTTTAGAGGACATGTTTATAGATTAACATAGGGCCTCAAACAGATATTCTAAACAATAATGGCAGACATCAAACCAGACATGACTTTAAGGGCCTGATTTAGATATTGGCGGATGTCACTCCATCACAAAGGTGTTGGATATCCCGTCTGATGAAATCTAAATCTCAAAGGATATAGTGGGGCTTAGCTTTTGCTGGAGAGGAATCTGACACCGTTGTGACAGAGTGGCTCGTCCACCAATATCTAAATCAGGCCCTAAATTTTTAGTATAGTAATGTGAACTCTCCACTATTAGAGTATAATATATGGGACCTCTGAGTTACCACACAGCTTTATGCTCCATACAGAGAGAAGATGGAAGGTGAGATATTGATTACTTACGCACGCTCGATTACTAACTAGTACAACACAATGTTTTTTTTCACGAAATGGTACACACATGATGGGTCACATGGAACACACTTGTATGATGCATGACCTTCTCCAGGTGTACTTGAGTGTGCACACCGGTGGTGATTTAAGACTGATTACAGCACAATCTTGTTGTGGTTTCACTATGGTAGAGATTGGATTGTTCACATGGAGAACACTGATATGTAAGGCCATTGACTTCTATTATCTGGAGCTTTGAGTTGACAATTTAAGCACTGATATGGATTACACACCTCACCACAAACCATGCACCCCTTTTATAAATATATATGTTTTTTATGCAACTGAAACACATGACTGAAACTTGTTACTTTCAGCAAAAACGTTTCTAATGAACAAGAGGTACGAGCTTCTCCTGGAGGAGGCGTGAGACGTCCTTGAGGAGAATATATAATTCATAAATACAATACTGAGTTTATTATTCTCCTAAACCCCTCATCTATTTGCCAACACTTAAAAAAGGGTATTCTTTGATTAAAATGGCTCCTGGGCTTACAGGAGCTGTAGAATGCAGCAAGCATAACCGAGGCTACGAGACACTTGACATAAATAGGAAAATAAATTCATATCTGATCATAAAATATATCAGTATATCAGTGATAATGCTGATTCATATAGCTAAAAACAATGTTAACATTCATAAGAATATTTGTTTATGTTTTCATAGTATGATCAATTGAAATTTGCTGCACGATTTGTGTGTATCTTTCCGAGTCCTGACAAAGTTGTTGGTTTACACACACCGTGAGGGTTGGAGTGTAATATATGGTATGGTCGTGCAATCATATTGTGTAATACCCTCACATATACTGTCCAGTAAGGCTCATTTGTAAAACCTTAAGCTCAATCTTGGGTATCTGTGTCTTCGAGCAGCAAGGCTTAAACAGCGGAAATGGTGTAAAGCATTTAACAGCACCAAACAAGGAAATAAGAAAGCCACACAACATGAAAGAAATCCAACGCCAATTCATAAAAATAGATTACATTTTTAGGAATTTTTAGAATCCAAGATGGGCAGACTCCATTGGAGGGTTACAGAGATACAGATTTTTAAAGCAAACCTAAAGCTCAGTTTAACTGCAAACAAGCATTTGTAACCGTAAAGTTTGTAACGTTTTGAAAAATTTGTAAGAGTTGTGTTTGCCTACAATTGCCTGACTTTGTCAACCAAATCTGACAGGGAGAAGGTCTGGTGGGGTGGCGGGGGCCATAAGGAGTATTTGGACAGTTACCTGGCCACCACAGCGTTCTTCAATCCACTTCTCAGCTTTAGAGCACGACTGCTATAGACTGCAATGGAGTGGTCCTGATGCTGCGGATGAGGGAGATGGAGGCTCCTCAAGGATGTTCTGAGTGTTGTGTGGTCGATGGGGGTGCTCTTGTGATTGCTTCTCAGTCCATGGGCCAGGTAGGGCGACTTTGGCCACAGAGCCAGGGTCCCTTGAAGTCCTCTTTGAGCAGTAGTGGGCCAGCTGTTGCTGTTCTCCGGAGCTCCATGCACAGCGGTCTCAGTGATATCCTTTGGTGGAGGCTGGTGTCTCTCTTGGGTGACCACTCTGGACTCAGATGACACTCTTGGGTCAGGCAAACTAGAGTGCAAATTTTGGCCATCGAGGATCGGTCTCTTGGGGCGCCCAGTGGCAGTCAATGGTGATTCCTCAGAAGTGGCTACTGACTTGCTGAGCTAGGCTACTTCAGCTTTGATGGTCCGGGTGCTGGTTCCAGGGGTTCAGCCAACCGACCCTTGGAGTCACTTCTTTGTTCTGGGGCTTGGGAGTGACTTTTCCTCAAGCCAGGAGCCACAGACACAGCCCTTTCTTTGCTAGCCCAATGTGCAGCAGGTGCAGTCCAGCAGACGGTGCATCCTCTCTGTGCCAAGTCCAAAGGTAGGCAGAGGCATCCGAGTTCAGTCCTTTCTCCAGTTCCAGTCTGCTCTGAGGTTCAGGATGCCAGTGGTACCAGATTTATGCCCGGAAAGTGCTGCCAGGGGGATGATGTGGTGACTAGTGAAGGGGCTACCAGGTCCTCTCCCACTCTATTCTATTCTATCTGCACTTGTAGAGTGCAGAGTGAGACGATCTATAAACATTAAGGTGAGCAGCCATAGAAAAGCCAGGTTTTTAGCAGTTTACAAAAAGGAAGTTCCTCCATAGTTGACCGCAGGGGAAAGGGTAAGACATTCCAGAGTTTAGAAGCATTGAACCTAAATGAGCGACCACCGCTTCTGGCCTTTTTAATGGTCAGTATCCTAGCCAGACAGGCACAAGTCGATCTGAGATTTCTTCCAGGGGTAAAGGAAACAAGTGTCAGGAGATCCCAGGACCTTTGTCGTGGAGAGCCCTGTGGTCTTTACATGTAATCCTCTGCACCATCGGTAGCCAGTGCAGAGAAGTTAGAGCTTGCCGAGCAGATTCATGTCTGGGAATGTTGTAGAGGATTGTATCCGTGGAATTCTGCACTACCTGTAATTCCTTTATTACCAAATTAGGAGCTCCAAGATACAATGAGTTACTGTTGTCCAGGCGAGACAGAATAAGTGCCTGGATCACTATTCTTTTAGATGAGAGAGGCAGAAAGTGCAGAATTTTCCTAAGCATCCTGGTGATGCCCTGGCAGATAGCTGCTAGCTTAATGGCCTGGGTGGTCATGGTCAGAGAATTGTCCAACCAGACCTCCAGGCATTTTATAGCTGTCTTCGGAATAGCAGCTCGGCCAACAGAGACTCATGTAAGGATTTGCAGAATTGATTGCCAAGAATCATGAGCTTGGTTGTTTCACCATTTAGTTTCAGAAAAGAGTTATTCATCCAACTGGTTACTTTCTCCAGACAGGGAACAAGAGTCGAGGAGCTGGTATGTTGGTTATGAGAGAGGGCTTAAACTAGTTGGGTATCGTCCGCATATGATATTATGGTTACCCCAAATGGGAGGACGATATCGGCCAATGGGTGCTTGTACAAATTGAACAGCATGGGACTCAAAGGAGAGCTTTGCTGTACCCCGCAGCGCAATGGAAGGATATCTAAGCTGCAGTTTCTCTCAAATACCTGAACGGTCCTGCCTTTGAAGAAAGATTGGAGCCAGGCAAGGGCACTTCCCCAGATTCCTGCACAGTGTATTCTGTCAATAAGAATGTCATGATTGACAGTATCGAAAGCTGCACGAAGATCAAGGAGGATGATAGCATCTGAGCCTCCTTGATCCAGTAGCTTTTTAGTCTCTTCAACAATTGCAAGGAGTGCGGTCTTTGTGCCGTACTTTGGTCTAAACCTAGTCTGGGTAGGATGAAGGATATTATTGTTCTCCAGGAAAACCAAGAGTGTCTTATTGACATGTCCGTAATGACTTTCCGGCTATGTGTGGCATCTAGCATTCCCAGAGTGCACTATTCTGCCCACTCTCAGGATGTCTGAACCCTTCTTCAGATGTTAGGAACTTGGTAGCCCATGCTAGAGGTGTGGCTACCTGTGGGCTACACACCCACAGGAAAAACAGTTTAGGCACTGGCCTCCGCTCTCTGTTTCCACCACCAGCAGGTCTTCCAGACCAAGGGCAGCCCCTCAGGAGTGTGATCACCGTTGTCCCACCAAAGGTGGCTTCGTCTTTGATGCTCGCCATTTGAGCTAACACCCCGAGTAGCTTCCTGCAAAGGGGAGGTAACACCTCGCCATGTAGGAGGCTGCTATTGTTCGTAAGCCTGCGAGTCATTGCCACTACTCCTCAGGAGGGCAGAAAGCTGCTTTGTGGCCAGTGATCGTGTGAGCCCACTGGACAAGCTGAGTCACAGAGTGGCAACTTTCTAAAAGTTACATTTCTATAAAAGTGACACTAAATTTGACTTCAGCATCAAGTCGAGTTTAATGCCACAATTAATTTGATAACTTACACTACCCATTTCAGTAGTCCCATTCAGACGTTAGCCAGGCTGAGTGGTCATCCGGTAACTCTGTGACAGCCAATGGAGCTCCTAACTCTCCCACAGCAAAATGACAATTTGGAAGTGTTGCTATCAGGGCATATGTGAAACAATACATGTCCTACTTGATAACAGACAGTTCCCTGACTTCGGGTTCAGTAGACCTTCCTTAGGGGTGATTTACATATATTGTTAAGGGAAGTGGGGGCTTTGCCATTGGTTTTAATGGCAAGGTTGAACCAACAGTGTTAACACTGCCCTACCAATCTGCAGTGGCAGGCTGTGAGCCATTGTGAGCCATTGTGTACTTTGTCACACACAGGGTGGTGCAAACAGTGCTGCAACCCGGGGTGGACACTATCCCTTATGTGCCCTGGTTATCCTGGGTCGCAAATATTTTCCCAGGTGTCAAAAAGTTTGGTCTGGGATGTGACTGAGTGCTGCCTTGATGCCAGCAGGGTGGCTGTTGGAGGATCTGGGGGGTGGAGAGGTTGGCGGTCAGGTAGGTGTAGGGGAAGTGAAAAATATACATCTAGTGGCCGAATTGCTCAATGTGGAACCAGAAAACTTGGGATTAATCATGGCTTCCCACTTAACCAAATTGTGTGATCCTAGCCAATTGTCTTATTTCATGTTTCCTCTTTTTTCTGCATCATCACGCATAAGAGGACCTTGAAATGCATGATTCTAGGATATGTGCTGTGAAAACCTTATCCTGTGTTTGATTTAATAAACTAGGTTTTTCATGTATAATGGGAACCCAGGCCACCCAAAGAGTGAACATAACAAATGACTTGCCTCTTACTTAACTACTGACATTGTTGCCAGTGTGGGGGAAGAATGAATGTTTCTTAATCCATTTTTCAAAACTATCACTTAAAAAAATACTTCTCAGTGCGCTGATAACGTCATGTCCTAAAGTGAACCAGTTCTGCATGTTAATGGCAGTGCACTGATAATCTTCTGTACTAAGGTGGAATGGTTCTGCATGTTAATGACAGTGCACTGATAATCTCATGTACTAAGGTGGAATGGTTCTGCATGTTAATGGCAGTGCACTGATAATCTTCTGTACTAAGGTGGAATGGTTCTGCATGTTAATGGCAGTGCACTGATAATCTCCTGTACTAAGGTGGAATGGTTCTGCATGTTAATGGCAGTGCACTGATAATCTTCTGTACTAAGGTGGAATGGTTCTGCATGTTAATGGCAGTGCACTGATAATCTCATGTACTAAGGAGGAATGGTTCTGCATGTTAATGGCAGTGCACTGATAATCTTCTGTACTAAGGTGGAATGGTTCTGCATGTTAATGGCAGTGCACTGATAATCTCCTGTACTAAGGTGGAATGGTTCTGCATGTTAATGGCAGTGCACTGATAATCTTCTGTACTAAGGTGGAATGGTTCTGCATGTTAATGGCAGTGCACTGATAATCTCATGTACTAAGGAGGAATGGTTCTGCATGTTAATGGCAGTGCACTGATAATCTTCTGTACTAAGGTGGAATGGTTCTGCATGTTAATGGCAGTGCACTGATAATCTCATGTACTAAGGTGGAATGGTTCTGCATGTTAATGAAATAGACTTTTTGAATTCTGAAGATACTTAATCATATTTCTACACTTTTGCTGCAAGATGTATTTGAAAATTAAGTGGTTCCTAAAGTTAAGGGCTGCAGGATATCCTAGTTACCTCCTTTCTTTAACATCAATTAACCTCTGAGCAAATGCCTGCATATTTATTTTTCACATCTTTTAGAGGTTGGTGTTTAGTCGAGTAAACAGTCCCCAGTGCTGCTGTTGACCAGGGGGCTGCATCTAAATGTCAGGACGGCTGCATGCGGCCCCCGGCCACACTTTGACCATCACTGCACCAGGGAGTTATAAGTAACTCAGGGGGTCATTCTGACCCTGGCGGTCCATGACCGCCATGGCGGAGGGCGGCGGAAGCACCGCCAACAGGCTGGCGGTGCTTCCTGGGCTATTCTGACCGCGGCGGTAAAGCCGCGGTCAGAAAAGGGGAACCAGCGGTTTCCCGCCGGTTTTCCCCTGGCCCAGGGAATCCGCCATGGCGGCGCTGCTTGCAGCATCGCCATGGGGATTCCGACCCCCTTCCCGCCAGCCTGTTTCGGGTGGTGTCCACCGCCAGAACCAGGATGGCGGGAACGGGTGCCGTGGGGCCCCTGGGGGCCCCTGCACTGCCCATGCCACCGGCATGGGCAGTGCAGGGGCCCCCTAACAGGGCCCCACAAAGATTTTCACTGTCTGCTTTGCAGACAGTGAAAATCGCGACGGGTGCCACTGCACCCGTCGCACCCCTGCAACTCTGCCTGCTCCATTCCGAGCCGGCTTCCTCGTTGCAGGGGCTTTCCCGCTGGGCCAGCGGACGGCCTTTTGGCGGTCGCCCGCCGGCCCAGCGGGAAAGTTGGAATGACCGCTGCGGTCTTTTGACCGCGGTGCGGTCATTCGGCGGTAACCGCATGGCGGGCAGCGACCGCCGCCCGCCGCGGTCAGAATGACCGCCTCAGTCTCTGATAATCGGGGATAGCCAATTCGACATACTCGTTGTAACGGGTCAGAACACTGGCAGTGAGGTCTGGTTAGCAGGCATCAGTGTACCCCCAGAGAGCGTAAAACCAGCAGCATCACTCCAAAAATGTGGGGGTTACCATGCAAAAAGAGGCGTTTCCTTACACTCGCTTAACAAAACATTTGTTGGATGGTTAGAGTGTTCCACACCTAAGGAGGTAGGGAACAAAACAAGACATTTGATGGACCCTGGATGCCTTGTTTATTCTGAAGTGGTGTACTTCCATCAGCAATAGGTATTGTTGACTTGTTGGGATTTACTTTCCAACTTGGGGAGCGTAGGAGTGGTTGCTCTCTCTCCTTGCTAAGCAACCAGGATCAACCAAGAACATAATTGGCATGTCATGTGTACGATAACTTTTTGTATGTTTGGTATAGATGGGCTCTGATTTCTAAGCTCATCCCAGTTATTAATTTACAAAATGTCTAAGTCGAACACCCAAATGGAATACAACAGTCTTCACTAAAACACCAGTGGGAAACCACAGTATCCATCAGGGCTGCTGCCCAGAAACACCTAACGCCCCAGAACCCACAAAAAAGTCTCACAATCTACTTTTTCCCAGTATATGAAAAATTGAAGGAGCTTAGAGATAGGCTCATTATAAGTAACACATGCTATAAAACACCTTGACATGACCTCTGAGAAGGTGATCAATTCACTGGAAGAAGGCAGACACCACCGAAACCAGCAGGTTTAGAGTTGGCATCTAATCTCAGCTTTTCAGCTTTGCCTACATATGATAGGAATAAGCACAGTATTATAAAACAGGGCAGACCTCTAGACTGTGGCATTTCTCTTGGATGGGTAGTCCCTTTGGCCTTGCAATCAGAGGGCCTGGTGATCTAGTGGGCCAGGTGCCGGGCTGTGCAGGACCCCTCCAGTGCTGCAGCTCCTCCTTCCCAGCCATGCAGTAGACACATGCTTGCTGCAGACAGGTACTTTTCACAGCTACAAGAGGGCTGAAAGAAGAGAAAGGGATGCCCTACCAGGCATCTTATAGCAATCATGTACCACAAGCTCCTCACAGTCTCTTCAGGCTCCCCAAGCTCCTCACACAATCTCTCCATGGGCTCCCACGACTCTCTCCTTGGTGGGGAAAGGGTGTCAAGGCTCCCAGTACTCACTCCTTGGGGAGTATGGAAGCTTACAATACTTTTTCCTTGGTGGTGGAGAATATGAAACCTTCAAGTACTAGATACTTAGTGGGAAACTGTATGAGGGCCTCCACTACACTCTTTGGTGGCAGGAGTACCAAAGCTTCAACTGCTCACTCTTTGGTTGAAGACAAGCATAAAAGCTTCTAGTACTCTCTCTGCTGTAGGTGAAGAGCCTGAGGGTGTCAATTACTCTCTACTTGGTGAAGCAGTACTTTCACCTTGTTAGGAATGGGTATGAAGGCTTCCAGTACTCTCTCCTTGTTAGGCAAGGGTATGAAGGCTTCCAGTACTCTCTCCATGTTATGGGAGGGTATGAAGGCTTCCAGTACTCTTGTCTTGTTAGAGAAGAGCATGAAGGCTTCTAGTACTCTCTCCTTGTTAGGGAAGGGCATGAAGGCTTCCAGTACTCTCTCCTTGTTAGGGAAGAGTATGAAGGCTTCCAGTACATTCTCCTTGTTAGAGATGGGTATGAAGGCTTCCAGTACTCTCTCCTTGTTAGGCAAGGGTATGAAGGCTTCCATTACTCTCTCCTTGTTAGGGAAGGGCATGAAGGCTTCTAGTACTCTCTCCTTGTTAGAGAAGGGCATGAAGGCTTCCAGTACTCTCTCCTTGTTAGGGAAGAGTATGAAGGCTTCCAGTACATTCTCCTTGTTAGAGATGGGTATGAAGGTTTCCAGTACTCTCTCCTTGTTAGGCAAGAGTATGAAGGCTTCCATTACTCTCTCCTTGTTAGGGAAGGGCATGAAGGCTTCTAGTTCTCTCGCCTTGTTAGGGAAGGGCATGAAGGCTTCTAGTTCTCTCTCCATGTTAGGGATGGGTATGAAGGCTCTTAGTACTCTCTCCTTGATGAAGGCGTCCAGTAATCTCCCTGGTGGGGAAGGGTATGAAGGCTTCTGGTACTCTCTCCTTGTTAGGAAAGGGCATGAAGGCTTCCAGTAATCTCCCTGGTGGGGAAGGGTATGAAGGCTTCTGGTACTCTCTCCTCTTTAGGGATGGGTATGAAGGCTTCCAGTACTCTCTCCATGTTAGGGAAGGGTATAAAGGCTTCCAGTACTCTCTCCATGTTAGGGATGGGTATGAAGGCTTCCAGTACTCCCTCCTTGTTAGGAAAGGGTATGAAGGCTTCCGGTACTCTCTCCTTGTTATGGAAGGATGTGAAGGCTTCCGGTACTCTCTCCATGTTAGGGATGGGTATGAAGGCTTCCAGTACTCTCTCCTTGTTAGGGATGGGTATGAAGGCTTCCAGTACCCTCTCCATGTTAGGGAAGGGTATAAAGGCTTCCAGTACTCTCTCCATGTTAGGGATGGGTATGAAGGCTTCCAGTACTCCCTCCTTGTTAGGAAAGGGTATGAAGGCTTCCGGTACTCTCTCCTTGTTATGGAAGGATGTGAAGGCTTCCGGTACTCTCTCCATGTTAGGGATGGGTATGAAGGCTTCCAGTACTCTCTCCTTGTTAGGGATGGGTATGAAGGCTTCCGGTACTCTCTCAATGTTAGGGATGGGTATGAAGGCTTCCAGTATTCTCACCTTGTTAAGAAAGAGTATGAAGGCTTCTGGTACTCCCTCCTTGTTAGGGAAGGGCATGAAGGCTTCCTATACTCTCTCAATGTTAGGGAAGAGTATGAAGGCTTCCAGTACATTCTCCTTGTTAGAGATGGGTATGAAGGCTTCCAGTACTCCCTCCTTGTTAGGCAAGGGTATGAAGGCTTCCATTACTCTCTCCTTGTTAGGGAAGGGCATGAAGGCTTCTAGTACTCTCTCCTTGTTAGAGAAGGGCATGAAGGCTTCCAGTACTCTCTCCTTGTTAGGGAAGAGTATGAAGGCTTCCAGTACATTCTCCTTGTTAGAGATGGGTATGAAGGCTTCCAGTACTCTCTCCTTGTTAGGCAAGAGTATGAAGGCTTCCATTACTCTCTCCTTGTTAGGGAAGGGCATGAAGGCTTCTAGTTCTCTCGCCTTGTTAGGGAAGGGCATGAAGGCTTCTAGTTCTCTCTCCATGTTAGGGATGGGTATGAAGGCTCTTAGTACTCTCTCCTTGATGAAGGCGTCCAGTAATCTCCCTGGTGGGGAAGGGTATGAAGGCTTCTGGTACTCTCTCCTCTTTAGGGATGGGTATGAAGGCTTCCAGTACCCTCTCCATGTTAGGGAAGGGTATAAAGGCTTCCAGTACTCTCTCCATGTTAGGGATGGGTATGAAGGCTTCCAGTACTCTCTCCTTGTTAGGAAAGGGTATGAAGGCTTCCGGTACTCTCTCCTTGTTATGGAAGGATGTGAAGGCTTCCGGTACTCTCTCCATGTTAGGGATGGGTATGAAGGCTTCCAGTACTCTCTCCTTGTTAGGGATGGGTATGAAGGCTTCCGGTACTCTCTCAATGTTAGGGATGGGTATGAAGGCTTCCAGTATTCTCACCTTGTTAAGAAAGAGTATGAAGGCTTCTGGTACTCCCTCCCTGTTAGGGAAGGGCATGAAGGCTTCCTATACTCTCTCAATGTTAGGGATGGGTATGAAGGCTTCCAGTACTCTCTCCATGTTAGGGATGGGTATAAAGGCTTCCAGTACTCTCTCCTTGTTAGGGATGGGTATGAAGGCTTCCCGTACTCTCTCCTTGTTAGGGATGGGTATGAAGGCTCCCAGTACTCTCTCCATGTTAGGGATAGGTATGAAGGCTTCCGGTACTCTCTCCATGTTATGGAAGGGTATGAAGGCTTCCAGTACTCTCTCCTTGTTAGGGATGGGTATGAAGGCGTCCAGTACTCTCTCCTTGTTAGGCAAGGGTATGAAGGCTTCCAGTACTCTCTCCATGTTAGGGATGGGTATGAAGGCTTTCAGTACTCTCTCCATGTTAGGGATGGGTATGAAGGCTTCCAATAGTCTCTCCATGTTAGGGATGGGTATGAAGGCTTCCAGTACTCTCTCCTTGTTAGAGAAGGGCATGAAGGCTTCCAGTACTCTCTCTTTGTTAGGGAAGAGTATGAAGGCTTCCAGTACTCGTTCCTTGTTAGGGAAGGGTATGAAGGCTTCTAGTACTCTCTCCTTGTTAGAGAAGGGCATGAAGGCTTCCAGTACTCTCTCCTTGTTAGGGAAGAGTATGAAGGCTTCCAGTACATTCTCCTTCTTAGGGATGGGTATGAGGGCTTCCAGTACTCTCTCCTTGTTAGGCAAGGGTATGAAGGCTTCCATTACTCTCTCCTTGTTAAGGAAGGGCATGAAGGCTTCAGGTACTCTGGCCTTGTTAGGGAAGGGCATGAAGGCTTCTAGTACTCTCTCCATGTTAGGGATGGGTATGAAGGCTCTTAGTACTCTCTCCTTGATGAAGGCGTCCAGTAATCTCCCTGGTGGGGAAGGGTATGAAGGCTTCTGGTACTCTCTCCTTGTTAGGGAAGGGCATGAAGGCTTCCAGTAATCTCCTTGGTGGGGAAGGGCATGAAGGCTTCCAGTACTCTCTCCTCGTTAGGGATGGCTATGAAGGCTTCCAGTACTCTCTCCTTGTTAGAGAAGGGCATGAAGGCTTCCAGTACTCTCTCCTTGTTAGGGAAGAGTATGAAGGCTTCCAGTACATTCTCCTTGTTAGAGATGGGTATGAAGGCTTCCAGTACTCTCTCCTTGTTAGGCAAGAGTATGAAGGCTTCCATTACTCTCTCCTTGTTAGGGAAGGGCATGAAGGCTTCTAGTTCTCTCGCCTTGTTAGGGAAGGGCATGAAGGCTTCTAGTTCTCTCTCCATGTTAGGGATGGGTATGAAGGCTCTTAGTACTCTCTCCTTGATGAAGGCGTCCAGTAATCTCCCTGGTGGGGAAGGGTATGAAGGCTTCTGGTACTCTCTCCTCTTTAGGGATGGGTATGAAGGCTTCCAGTACCCTCTCCATGTTAGGGAATGGTATAAAGGCTTCCAGTACTCTCTCCATGTTAGGGATGGGTATGAAGGCTTCCAGTACTCTCTCCTTGTTAGGAAAGGGTATGAAGGCTTCCGGTACTCTCTCCTTGTTATGGAAGGATGTGAAGGCTTCCGGTACTCTCTCCATGTTAGGGATGGGTATGAAGGCTTCCAGTACTCTCTCCTTGTTAGGGATGGGTATGAAGGCTTCCGGTACTCTCTCAATGTTAGGGATGGGTATGAAGGCTTCCAGTATTCTCACCTTGTTAAGAAAGAGTATGAAGGCTTCTGGTACTCCCTCCTTGTTAGGGAAGGGCATGAAGGCTTCCTATACTCTCTCAATGTTAGGGATGGGTATGAAGGCTTCCAGTACTCTCTCCATGTTAGGGATGGGTATGAAGGCTTCCAGTACTCTCTCCTTGTTAGGGATGGGTATGAAGGCTTCCCGTACTCTCTCCTTGTTAGGGATGGGTATGAAGGCTCCCAGTACTCTCTCCATGTTAGGGATAGGTATGAAGGCTTCCGGTACTCTCTCCATGTTATGGAAGGGTATGAAGGCTTCCAGTACTCTCTCCTTGTTAGGGATGGGTATGAAGGCGTCCAGTACTCTCTCCTTGTTAGGCAAGGGTATGAAGGCTTCCAGTACTCTCTCCATGTTAGGGATGGGTATGAAGGCTTTCAGTACTCTCTCCATGTTAGGGATGGGTATGAAGGCTTCCAATAGTCTCTCCATGTTAGGGATGGGTATGAAGGCTTCCAGTACTCTCTCCTTGTTAGAGAAGGGCATGAAGGCTTCCAGTACTCTCTCTTTGTTAGGGAAGAGTATGAAGGCTTCCAGTACTCGTTCCTTGTTAGGGAAGGGTAGGAAGGCTTCCATTACTCTCTCCTTGTTAAGGAAGGGCATGAAGGCTTCAGGTACTCTCTCCATGTTAGGGATGGGTATGAAGGCTCTTAGTACTCTCCTTTGATGAAGGCGTCCAGTAATCTCCCTGGTGGGGAAGGGTATGAAGGCTTCTGGTACTCTCTCCTTGTTAGGGAAGGGCATGAAGGCTTCCAGTAATCTCCTTGGTGGGGAAGGGCATGAAGGCTTCCAGTACTCTCTCCTCGTTAGGGATGGGTATGAAGGCTTCCAGTACTCTCTCCTTGTTAGGAAAGGGTATGAAGGCTCCCAGTACTCTCTCCATGTTAGGGATAGGTATGAAGGCTTCCGATACTCTCTCCATGTTATGGAAGGGTATGAAGGCGTCCAGTACTCTCTCCATGTTAGGGATGGGTATGAAGGCTTCCAGTACTCTCTCCATGTTAGGGATGGGTATGAAGGCTTCCAGTACTCTCTCCATGTTAGGGATGGGTATGAAGGCTTCCAGTACTCTCTCCTTGTTAGGGGTGGGTATGAAAGCTTCCGGTACTCTCTCCATGTTAGGGATGGGTATGAAGGCTTCCGATACTCTCTCCACGTTAGGGATGGGTATGAAGGCCTCCGGTACTCTCTCCATGTTAAGCATGGGTATTAAGGCTTCCAGTATTCTCACCTTGTTAGGAGAGAGTATGAAGGCTTCTGGTACTCTCTTCATGCTAGGGATGGGTATGAAGGCTTCCAGTACTCTCTCCATGCTAGGGATGGGTATGAAGGCTTCCAGTATTCTCTCCTTGTTAGGGATGGGTATGAAGGCTTCCAGTACTCTCTCCTTTCTAGGGAAGGGTATGAAGGCTTCCAGTACTCTCTCCTTTCTAGGGAAGGGTATGAAGGCTTCCAGTACTCTCTCTATGTTAGGGATGGGTATGAAGGCTTCCGGTACTCTCTCCTTGTTAGGAAAGAGTATGAAGGCTTCCGGTACTCTCTCCTTTTTTCAGGGATGGGCATGAAGGCTTCCAGTACTCTCTCCTTGTTAGGGAAGGGTATGAAGGATTCTGGTACTTTCTTCATGTTAGGGATGGGTATGAAGGCTTTCAGTATTCTTACCTTGTTAGGAAAGAATATGAAGGCTTCCGGTACTCTCTCCTTGTTAGCGAAGGGCATGAAGGCTTCTAGTACTCTCTCCATGCTAGGGATGGGTATGAAGGCTTCAGTACTCTCTCCATGCTAGGGATGGGTATGAAGGCTTCCAGTTCTCTCTCCTTGTTAGGGATGGGTATGAAGGCTTCCAGTACTCTCTCCTTGTTAGGGAAGGTCATGAAGGCTTCTAGTACTCTCTCCATGCTAGGGATGGGTATGAAGGCTTCCAGTACTCTCTCCATGCTATGGATGGGTATGAAGGCTTCCAGTACGCTCACCATATTAGTGATGGGTATGAAGGCTTCCAGTACTCTCTCCTTGTTAGGGATGTGGTGAAGGTTTTCAGTACTCTCCCCATGCTAGGGATGGGTATGAAGGCTTCCAGTACTCTCTCCTTATTAGGGATGGGTATGAAGGCTTCCAGTACTCTCTCCTTGTTAGGGATGCGGTGAAGGCTTCCAGTACTCTCCCCATGCTAGGGATGGGTATGAAGGCTTCCAGTACTCTCTCCTTATTAGGGATGGGTATGAAGGCTTCCAGTACTCTCTCCTTGTTAGGGATGCGGTGAAGGCTTCCAGTACTCTCTCCATGCTAGGGATGGGTATGAAGGCTTCCAGTACTCTCTCCTTATTAGGGATGGGTATGAAGGCTTCTAGTACACTCTCATTGTTAGGAAAGGGTTTGAAGGCTTCCAGTACTCTCTCCATGTTATGGGAGGGTATGAAGGCTTTCAGTACTCTCTCCATGTTACAGAAGAGTATGAAGGCTTCCAGGACTCTCTCCTTGTTAGGGAAGAGTATGAAGGCATTGAGTATTCTCCCTGGTGGAGAAGAGTATGAAGGCTTCCAGTATGTTTTCCTTGTTAGGGAAGAGCATGAAGCCTTCCAGTACTTGAGAATGAAGGCTCCCAGTACTCTCTCCTTCTTAGGGAAGAGTCTGGAGGCTTCCAGTACTCTTTTTTTGTTAGGGAAGAGTATGAAGGCCCCGAGTAATCTCTCCCTGTTAGGGAAGGGTATGGAGGCTTCCAGTACTCTCTCCTTGTTAGGGAAGAATACAAATGCTTCAAGTACTCTCTCCCTGGTCGGGAAGAGTCTGGAAGCTTCCACTATTGTTTCCCTGGCGAAGGATGAGTATGAAGGTGTTCAGTATTCTTTTTTTGGTGAATAAGAGTAGAAAGGCTTCCAGTACTCTCTTTATGCTGATGAATAGTATGAGGGAGTCACTAATCTCTCCATAGTGGTGGAGAGTATGAACACTAAAGAACTCTCTCATCTGGAAGTCACATTTTTCACAATTACATGTTTATTACTCCCCTGTAAATTCATTTTAATTATATCATATTGGTTATCCTATCACTTTTATCAATTTTGTTTTGTTCCAATAAAAAAACATTATTCAGATCTGCAATTTCTGGTCAATGTAAACTTTTCCTCTCCTGAAGGGTGTTGGGGTACTAGCCTCATCTTCAGGGGAGTCCAATCATTTGGAAACACCAGGATGCCCAAAAATATGCCTCACATTACAACTCATCTCTCAAATACTAGCATTGTCATTTCATCTTTTCCCCTCAATTTTTGACCCAATAAATACCTTCATGATGGCTGTCTGCATCAATCAATAGATACCTCTCCTCGTGCTCTCTGTCTGCAAGATGGCTGCTGCTCAACCCGCATAATAGTGTGTCGCACCCGGTCACCCGACACAAATCAAACACATCATTTTCTTGGAGTCTCCTGGTCTCCTATTTAATGGCCCATTGGTTTCTAACAGGTATAGCTCCTGGTCAGTCTAACTCTGTAAATCCTGACACCATCAAAATTCTAATAATACAGAACCATTAGAGTATGCAAACTCTTATCCATTGCATTTCATGGTTCAAATCTTCATTTCCCGCAGGCTTAAAACATTTGTACATCTCTCCTTATTGTTTTCCATCATCTACCACCCGCCGGTTGTCTGTAAATGTGCCTCACGCCACTAACTCTCTGTGGCCAAGATGGCCACTGAATAACGCTTGTAAAAGGGTGTCGCGCTGTGGTCACCAGACACAACTGATTGTATGAATTTAAAATCATTCAATTTCCTAATATTTATCAATCTATTGATTTCAAATACATATTTCAGATCATTATTCTAATACAGTAACTTTCTCTGATGTGTACTCCAATTTGTCACTAAGTATGTCTTCTATTTCTATTGTAGTTCAAGTGTGTTGCATTACAATGATTGATCAATATATTTTCCATTTGTGTTATAGTCCACGTATATTAAATACAACTCCAGTGTTTACCTAATAGGTCATGTCAATGTTACCCTACATGCAAATAGAATATTATTCATGTTCTAGTCCACTTATATTTGAAAACATACTTTATCTCAGTCCCTTCATTAAATTTTGAGACATTTTGGAATCTTTCAATTATTCTTTTGTATTTTTCTTCAGTAATGGGAGTTCACATAGGTAATAACATATAGACATTCTACATGTTGATTCTTAACCATAATTCAGAAAGATTTCCTCATTTTCTTAATGAATGTGTGTGCATGTAGTATATATATATAAACAGTCTATTCAATTCAGTTAATCTCATCTTGTTGCTCATAAGTAACAATTAAATAGGCATTCTTTATTCATTCTTTTGGGGTATTTTGTCCCCAAATACTTTATCCACCATAGTTCATCTTTTAGAATTATTTCCTATATATTACAGCCTCTCGTTAATTGCCGTAATACCTCACATATCGGCTATCTCAATTGGCTGATAGTGTGTCTTTTTTTATTCAATATTTAGCCACTGGTGATTTTTTATTACATGTTTGTGTGTCAAATTTATGTTCTGAAATCCCTGTTTTTATTGTGCTCATGGTTTTACCCACACATGCTTTTCTACATAGACACTTTGACAGATAGATCACATTCTTTCATACGCAGGTTTTGTTTTTTCCACTTGTCAGGTGTATAATATCTCCTTATGTGATACTATTACAGTCTGCATAGCTTAGACATGGAAATGGTCCATATGTTTTCTTAGTTAAATATTTGATGTTTCAATTTCTAAATTTCTGCTCTTATCAGTATTTCTCTCAAATGTGTTTTTTTTAGAATATACAAACAATGGTTCTTTATTGTTAAGTTCTAGTAGGCTTGAGTCGTTTTCAAGAATGTTACCCTTTTTAAGCATACTTTTTACATTTTTATTGCTCTGCCTCGAGTAAGGTAGTATCATTCTTACTTAATATTCTTCTTTTTTACTTGATTCACTCAATACCTTCTCCCTGTTCACAGCATGAACATTTTGTCTTGCTTCTTGTAGTATTTGGTCTGTATAGTACCTTTACTTCGGCTCGGGCCTTTAACAAGGAAGAGGGCCTTTAATGACCTGTAGGGCCTGCTACAGCGGGTTCTAAGGCCATTAGAACATTCTGCCACTAGAGGGCAGAATCTTCTCATAAATAAAACAAAGTCTTCACGGAGCCAGAGGGGATTAACCTCCGCTCAGGCTCCGGGCTTTTACCGGCCAGTAAAAGCCCGGAGCACTCCATTGTCTCCAATGGAGCACCCAACATTCCAATGTTCTAATATAGCCTTAGAACCCGCCGTAGCGGGCTCTACCGGCTATTAAAGGCCCGCTCCCGCGTTAAATGCCCGAGCCAAAGGCGATGGCATTTAACAAGGGAAAGGGCCTTTAATAGCCAGTACAGCCCGCTACGGCGGGTTCTAAGGCTATTAGAACATTCTGCCACTCAGGGCAGAATGTTCTATTAAATAAAACAAATTGCTCACGGAGTCCGAGGGGATTAAAATCCTCTCGGGCTCCGTGAGGCTTTGTTCACAGCTGTTGCTGTGAACAAAGCGAACATTGGAATGTTGGCGCTGCGGGCTTTTACCGGCCAGTAAAAGCCCGCAGCACTCCATTGTTTTCAATGGAGCCCCCAGCATTCCAATGTTCTAATATTCTTTTCAGCTGGTTTCACAAAAATGGCCATTGTTACTTTGCCATTTATAATGTTTATCTTTAAGTTCAAGAAGTTTTCAGAAAGGTGTAAAAGATTTAACAATTATAAATAAAACCATAATATGTGAACAGGGGATTTGGGCGAGACGACAGTTGGGGACACTATAACAGGAGGGGGCGCGCAGGTCTCTGTCAACTAAAGATGTTTTTGATTCTTCAAGAAAGAGGGAAGAAATAGCAAAACAGCCAAATGCATGCATTGCGCCACTTTGTAAATTTGGTGCAGAGGTTTTGGTCTCCTTGGGCAACATTAGCGTAAAAAAGGGATTACGTTAATGCGGCGTAAGGAGGCCCGAGGGGCTCTTAAATCTGCCCCTATGCTCCTGCTATTTTACATCAATGAAAATGCTCTACCATGAAACTCACAAAAACTGGGTCTAAAAGTCCAGCTTTGGATCCACGAAAGCTGACAAATAAATGTGCCGGCCCTGCTCAGGTTCCTGTGAGATCCATCCTTGTGGCCACGAGACACAGTAGTTGAATGAGGCAATGTTAGTGTAGGGTTTCGAGAGTCCACAACCACTGTGAGGTTAACAGTGGTCCTGCAGCCCGTACACGGGGACCCCTGCTCCACAAAGAAATTTTGAGGTACCGACACCATATCTCTGTAACCGTGGACTGTGGGGGAGCGGGAGGGTCATACAATGTGGAAGCCACTTTACCTGCAAAACCTCCCATCACAGACTCGTCCCACACCAACGGGTGCCCAAAGTTCTGAGGACAAGGGTGAGGTGAAAACGGGCGCTCCTTCATTGAGGCATCAGAGGATGATGCAATTGCTCCAGGGATTCAAAAGCAATGTGTAGCCTTGAGCTTAGCCAGTGCTTAATTTGAAAGTAATATAATCACCCTGGCCCTCGTCAGGAGGCCACCGCAGCTTGCACGACATATTGTCACTGTCAGCGCTGCCAATGGCAGTAACTACACAACTCCTAACATCACACTGCTACAAGTGTGACAATTCATACTGTTTGAGGCCCCCAAAACTATAAGAATGGCTTGGGTGTCAGGTATTAGTTGTTTACAATGTATATTGCATTAGTAAACAACTGTTGTTCTGCACATCTTTAAGTTACAAAAAAACAGCGCCTTCATGTGGCAACTGTAAAGTGCCAGCGTTGGCAATTAAATGCTGATGCCGAGCACCGGAAAACACCAGCTCAAATTAAACCCTATTCTAGTGCAGGCAAAATGAATTGTAACTGCAACAAAGGCAAATAAAATGACTGTGACAATTTTTAATGAATGTGTAAATAAACGGACATTTCCAACATAATTGATGTATACGTTTGTGGCAATTCCACCCCCTTAATGCTATTTCTAAGTACTAACATAATCTCAGCACAGCAGAAAATAAAACTGGTTTTGAGTTTTATTTGTTCACACCCACATATCTGTTTGAACAATAGAGCATGTGTTCGATATAAATTAATGTAACAATACTTTGTTTTAGCGTATTACTAAATTACTTTTAATATAATTCTATACATCACTTTTAATAATTATTAGTGCATAATAAAACAACTATTTTCTATTACTTTAGGTGGGGAATAGATTTTATTGAAACTTCCTAACAATAATTTGAATTTTATTAGTTATTAACTGTGAAGCCTGTTCAAAAAATGCATTTGGTAGTACCTTTAGTAATACTACAGTAGTACTAGTTTAGTACTACAAAATGCTGTTCAAAGACCTACAAGTGTAAATCTCCACTTTCACCCGTCCTCTCTTTTCTACGTGGAGATCCTCACACATTGACTGTGGGGTCTCCTTTTGGCAAAGTATAGGGAAAAGTAGCTGAATTTTTTTTAGATTAAATATTAATGTAAATTAATTTATATATGTATTTTAAATATAGAAAAAATAAACATGCTACAGCACTATTAACTTATTTTAAATTAAATCTTTAATTAATTGAAATATATTAAATTAAATGACACATTTTTCCTGAAGTATAAATTAAAAAATACAATCCCCACCTAATGTTAAAAAAAATATGTTATTTTATTATGCACTAATAATTATTAAAAGAGGTGTTCAAAAGCAATTAGAAATAATGTAATTATATTTTATTAAAACATATTACATTAATTTATATATTCAAAATGCTTTTTAAATATTTACAATTAGGTAATAAATATATTTCATTTTTAGATATTTCTAACATGTTTAACTATTTTAAATTGTGTAATGTTATGTAATCTCTTGTATTGAGTTTAAGTCCCTACATCCATTGTTTTCTATATATGGGAGAGAGTTTGGTGCCAGGGTTGGCCATGTGTGGTGCTGGACTCACTCCTGCCCTGAGCTGGAGTACATTTACTACTGTTTTGGGTCCCTTTTTGGTTGCAGTAAATTTAGAAGTACAGTTTGTGAATAGCAATGGGCTTACGATTTTGTGGGTAGGTGCATGTCCCTCTCTAGACCCGGACCAGTAAGTATGACCCTTTTTCCAGCTACTTCCCCTGGTCCCTCCCACATTTACTACTAAGTTGTAAACTGACATATGTGTGAATCTCCCCATACAACAGATAGGAGCAGTGGAGTGTGGAGAATTACACTTTTAGGTTTCGGAAAAGCATTTTGTGTTACGTTTAGTAGTATACCATTATAGTACGAACAAACATACTACAATATGCAGTTTGTTAATAGGCCCCAGTTATCATTTCCATCTCACAAACCACCCATCCTGAGGCCTCCTAGGGCAGATATTTCTCTGTGAGCATCTGAACATACAGGCCTCTCCTACCAGCAGTACCACCTGCACCGGGACCCCTAACTCAAGGTGATTCTCTGAGCTTACCCCCTAACACCTGTACCACCCACCCGACAGCCCTAACCCCTGGTCTTTCTTTTGCAGGTGATCCAGCGGAGAGAGGATGGCTCAGTGAACTTCTTCCGAGGATGGGATGCGTACCGGGATGGATTTGGGAAGCTGACAGGGGAGCAGTGGTTGGGTGAGTACAGCCGAGGTGCCTTGGTGTCTATGGCAAAGATCAGTCTCCCATTCCCAGGTCCTGTTCTATCCACAGCTCTTGTCTGTCGGTCAGTCGGACCACCACATCTCCTGCCTGTTGATCAGTCATACCACCACAGCTCCTGTTCCCATTTGTTCAGTCTCTCCTCCATAGCTCCAATTCCCTGTCTTCCTCCCTCAGCAGTTTCTGTTTCCTTTCTGATTTTTCTCCACCACAGCCATAGTCAGTCTGGCCTCCAAGGCAATCTGCAATGCCCGAAGGACTAGTCTGATAGGTCAGTGTATGAGTCTGTTTTTGGGCTGTTTCTATGCCTGTTTTGTGGTCTGCTGGGCTGGTTTTCACTGTTTATTTCTCTGACATTAAAACAAACATTGCCTGCAGCAACCTCAAATCCGTGTTGCCTTCCATACTTTGCAAAACACTTACACAGTGGGTCTTTACAAGCTCAAAATTACCCTGATTTGCAAATGCGGGCCACTTTTTTAAATATCTGATTTGCTAATGTGGGCCACTTTTAATTTGGTGCCGAAGTCTATTTTGTGTCCAAGTCCGAGCCTGTGCACAGCTCCTGTCCTGATTTCAGTCTGTCTGTCTCAGCTTCAGAGCTGCTGATTCAATTTCAGTCTGTCTGTCTCACCTTGAGAGGTTCTGATTCAATTTCAGTCTGTCTCACCTTGAGAGGTGCTGATTCAATTTCAGTCTGTCTCACCTTGAGAGGTGCTGATTCCATTTCAGTCTGTCTGTCTCACCTTGAGAGGTGCTGATTCAGTTTCAGTCTGTCTGTCTGTCTGTCTCACCTTGAGAGGTGCTGATTCCATTTCAGTCTGTCTGTCTCACCTTGAGAGGTGCTGATTCAATTTCTGTCTGTCTGTCTCACCTTGAGAGGTGCTGATTCCATTTCAGTCTCTCTCTCAGCTTCAGAGCTGATGATTCCATTTCAGTCTGTCTGTCTGTCTCACCTTGAGAGGTGCTGATTCCATTTCAGTCTGTTTGCCTCAGCTTCAGAGGTGCTGACACCATGTTAGTCTGTATGCCTCTCTCATCTGTCCTTGTGGCCTTCCTGAGTCACTTTCCTGACAAGGCCTCTTTATGCAGGGGGTACAGGCCGCTCTCAGTTCATTTCCCTCCCTTGTGCCCCCTACTCAGTGGTGTCTCACCCACAGTACCCTGTGTCCAGGTCTGTCTGTATGTCTCATCTGTTTCCCTCACACTTCCCTCCTTCATCGCCCATTGGTGCCCATCCCATGAATCCTGACCCTTGATGGATCTACCCCTCCCTAAAGTTAGTCTGTCCCTCTCTGCTGTTGTCTGCTGCCCCTTGCCTGACTGTCTCAGCCCCTCTCTCTCTGTTTCCTGGGTTATCTCCCCTGATGTCTCCTGCCTGTCTCTCTCTCTGGTTACTCCTGTGGTCTCTCGCATTCGCTCTCTCCCCCCTACATTCTCTCTCTCCTCCCTCCCCCCTCTCCCCTTTCCTCTTGGCCCCCAGTTATTTCTCTCCTGTGTTGAATATTTGGGTTCAGAACAACTCCCCCTCCGACCCCTCTCACGCTCTCTTCTGGGCGCCCAGCCCAGCCTGCGCGAGGCCGAGTTAATGAGTCGATGCTCAGGCGCGCGCATCTTAATTGGAATCTATCGGCGGAGGCGCAGGAGCGCGCGAGGCCGAGCCCGGCCTTCGATTAGCATTTGTCAATCAGAGTGTGGGGGGCCTGATCAGACCTCAGGCTGCTGGAGGGACCACCGCAAACCCAGGCCTGAGGGCCACTGGAGCCATGCTGTGGCGCGTCCCTCCCTGGAAGAGTCCCCTTCACCCGTCCATCTGCTCGTGTGCCCTCCCACCCCTCCATCAAAGTACTCTTCACCCTCCGTCAGCCCGTGTGCCCTCCCACCCCTCCATCAAAGTACTCTTCACCCTTCTGTCTGCCCATGTGACCTCCCACCCATCCACCAAAGTACTCTTCACCCTCCATCAGCCCGTGTGCCCTCCCACCCCTCCACCAAAGTACTCTTCACCCTCCATCAGCCCGTGTGCCCTCCCACCCCTCCATCAAAGTACTCTTCACCCTCCATCAGCCCGTGTGCCCTCCCACCCCTCCATCAAAGTCCCCTCACCCTTCCATCTACCCATGTGCCCTCCCGCCCCTCCATCAAAGTACTCTTCATCCTCCATCAGCCCGTGTGCCCTCCCACCCATCCACCAAAGTCCCCTCACCCTTCCATCTACCCATGTGCCCTCCCGCCCCTCCATCAAAGTACTCTTCACCCTCCATCAGCCCGTGTGCCCTCCCACCCATCCACCAAAGTCCCCTCACCCTTCCATCTACCCATGTGCCCTCCCGCCCCTCCATCAAAGTACTCTTCATCCTCCATCAGCCCGTGTGCCCTCCCACCCCTCCATCAAAGTACTCTTCACCCTCCATCAGCCCGTGTGCCCTCCCACCCCTCCATCAAAGTACTCTTTACCCTTCTGTCTGCCCATATGCCCTCCCACCCATCCACCAAAGTCCCCTCACCCTTCCATCTACCCATGTGCCCTCCCGCCCCTCCATCAAAGTACTCTTCATCCTCCATCAGCCCGTGTGCCCTCCCACCCCTCCATCAAAGTACTCTTCACCCTTCTGTCTGCCCATATGACCTCCCACCCATCCACCAAAGTACTCTTTACCCTTCTGTCTGCCCATATGCCCTCCCACCCATCCACCAAAGTCCCCTCACCCTTCCATCTACCCATGTGCCCTCCCGCCCCTCCATCAAAGTACTCTTCATCCTCCATCAGCCCGTGTGCCCTCCCACCCCTCCATCAAAGTACTCTTTACCCTTCTGTCTGCCCATGTGTCCTCCCACCCTTCCATCTACCCATGTGCCCTCCCACCCCTCACCCAATGTCCTCTTCGCCCTTCCACCTGCCCATGTGCCCTCCCACCCATCCACCAAAGTCCCCTCACCCTTCCATCTACCCATGTGCCCTCCCACCCCACCACTAAAGTCCACTCCACCCTTCCATCTACCCATGTGTCCTCCCACCCCTCCACCAAAGTCCTCTCACCCTTCCATTTGCCCAGGTGCACTTCCACCCCTCCCCCAAAGTACTCTTCACCCTCCATCAGCCCGTGTGCCCTCCCACCCCTCCATCAAAGTACTCTTTACCCTTCTGTCTGCCCATATGCCCTCCCACCCATCCACCAAAGTCCCCTCACCCTTCCAACTACCCATGTGCCCTCCCACCCCTCCACCAAAGTACTCTTCATCCTCCATCAGCCCGTGTGCCCTCCCACCCCTCCATCAAAGTACTCTTTACCCTTCTGTCTGCCCATATGCCCTCCCACCCATCCACCAAAGTACTCTTCACCCTCCATCAGCCCGTGTGCCCTCCCACCCCTCCACCAAAGTACTCTTCACCCTTCTGTCTGCCCATATGTCCTCCCACCCATCCACCAAAGTCCCCTCACCCTTCCATCTGCCCATGTGCCCTCCCACCCCTCCACCAAAGTCCCCTCACCCTTCCATTTACCCATGTGCCCTCCCACCCCTCCACCAAAGTACTATTCACCCTTCTGTCTGCCCATATGCCCTCCCACCCATCCACCAAAGTCCCCTCACCCTTCCATCTACCCATGTGGCCTCCCACCCCTCCACCAAAGTCCTTTCCACCCTTCCATCTTCCCGTCTGTCCTCCCACCCCTCCACCAAAGTCCTCGCATCCTTCAATTTACCCATGTGCCCTCTCACCCCTCCCCCAAAGTCCTCTCCACCCTTCCATCTACCCATGTGTCCTCCCACCACTCCCTGGAAGAGTCCTCTCCACCCTTCCATCTACCCATGTGCCCTCCCACCCCTCCCCCAATGTCCTCTTCGCCCTTTCATCTACCCATGTGCCCTCCCACCACCCCTCCCCCAAAGTCCTCTCACCCTTCCATCTGCCCATGTGTCCTCCCACCCCTCCACCAAAGTACTCTCACCCTTCCATCTGCCCATGTGCCCTCCCACCCCTCCACCAAAGTCCTCTCACCCTTCCATCTACCCATGTGCCCTCCCAACCCTCCACCAAAGCCTTCTCCACCCTTCCATCTACCCATGTGTCCTCCCACCCCTCCCTGGAAGAGTCCTCTCCACCCTTCCATCTACCCATGTGCCCTCCCACCCCTCCCCCAATGTCCTCTTCGCCCTTCAATCTGCCCATGTGCCCTCCCACCCCTCCCCCAAAGTCCTCTCACCCTTCCATCTGCCCATGTGTCCCCCCACCCCTCCACCAAAGTACTCTCACCCTTCCATCTGCCCATGTGCCCTCCCACCCCTCCACCAAAGTACTCTCACCCTTCCATTTGTCCATGTGCACTACCACCCCTCCACCAAAGTACTCTTCACCCTTCTGTCTGCCCATGTGACCTCCCACCCCTCCTCCAAAGTCCTCTCACCCTTCCATCTGCCCATGTACCCTCCCACCCCTCCACCAAAGTCCTCTCACCCTTCCATCTGCCCATGTGCCCTCCCACCCGTCCTCTCACACTCCCATCTGCCCATGTGCCCTCCCACCCCTCCACCAAAGTCCTCTCACCCTTCCATCTGCCCATGTGTCCTTCCACCCCTCACCCAAAGTCCTCTCACCCTTCCATCTACCAATGTGTCCTACCATCCCTCACACAAAGTCCTCTCACCCTTCCATCTGCCCATGTGTCCTCCCACCCCTCCACCAAAGTCCTCTCACCCTTCCATCTGCCCATGTGCCCTCCCACCCCTCCCCCAAAGTCCTCTCACCCTTCCATCTGCCCATGTGTCCTCCCGCCCCCAAAGTCCTCTCCACCCTTACATCTGCCCATGTGGCCTCCCACCCCTCCACCAAAGTCCTCTTCACCCTTCCATCTGCCCATGTGCCCTCCCACCCCTCCCCCAAACTCCTCTCACCCTCCCATCTACCCATGTGTCCTCCCACCCCTCCTTTAAAGTCCTCTCCACCCTTCCATCTCCCCATGTGCCCTCCCACCCCTCCCCCAAAGTCCTCTCCACCCTTCCATCTCCCCATGTGCCCTCCCACCCCTCCCCCAAAGTCCTCTCCACCCTTCCATCTGCCCACGTGCCCTCCCACCCCTCCCCCAAAGTCCCCTCACCCTTCCATCTGCCCATGTGTCCTCCCACCCCTCCACCAACGTCCTCTCCACCCTTCCATCTGCCCACGTGCCCTCCCACCCCTCCCCCAAAGTCCCCTCCATCCTTCCATATACCCATGTGTCCTCCCACCCCTCCCTGGAAGAGTCCTCTCAATCCTTCCATCTGCCCATGTGCCTTCCCACCACTCCACCAAAGTCCTCTCCACCCTTCTATCTACCCATGTGCACTCCCACCCCTCCCCCACTCAGTCATCATTCATCCATGCATTCACACTTCCTGATCTGCCAGCTCGCACCTGCCACAGCCCCTACCCTCCCCCCGGCTCCCTCCGCAGGGCTCCTGATGCAGAGCCCATATCACATGGAGCAGAAGGGGAGCTCAGAGGCGCCTTTGCTAAGATTGCGCCCTGCGCGGAGAGAAATGTGGCACCCTTGCTGATGGTAGTGAATTAAATAAGGCAGCAGGGGGTCCCCTTTGTGCTCAGTGGTCAGTACCTGGATGAGCAGGGACTGGCCCCTGGACACAAACATCCCTGGACCCCACTCCCTCCCCCCCAGCTCCCCTAAATCACTGATAGCTCTGCTGCCTCACGCGGACGATGGTTTTGTTGATGTGTCTCAGCAGGGGACAGAGGGGAAGGGAGGGCAAGGAAGGGGCTGAAGGGTGTTAAAAATATCACCCAGGGTGTGATAATGAAGGAGTAAAACCACTTTATGGCAAACAGAAAGGAACAGAAGGACAAGCCTGGAGTAAGATGAGAAGGCGCTGCTGTTGGCATAACCTTAATGCACACAGCTCCATGCGCCCCTCAGAATACGGGCGCCCTGTGCCTGGGCCCAGCTCATCCATGCTAAAGGCCGGCCCTAGTCATAAACTTAATGCACACAGCTCCATGCGCCCCTCAGAATACGGGCGCCCTGTGCCTGGGCCCAGCCCGCCCATGCTAAAGGCCGTCCCTGGACATAACCTTAATGCGCACAGCTCCATGCGCCCCTCAGAACACTGGCGCCCTGTGCCTGGGCCCAGCCCGCCCATGCTAAAGGCCGGCCCTAGTCATAAACTTAATGCACACAGCTCCATGCGCCCCTCAGAACACTGGCGCCCTGTGCCTGGGCCCAGCCCGCCCATGCTAAAGGCCGTCCCTGGACATAACCTTAATGCGCGCAGCTCCAGGTGCCCCTCAGAACACTGGCGCCCTGTGCCTGGGCCCAGCCCGCCCATGCTAAAGGCCGTCCCTGGACATAACCTTAATGCGCCCAGCTCCAGGTGCCCCTCAGAACACTGGCGCCCTGTGCCTGGGCCCAGCTCATCCATGCTAAAGGCCGGCCCTGGTCATAAACTTAATGCACACAGCTCCATGCGCCCCTCAGAATACGGGCGCCCTGTGCCTGGGCCCTGCCCGTCCATGCTAAAGGCCGTCCCTGGACATAGCCTTAATGCACACAGCTCCATGCGCCCCTCAGAACACTGGCGCCCTGTGCCTGGGCCCAGCTCATCCATGCTAAAGGCCGGCCCTGGTCATAAACTTAATGCACACAGCTCCATGCGCCCCTCAGAATACGGGCGCCCTGTGCCTGGGCCCTGCCCGTCCATGCTAAAGGCCGTCCCTGGACATAGCCTTAATGCACACAGCTCCATGCGCCCCTCAGAACACTGGCGCCCTGTGCCTGGGCCCAGCTCATCCATGCTAAAGGCCGGCCCTGGTCATAAACTTAATGCACACAGCTCCATGCGCCCCTCAGAATACGGGCGCCCTGTGCCTGGGCCCTGCCCGTCCATGCTAAAGGCCGTCCCTGGACATAGCCTTAATGCACACAGCTCCATGCGCCCCTCAGAACACTGGCGCCCTGTGCCTGGGCCCAGCTCATCCATGCTAAAGGCCGGCCCTGGTCATAAACTTAATGCACACAGCTCCATGCGCCCCTCAGAATACGGGCGCCCTGTGCCTGGGCCCACCTGGCCCATGATAAAGGCTGGCACTGGGCGAGTTGGAAACCTCTTCACGGAGCAGGTTTCCAGCTGGTGCAGGACCATCATTAGCACACCCATGGCCAGTGCGCGGTGTTACACCCCCTTAACAAGTGTATTATTTGGTAATTATTGGGGTACAGGTGCTTTCAGTCGGGCACTGTGAGTTCTGCCCTGGATTTCACCTGGGCTTTGTACATAAACTCACGGAGAAAAGCACAACACACATGCACTCTCTCGTCTCGGTTTCCAAAGCGCTTAAAAAATATTAGTTCTTTTGCAAAATATTGAGTTTTAAATACCCCTGACAATCCGCACGCCTCTCCATCTTCCCTGCCTCTTAAGCTGCCCTCATACCCTGCTTATCATATGATGTATTTTAGTGTGGTATGTTGGCATGAGTGTTGGAAAAGTTGAAGCTCACTCCCCCTCAGTGTTACCGACTAAGGTACGCCCCTGGTTCTGGTGGCAGCCTTGCAAGCTTCAGTGGGGTTTTTGGTGGGGTGGCTGGGGGCAGTTAGAAGTGCCTGAGGCTATACTCAGCACAAATCCCTGCCCCTTATACGTGACGTTGTGATGGAGTCACCCCTCCGTCAAGATCTAAATCAGGCCCTTAGTTTTATGTCATTCTCCCCCGCCAGGACTGATGGAGCAGTGTCAGTCTTATCTCAGGCTGTCTTCTGAATGATTGACAGGGCTGGGGCTGGATCAGTCTTATGTCAGGCTAACCTTTGACAGGCCGTTTTTGCAGGAGCAGTGCCATCCTTCTATCCAGCTGCCCTCGGGACAATTAATAGGGCTGGGGCTAGGTTAGTCATACCTCATGCTCTGCACTGAAACATGGGATTGAGTCAGTCTCACCGCAGACTGTGCATAGGAAGTAGGCCTGGGCAGAGTTCACGGAGTTCCAATCTGTGGAATTCCACCGAGTTGATTAAAAACTCTGTAGAATTCCTCAGAGGTGGAGTTCCATGACCCGCGGAGTCCTGAATGCGCCCGATCTCAGAAGCGCTAAGCCCAGGCCCAATGCTGTTTAGCACTTTTGAGATCGCGTGCATTCAGGAGAGGGCCGTAGGCAGTGAAATCTGCCGTTTCAGGCCTCTTGTGCACAGGCCTGTGTCTTGTGAGCTGCACATGGGGCAGGCTGATGCAGAAGAAGCCTGAAAAGGCAACTTTCTTTCACGGCCTATGGTGCTGGACTGAATTCAGGCCAGGGCCGTAGGCAGGGAAAGCTGCCAGGCCCCTTCTGCACCGGCTTGCCCAACAGGCTGGTGCACAAGAGGCCTGAAGCAGCAGCTTTCACTGCCTACGACCCTGGCATGAGTTCACGCCAGGGCCATAGGCAGTGAAAGAAAGCTGCTGTTTCAGTCCTTGTTAGTGCACCAGTGTGTGCAAACAAGGAAAAAAGAGAAAGTAGACGAAGACTTACCTGGGTCCTCCAGAGGGCCCTCGTCGTCCTCCGCAGCAGCCTGGCTCTCTGCCTCCCTCTGCCCCCTGCTTCTAGGCGCTTGCACTGTGTAGGTCATAACTGGGCTGCAGTGCGCACCGGGTGAGCTCTGCTCCGCTGGTGGGGGTAGCGGAGTTTTTGGGCGAACTCCGTGCTCCAAGTCGAGCGCGGAGTGCCAAAAACTCTGTTAGCTCCGCCAGCGTAGCAGAGCTCCCCGCCTACCCCTAATGGAAAGGCCCATGTCGCAGACTCACTCTCACTCCAGGTCCTCTCTGAACACAAGTACAGTGAGTGACAGGGGTATGTGTGGGATCCTTTTGCTAGACTCAGTTAGAGGTCTGTGCCAACATGTCTTTAAAAGCTCCTAGAAACAAAGCACTATAACTCTGTGAATGAACAGTACGAGTGATGCTTTTCTTTTGAAGTTACTCACTGTGTCAGTTTGTTTTATTTTGTCTCCGAGCACCACTAAAGTCACGTGTCTAAACTCTGGACCATGGACCAACCATCAGCTGTGCATGTTCACGTCTCAGCAGTTGTGGCTTGAGACCGCACGGTACAGCTGAATTTTTTTTTGTTTTTTTTTTTGCATCAGTGTGCATCACTGAGCAGGAGGGTTGTACACCACACTGAAGCATGCCTAGTGCATCTAGGCGCCTGCATGTTTACACATGAAGCTCCCAGGTCCAAACCTAGTTCACCATCCAAGACACCTGGAAGTGCCCACCAGCTAAAGTGCTGGTCTCAGCAGACCAAGGGAGGAGATGAAGGGCAGAATCTGTGACTCGGGGCTTGATTTAGAGTTAGCAGTGACGTATATATCAATATAAATCCCATTATATCCTATGGGATTTCGATTTTGATGGACAGGATATCCATCACCATTGTGACAGAGTAATCCCTCTGCCAGTCTCTAAATCAGGCCCTCAGTGTGGTCTGACGGCACGGCTCCTTCCCCGCCGGCCGTGCAGAAGGTGATCTTTGCTGGTGGTTTCTTCACAGCTCCCACAGTCTCTAGGTAGATGTGCTAATGATCCTCTCTACCAGACAGGCTCTCCCAGCAGAGAGCATGCCAGCACCCCTTCCACAGCAGGCACGGCGCCTCCTTCAAGACACCTCAACAGCACTTCTAGCAGGAAGCCTAGCCAGGTCTAGCCCTCAGTCTGCTGGGAGGTCAGTCTTCTCACCCGCACTGTGTGCGAGATCTTGAAACATGAACCATCTGTTCCTCTTCTCTGGCTGTCAGATGCCTTCTGACAGTGAAGTGTTTTGGAAACCGATTCTGTAGCCTCATTACTCCATATTCATTTTGAATGTTTAGGTCGCTGTTTTGTGTTTTTTATTCATCTATGGCACTTTGTCACAAGTGAAGTTGGTTCACACGGTCAGTGCTGTGATGGGCCGCAGATGGCGGTCAAAAGGGTTTGCAGAAATGTTCCAACTTTCTTATCAGTGGTTTTCCTCTGGCTCTAGTCCTTGGTAGAAGTTCTTGTTAAGTTTGCGGATAGTTGTCCAACAACTCAAACCTTAGATCTCTACGGAGGTCTGCCGTTCTTGTGAAGCAGGGAGCACCTGCTGCTACTGGGAAGGACTTGTTCTGTAGCGTCTGCAGAGGCTTCCTTCGGCTGGCAGCCGCTCCACACCGGCGAAGCATACGATTGAATAATTGCGGAGATTGTGGGCACCTTTCTCGCCCTAGGCATCCACCTATTCCTCAGAAGTGGGTACAATGCCGTCAGTTTGACTGATGCTTCCTGACGTCTTCTCAATGTGGTTTCTCCAGTTCAGTTTGGAGTCGTGTCACCCCCAGGTAGGAGCTGATGTTTTCCCACATTATCTCCTCTCCTTTGAGGAAGATCTGTGAATGTTTTTTGTTCTGCTTTCTGGTGAATAAAGTTGCTGTGTTTTTTCTTGTACTGATGGTTACCAGCCGGTCACTGTACCATCCGGAGATTCTGTTGAGTGATGTTTCAAAGTTCTTAGCCACTTCCTGTGCACTGAAAACTTGAGAGATGGTTGCAACATCATCGGCGTGAAGAGCAAGATCTATTGTTTGTAAATAGATTAAAGAGAAATGGTCCACGAATTGATCCCTTAGGCACTCCAGCAAGAATAGGGCGTACTATTGAACATTCCTCTCATGCCGCCATGTGAAAGATGCGTTCTGCCAGGTAGCTTGGAAACGAGCTTACTAAGCTTGTAGATCAGTCCTGTGTGCCGTAAGCTTGTAGATCAGTCCTGTGTGCCGTAAGCTCGTAGATCAGTCCTGTGTGCCTTACTTGGTCAAATGCTTTGGCTACGTACAGGAAGACGGCTCCAGCTGATTTGTTGATGTTAAATCCATGGCTAATAATGTCCACAACTCTCAGAAGTTGATGGTTTGTTGAGTGTTTTTTCTGAACCCAAACCTTTCCTTGGCGAGAAGGTTTTTGCTTCATGTACAGTTGCTGAGTTACCTCTTCGAAGAGGTTTGAGGCCAGATAGAAGACTTACAAGGTGGTAGTTTGCGGGATCCCTTAGTAGTTTCCCAGTCTTCGGGAATACCACGACTCTTGCTTCTTTCCAGGCTTTACGGAAGCACTGGTCCTGGATCCACCCATTGAAGATCTCAGGAAGAAGATCACTGCGGTATTTAGGAGCATCTCAATGGCTTGGTTGGTTATTCTGTCTTTTCTTGGAGCCTTGTTGTTTTTCAGTTTCTTTACCAGGGCTCGTATTTCATCCCTTGAGCATTCCTCAAAGGTTGGAGCTTCTGTTTCTGGTGGCTGCTCCGGGTGATGCTTGGAGACATCGTGTTCTACGTCTGCTACCAGTTTGCTGACCTGGTTGGGCCTGAAGGGTGCCTCTAGTGTGTCAGGAAGGACCTCAGCCTTGTCTCCGCGGCTGCATGCCAGGTGAGTATTTCCTTGTACCAGTGGGTTTGGTGCCTTTTTTCCAGTCAGGCATCGGGTCATTGTTCAGAGGGTTGTCGGAGTCCTTTAAGCTAGATGTGGCTGCTTCCCATTTTTCACCTCTGTACTTATTGGTGTCCTCTGCAGTTTTGTCAGCATGTTGTACTTCTTCAGCAGCGCAGGGGTGCGATACTTGTGTCTTCCTGCCCTGTTTTTTCAGCTAGTGACTGCTTGATGCTGTTCGGGAGGTTGTAGATGGAACTGCAGTGGGGTTTCTGTTGATGAACACTGCATTCAATACCTTTACACAGATTGTAGTGAAATGCCCAAGCCGTGAGAGGTGTGGGGGCCTGGGGGCTGGAGGGGGGCTGGTAGCATCTCCTCCTGCGTAAAAAGTCTGTCCCTTCACTACAATGTGTGATGTCACCACCGCCAGCCCCCCCAAAAAACAGGTAATGAGGGCAGTAACCACTCTCTCAGGGTGCAGGGTGTCTGCCCTTAACCCCAGAACTACGGGGGTCCCAAACCTTTTAACACAGAGGCCTCCTAGTGAGTAGCCATGAGTGTGGGGGTCACAGGGGGGGAAATCAAACACCTGGTGCACCCACGGAAAGCCACCTGGGCCGCATGGTCTCCAGCTCTCCATCCAGATGGTGTGCTGATCTCTGAGGCTGAGCCCAGTGCTTAATTTGTAAACAAAAAAGAGGGCCAGGGCTCTCCTTAGGAGGACACTGCATGCCACACCACCCATTGTCCCTCCCAGCACTGCCAGGGACAGAACCAACACAACTAATAACCATCACACTCCATGTGTGACAATTCAGACTTGTAACGCTAACTAAAAGTAACTAACACCTGCCGCACAAGCTATCTTTGTTTCTTTGGGTGGCAGTTCTTAGTCATTTTTAATGTGTACTGTATTACTGAACCACTGGTGTGCTCATCACAAAATCAAACACTGCCACCATGTGGCAGGTTGCTAGTAGTGCTGGTGCCAACCACTGGAGGCCACCGGCTCAAATTAAGCACTGGCCGAGGCACAGTCAGTCTTATCCCAAGTTGTCCTCAGAAACATCAATAGTGTTTGGGAAGAGTTACACTTATGTCAGGTTGACCTCTGAATAACCAGTGGTGTTGAGGCAAAATCAGGGTCATGTCGGGCTGACCTCTGAATAACCAGTAGGGCCGGGGCAGAGTCAGGATAATTTCACACTGACATCTGAAGAGCTTATAATGGGCTAAGGTAGAATCCGCGTCAGGCCAAGCTCACCCATGAAAGGCCATTAGGGCTAGGGAGGGCTCAGTCTCATGCCAGGCTCACCCAGGAAAGGCCCATGGGGTTGGAGAAGGCTCAGTCACATGTCAGGCTCACCCAGGAAAGGTCCATGGGTTTGGGGAGGGCTCAGTCACATGTCAGGCTCACCCAGGAAGGCCCAAGGCTCAGTCACATGCCAGGCTCACCCAGGAAGGGCCCATAGGGTTGGGGAAGGCTCAGTCACATGTCAGGCTTACCCAGGAAGGCCCAAGGCTCCATCACATGCCAGGCTCACCCAGGAGAGGCCCAGAGGGCTGGGGAACGCTCCGTCACATGCCAGGCTCACCCAGGAAAGGTCTGTAGGGTTGGGGAGGGCTCAGTCACATGCCAGGCTCACCCATGAAAGGCCCCAGGCTCCATCACATGCCAGGCTCACCCAGGAAAGGCCCATGGGGTTGGGGAAGGCTCAGTCACATGTCAGGGTCACCCAGGAAGGCTGTTGCAGGAGGGTGGGGCTGGTTCCATCTCAGGTTAGCACCCAAGACCTGCGCTTCTCAGAGCCACTGGCCTCTTAGAAGGTTCCAGAGCTCCCTCTTGGGGTTCCCCTCTGTGGAAGGATTTGATAAAACGGGACTGAAGGGAAGGAGGTGGATTTGCAGAGTGGGACTGAAATTGTATATTTTAAAATAGGACGTCGGCGCCAGGACCAGAGAGGGGAGGCAGAGGCGGACCCCACTCTCACAGGCTCCCTCAGACCCAAGCCCCCCGCTCATGATTAGAACCCACATGGAGGGGGGTGGGTGTAAAACTGGAAGAGGGTTGAGAACACACACAGGACACGAAACAGCTCAAAATTAATAAGAACTTTAATTAACACCCCACTCCGAGGGCAGGAAATCAGTCAAATGCAGAGCATTCAATATATAGACAGGAAGAAAGAAGAGAGGGAGTGAGAGGGAAGGAGGAAGAGAAGAAAAGATGGGGAGAGAGGGAGAGGGGGCAGGAGCAAGAGAAAGAAACAGAGAGAAGAAGGAAGAGGTGCAGAGAGGGAAGGAGGAAGAGGAGAAAAGAGAAGGAGTGAGAGAGGAAGAGGAGAAAAGAGGAAGAGAAGGAGTGAGAGGGAAGGAGGAAGAGAAGGAGTGGGAGGGAAGGAGGAAGAGAAGAAAAGAGGAATAGAGGGGGAGAGACGGCAGGAGCAAGAGAAAGAAACAGAGAGAAGAAGGAAGATGGGCAGAGAGGGAAGGAGGAAGAGAAAAAAGAGAAGGAGTGAGAGAGAAGGAGGAAGAGAAGAAAGGTAGAGAAGGAGTGAGAGGGAAGGAGGAAGAGAAGGAGTGAGAGGGAAGGAGGAAAAGAACAAAAGAGGAATAGAGGGGGAGAGACGGCAGGAGCAAGAGAAAAAATTGAGAGTATAAGGAAGAGGGGCAGAGAGGGAAGGAGGAAGAGAAGAAAAGAGGAAGAGAGGGGGAAATACGGCAGGAGCAAGAGAAAGAAATAGAGAGAAGAAGGAAGAGGGGCAGAGAGGGAACGAGGAAGAGAAGGAGTGAGAGGGAAGGAGGAAGAGAAGAAAAGAGGAAGACAGGAGAAGTAGTGAGAGGGAAGGAAGAAGAGAAGAAAAGAGGAAGAGAGGTGGAGAGGTGGCAGAAGCAAGAGAAAGAAACAGAGAGAAGAAGGAAGAGGGGCAGAGAGGGAAGGAGGAAGAGAAGGAGTGAGAGAGAAGGAGGAAGAGAAGAAAGAGGAAGAGAAGTAGTGAGAGGGAAGGAAGAAGAGAAGAAAAGAGGAAGAGAGGGGGAGAGGCGGCAGGAGCAAGAGAAAAAAACAGAGAGAAGAAAGAAGAGGGGCAGAGAGGGAAGGAGGAAGAGAAGAAAAGAGGAAGAGAATGAGAGAGGGAAGGACAAAGAGAAGAAAAGAGGAAGATAGGGGGAGAGAGGGCAGGAGCAAGAAAAAGAAACAGAGAAAAGAAGGAAGAGGGGCAGAGAGGGAAGGAGGAAGAGAAAAAAGAGAAGGAGGAAGAGAAGAAAAGAGGAAGAGAAGGAGTGAGAGGGGAGGAGGAAGAAGTGAGAAGGAGGAACAGAAGGAAATAGAGGGAAGGAGGAAGAGAAGGGCAGCGAGGGAAGGGGGAAGAGAAGGAAAGAGGGAAGAAGTAAGAGAAGGAAAGAGAGGGAAAGAGGAAGAGGAAGAGGGAAGAGGAAGAGAAGAAAAGTGGAAGAGAGGGAGAGGAGGAAGTAGAAAGAGAAGGAAAAAGAGGAAGGAGGAAAAGGAGGTGAAAGAAGGAATAAAAGAAGGAAACAGAGAAATATGAAGAGAAGGAGAGAGAGGGAAGGAGGAAGGGAAGAGATGGAAATGGGAAGAGAAGGAGACAGAGAGTGAGGAAGAGAAGAAAGCAGGGGGAAGGAGGAAGAGAGCGGCAGAGAGAAAAAGAGGAAGAGAAGGAAACAGAGGGTACGAGGAAGAGAGGGGGACAGTCAAAGGAGGAAGAAAGGGGGGAGAAGTAGAAAGAAGGAAAGAAAAGGACAAGGGGAGAAGGGGAGGAGAGGAAAGAGAAGGAAATAGAGCGAAGAAAGAAGAGAAGGAAAGAGGGAAAATAGGGAACAGGAAGAGAAAGAAAGATGAAAGAGAGTAAAGGAGGAAGAGAAACAAGGAGTGGGAAGGGGGAAGAGGAGGAAAGAAGAAAGAGTCTGAGGGAGGAAGAGAAGGAAAGATGAAAGAGAGCACACAAGTCAGACCACCTACCTCCTCCTCTGTCCTAGGTCTTAAACACAGCAGCATGGCTGGCACCAACACACAGGTCAGACACCTACCCCCTTTCACTGTCCATGGCCTTGCACACAGCAGAATGGCTGGCATCAGAACATAGGTAAGACACCTACGCCTTCCTCTGTCCAGGGTCCTGCGCACAGCAGCATGGCTGGCACCAACATACAGGTCAGACACCTACCCCTTCCTCTGTCAAGGGTCCTGAACATAGTAGCATGGCTGGTGACAACACACAGGTCAGACACCTACCACTTCCACTGACCAGGGTCCTGAAATCAGAAGCATGGCTGGCACCAGCATACAGGTCAGACACATACCCCTTCCTCTGTCGAGGGTCCTGAACATAGCAGCACGGCTGGTGACAACACACAGGTCAGACACCTATCCCTTACACTGCCCAAGGTCCTGCGCACAGCAGCATGGCTGGCACTAGCATACAGGTCAAACACCTACCCCTTCCTCTGTCCATGGTCCTGAACATAGCAACATGGCTGATGCCAACATCCAGGTCAGACCACCTAACCATTCCACTGTCCAGGGTCCTGAACACAGCAGCATGGATGACATCAGCACACAGGTCAGACACCTACCCACTTCCTCTGTCCATGATCCTGAACACAGCAGCGGGCTGGTGCCAGCACACAGGGCAGACACCTACCCCCTTTCACTGTCCAGGGTCCTGCACACAGCAGAATGGCTGGTGTTAACACAAAGGTCAGACACCTACCCCTTCCACTGTCCAGGGTCCTGCACACAGCACACAGGTCAGACCTCCTACCCCTCTCCCGGGTCCTAAACCACCTCTTGATGGACTGGAAGCCCTGAGATACCAAAAGCTCACACCGGAAGTGAAGGTCTTCACCAGAACTCCCGGAAGCGGCTGTCGCCAGGGGGCAGACAGGCCTCCTAAACAAGGAAACCTCATGCTCGGACCCGGAAACTCAACAAACAGAAACAGGGAGGAGAGGGGAGGGGGCAAAGGGGAGAGCGAAACGAAATGAGGGGGACAGAATAAGGAGAGCAGAGGGAAAGGAGGGAAGGGCACGCAGGGACGAGTGAAATGAAGTGATGAAGAGAGAGGACAAAGAGGAAGCAAAAGAAGGGTACGGAAGGATGAGAGAAGGGACGTGAGAGGGGAGGAGGGAAGAGAAGGGAAGTGAGAGGGGAGGGAAGAGAGAAGGGAAGTGGGAGGGGGGAGGGAAGAGAGAAGGGAAGTGAGAGGGGAGGAGGGAAGAGAAGGGAAGTGAGAGGGGAGGAGGGAAGGGAGAAGGGAAGTGTGAGGTGGAGGGAAGAGAAGGGAAGTGAGAGGGGAGGAGGGAGGAGGGAAGAGAGAAGGAAAGTGAGAGGAGAGGAGGGGAGGAGGGAAGAGAAGGGAAGTGAGAGGGGAGGAGGGAAGAGAAGGGAAGTGAGAGGGAAGAGAGAAGGGAAGTGGGGGGGAGAGAGAAGGGAAGTGAGAGGGGAGGAGGGAAGAGAAGGGAAGTGAGAGGGGAGGAGGGAAGGGAAAAGGGAAGTGTGAGGTGGAGGGAAGAGAAGGGAAGTGAGAGGGGAGGAGGGAGGAGGGAAGAAAGAAGGAAAGTGAGAGGGGAGGAGGGGAGGGGAGGAGGGAAGAGAAGGGAAGTGAGAGGGGAGGAGAGAAGAGAGAAGGGAAGTGAGAGGGAAGGAGGGAAGAAAGAAGGGAAGTGAGAGGAGAGGAGCGAAGAGAAGGGAAATGAGAGGGGAGGAGAGAGAGAAGGGAAGTGAGAGGGGAGGAGAGAAAGAAGGGAAGTGAGAGGGGAGGAGGGAAGAGAGAAGGGAAGTGAGAGAGAAGGAGGGAAGAGAAGGGAAGTGAAAGGGGAGAAGGGAAGAGAAGGGAAGTGAGAGGAGAGGAGGGAAGAGAAGGGAAGTGAGAGGGGAGGAGGGAAGAGAGAAGGGAAGTGAGAGGAGAGGAGGGAAGAGAAGAGAAGTGAGAGGGGAGGAGGGAAGAATACAGAAAGGAGATGGAAAGACGTACAAGGAAGCAAGTATCTAGAAAGCTCCAGCGAGGGGTGGGGGGCAGACGAAATAGTGGGAGAAAGAGGGCAGGTGGATGGGGACGTGACGAAGAAAGAAAGAGAACAGGCAAACATGGGAGCCAAATAGTTGGGGAGAGACCAAATAAGTTAGAGAAAAAAGGTGAAAAGGAGATGAAAAGAAAGTAGACCCCAGAGGAGGGCAGAGCAAAGCTGAAGGGAGAGTAGAGGCGGAGAGAAGAAGAGCAGGAGAGAAGCGACGGTGAGAAGAGCAGAAAGAGGTGGGCAGGGAAAAGACACGACGTCACCACTAGAGGAGAGAGAAGAGGGGTAGGAGGAGGAGGGGTGAAGGGGAAGGAAGGAGAAAGAGAGCAGGAGGAGAGACAAAGATACTGGAGGGCTAGGCTGCAGGTGGAGAAGAAGTGAGACCTGTAGCATTTAGTGCAAGGGAAAGAGATGGAAAGAGGACGGAGGAAGGGTGGAGAGGGAGTTGGAGGAGAGGAAGGGAGGGAGAAAGGAAGGAAAGACTGAGACAAGGACTGCGGAGAGAAAGGAAGATAGAGGGGAAGGGGGAGAGAAGAAGTATGAGGAAGGAAGGAGGGAACAGACGAAGAAAGGGAGGAAGGGCAGAGAGATGGGATAGAGTGGGAGAAGGGAACAAGAAGGGAGGAAGACTGCTGCATGAAAGAGAGAAGGGAGGAAGGGAGGGCAGGCAGCTGCAGGAGAAGACAGGAGGGACAGTGGGGTCGAGGGGAGGAAAGGAGGGAGGACAGACAGTGGGGTCGAGGGGACGAAGGGAGGGCAGACAGTGGGGTCGAGGGGAGGAAGGGAGGGCAGACAGTGGGGAGGAAGGGAGGGCAGGCAGTGGGGCCGAGGGCAGGAGGACAGACAGTGGGGTCAAGGGGAGGGAGGAGGGCAGACAGTGGGGTCGAGGGGAGGAAGGGAGGGCAGGCAGTGGGGCCGGGGAGAGGAAGGGAGGGAGGGCAGACAGCGGGGTCTAGGGGAGGGAGGGAGGGCAGACAGTGGGGCCGAGGGGAGAAAGGGAGGGCAGACAGTGGGGCCGGAGAGAGGAAGGGAGGGCAGACCGTGGGGCCGGGGGGAGGAAGGGAGGGCAGACAGTGGGGTCGAGGGGAGGAAGCGAGGGCAGACAGTGGGTCCGGAGAGAGTAAGGGACGGCAGACAGTGGGGCCGAGGGGAGGAAAGGAGGGCAGGAGGGCAGACAGTGGGGCCGAGGGGAGGGCAGGAGGGCAGACAGTGGGGCCGAGTGGGGGGGGGGGCAGGTGGGCAGACAGTAGGGCAGAGGGGAGAAAGGGAGGGCAGACAGCTGCAGGAGAAGACAGGAGGGACAGTGGGGTCGAGGGGAGGAAAGGAGGGAGGACAGACAGTGGGGTCGAGGGGACGAAGGGAGGGCAGACAGTGGGGTCGAGGGGAGGAAGGGAGGGCAAACAGTGGGGAGGAAGGGAGGGCAGGCAGTGGGGCAGAGGGGAGGAAGGGAGGGCAGACAGTGGGGAGGAAGGGAGGGCAGGCAGTGGGGCCGAGGGGAGGGCAGACAGTGGGGAGGAAGGGAGGGCAGACAGTGGGGCCGGAGAGAGGAAGGGAGGGCAGACAGTGGGGTCGAGGGGAGGAAGGGAGGGCAGACAGTGGGGCCGGGGGAAGGAAGGGAGGGCAGACAGTGGGGCCGGGGGGAGGAAGGGAGGGCAGACAGTGGGGCCGAGGGGAGGGAGGAGGGCAGACAGTGGGGTCGAGGGGAGGAAGGGAGGGAAGGGAGGGCAGGAGGGCAGACAGTGGGGCCGAGGGCAGGAGGACAGACAGTGGGGTCAAGGGGAGGGAGGAGGGCAGACAGTGGGGTCGAGGGGAGGAAGGGAGGGCAGGCAGTGGGGCCGGGGAGAGGAAGGGAGGGAGGGCAGACAGCGGGGTCTAGGGGAGGGAGGGAGGGCAGACAGTGGGGCCGAGGGGAGAAAGGGAGGGCAGACAGTGGGGCCGGAGAGAGGAAGGGAGGGCAGACCGTGGGGCCGGGGGGAGGAAGGGAGGGCAGACAGTGGGGTCGAGGGGAGGAAGCGAGGGCAGACAGTGGGTCCGGAGAGAGTAAGGGACGGCAGACAGTGGGGCCGAGGGGAGGAAAGGAGGGCAGGAGGGCAGACAGTGGGGCCGAGGGGAGGGCAGGAGGGCAGACAGTGGGGCCGAGTGGGGGGGGGGGCAGGTGGGCAGACAGTAGGGCAGAGGGGAGAAAGGGAGGGCAGACAGTGGGGACGAGGGGAGGAAGGGAGGGTAGGAGAGGAGGGCAGACAGTGTGGCCGAGGGAGGGCAAGAGGGTAGACAGTGGGGTCGAGGGGAGGAAGGGAGGGCAGACAGTGGGGCCGAGGGGAGGAAGGGAGGGCAGACAGTGGGGCCAAGGGAAGGGCAGGAGGGCAGACAGTGGGGCCGAGGGGAGGAAGAGAGGGAGGGAGGGCAGACAGTGGGGTCGAGGGGAGGGAGGGCAGGCAGTGGGGCCGAGGGGAGGAAGGGAGGGCAGACAGTGGGGCTGGAGGGAGGAAGGGAGGGCAGACAGTGGGGCCGGGGGGGGGTAGGGAGGGCAGGCAGTGGGGTCTAGGGGAGGAAGGGAGGGCAGGCAGTGGGGAGGAGAGGAGGGCAGGCAGTGGGGAGGAGGGGAGGGCAGACAGTGGGGCCGGGGGGAGGAAGGGCAGACAGTGGGGCCGGAGAGAGGAAGGGAATGCAGACAGTGGGGCCGAGGGGAGGAAGGGAGGGCAGGAGGGCAGACAGTGGGGCCGAGGGGAGGGCAGGTGGGCAGACAGTAGGGCAGAGGGGAGAAAGGGAGGGCAGACAGTGGGGCCAAGGGGAGGAAGGGAGGGCAGGAGGGCAGATAGTGGGGCCGAGGGGAGGGCAGGAGGGCAGACAGTGGGGTCGAGGGGAGGAAGGGAGGGCAGGCAGTGGGGCCGAGGGGACGAAGGGAGGGCAGACAGTGGGGCCGGGGGGAGGAAGGGAGGGCAGGCAGTGGGGATGAGGGGAGGGCAGGCAGTGGGGTCAAGGGGAGGAGGAGAGGGCAGACTGTGGGGCCGGGGGGAGGAAGGGAGGGCAGACAGTGGGGCCGGAGAGAGGAAGGGAGTGCAGACAGTGGGGCCGAGGGAAGGAAGGAGGGGCAGACAGTGGGACCGAGGGGAGGAAGGGAGGGCAGACAGCGGGCCGGGGGGGGGGAGGAAGGGAGGGCAGACAGTGGGGTCGAGGGGAGGAAGGGAGGGCAGACAGTGGGGCCGAGGGGAGGAAGGGGGGCAGACAGTGGGGCCGGAGAGAGGAAGTGAGGGCAGACAGTGGGGCCGGAGGGGAGGAAGGGAGGGCAGACAGTGGGGCCGAGGGGAGGAAGGGAGGGCAGACAGTGGGGCCGAGGGGAGGAAGGCAGGGCAGACAGTGGGGTCAAGGGGAGGGCAGAAAGTGGGGCCGAGGGGAGGAAGGGAGTATAGACAGTGGGGCCGAGGGAAGGAAGGGGGGAAGACAGTGGGACCGACGGGAGGGCAGACAGTGGGGTCGGAGAGAGGAAGGGAGGGCAGACAGTGGGGCCTGGGGGAGGAAGGGAGGGTAGACAGTGGGGTCGAGGGGAGGGAGGGAGGGCAGACAGTGGGGTCGGAGAGAGGAAGGGAGGGCAGACAGTGGGGCCGGGGGGCTGGGGAAGGGAGGGCAGACAGTGGGGTCGAGGGGAGGAAGGGAGGGCAGACAGTGGGGCCGAGGGGAGGAAGGGAGGGCAGACAGTGGGGTCGAGGGGAGGAAGGGGGGGCAGATAGTGGGGTTGAGGGGAGGAGGGGAGGGCAGACAGTGGGGTCGAGGGGAGGGAGGGAGGGAGGGCAGACAGTGGGGTCGGGGAGAGGAAGGGAGGGCAGACAGTGGGGCCGGGGGGGGGGGAGGAAGGGAGGGCAGACAGTGGGGACGAGGGGAGGGCAGACGGTGGGGCCGAGGGGAGGGCAGACAGTGGGGCCGAGGAGAGGCAGGGAGGGCAGACAGTGGGACCGAGGGGAGGAAGGGGGGGCAGACAGTGAGACCGACGGGAGGGCAGACAGTGGGGCCGGAGAGAGGAAGGGAGGGCAGGCAGTGGGGCTGGGGGGGAGGAAGGGAGGGCAGACAGTGGGGCCGAGGGGAGGAAGGGAGGGCAGACAGTGGGGCCAAGGGAAGGGCAGGAGGGCAGACAGTGGGGCCGAGGGGAGGAAGATAGGGAGGGCACACAGTGGGGTCGAGGGGAGGAAGAGAGGGCAGGCAGTGGGGCCGAGGGGAGGAAGGGAGGGCAGACAGTGGGGCCGGAGGGAGGAAGGGAGGGCAGACAGTGGGGCCAGGGGAGGGGGGGTAGGGAGGGCAGGCAGTGGGGTCTAGGGGAGGAAGGGAGGGCAGGCAGTGGGGAGGAGAGGAGGGCAGGCAGTGGGGTCGAGGGGAGGAGGGGAAGGCAGACAGTGGGGCCGGGGGGAGGAAGGGAGGGCAGACAGTGGGGCCGGAGAGAGGAAGGGAATGCAGACAGTGGGGCCGAGGGGAGGAAGGGAGGGCAGACAGTGGGGTCGAGGGGAGGAAGCGAGGGCAGACAGTGGGTCCGGAGAGAGTAAGGGAGGGCAGACAGTGGGGCCGAGGGGAGGAAGGGAGGGCAGGAGGGCAGACAGTGGGGCCGAGGGGAGGGCAGGTGGGCAGACAGTAGGGCAGAGGGGAGAAAGGGAGGGCAGACAGTGGGGCCAAGGGGAGGAAGGGAGGGCAGGAGGGCAGACAGTGGGGCCGAGGGGAGGGCAGGAGGGCAGACAGTGGGGTCGAGGGGAGGAAGGGAGGGCAGGCAGTGGGGCCGAGGGGAGGAAGGGAGGGCAGACAGTGGGGTCGAGGGGAGGAAGGGAGGGCAGACACTGGGGCCGAGGGGAGGAAGGGGGGCAGACAGTGGGGCCAGAGAGAGGAAGTGAGGGCAGACAGTGGGGCCGGAGGGGAGGAAGGGAGGGCAGACAGTGGGGCCGAGGGGAGGAAGGGAGGGCAGACAGTGGGGCCGAGGGGAGGGCAGAAAGTGGGGCCGAGGGGAGGAAGGGAGTATAGACAGTGGGGCCGAGGGGAGGAAGGGGGGGAAGACAGTGGGACCGACGGGAGGGCAGACAGTGGGGTCGGAGAGAGGAAGGGAGGGCAGACAGTGGGGCCTGGGGGAGGAAGGGAGGGCAGACAGTGGGGTCGAGGGGAGGGAGGGAGGGAGGGCAGACAGTGGGGTCAGAGAGAGGAAGGGAGGGCAGACAGTGGGGCCGGGGGGGGGGGAAGGGAGGGCAGACAGTGGGGTCGAGGGGAGGAAGGGAGGGCAGACAGTGGGGCCGAGGGGAGGAAGGGAGGGCAGACAGTGGGGTCGAGGGGAGGAAGGGGGGCAGACAGTGGGGCCAAGGGGAGGAAGGGAGGGCAGGAGGGCAGACAGTGGGGCCGAGGGGAGGGCAGGAGGGCAGACAGTGGGGTCGAGGGGAGGAAGGGAGGGCAGACAGCGGGCCGGGGGGGGGGGGGAGGAAGGGAGGGCAGACAGTGGGGTCGAGGGGAGGAAGGGAGGGCAGACAGTGGGGCCGAGGGGAGGAAGGGGGGCAGACAGTGTGGCCGGAGAGAGGAAGTGAGGGCAGACAGTGGGGCCGGAGGGGAGGAAGGGAGGGCAGACAGTGGGGCCGAGGGGAGGAAGGGAGGGCAGACAGTGGGGCCGAGGGGAGGAAGGCAGGGCAGACAGTGGGATCAAGGGGAGGGCAGAAAGTGGGGCAGAGGGGAGGAAGGGAGTATAGACAGTGGGGCCGAGGGGAGGAAGGGGGGAAAGACAGTGGGACCGACAGGAGGGCAGACAGTGGGGGCGGAGAGAGGAAGGGAGGGCAGACAGTGGGGCCTGGGGGAGGAAGGGAGGGCAGACAGAGGGGTCGAGGGGAGGGAGGGAGGGAGGGCAGACAGTGGGGTCGGAGAGAGGAAGGGAGGGCAGACAGAGGGTCCGGGGGGGGAAGGGAGGGCAGACAGTGGGGTCGAGGGGAGGAAGGGAGGGCAGACAGTGGGGCCGAGGGGAGGAAGGGAGGGCAGACAGTGGGGTCGAGGGGAGGAAGGGGGGCAGATAGTGGGGTCGAGGGGAGGAGGGGAGGGCAGACAGTGGGGTCGAGGGGAGGGAGGGAGGGAGGGCAGACAGTGGGGCCGGGGGGGGGGGAGGAAGGGAGGGCAGACAGTGGGGTCGGGGAGAGGAAGGGAGGGCAGACAGTGGGGCCGGGGGGGGGGGAGGAAGGGAGGGCAGACAGTGGGGACGAGGGGAGGGCAGACGGTGGGGCCGAGGGGAGGGCAGACAGTGGGGCCGAGGAGAGGCAGGGAGGGCAGACAGTGGGACCGAGGGGAGGAAGGGGGGGCAGACAGTGAGACCGACGGGAGGGCAGACAGTGGGGCCGGAGAGAGGAAGGGAGGGCAGGCAGTGGGGCTGGGGGGGAGGAAGGGAGGGCAGACAGTGGGGCCGAGGGGAGGAAGGGAGGGCAGACAGTGGGGCCAAGGGGAGGAAGGGAGGGCAGACAGTGGGGTCGAGGGGAGGAAGGGGGGCAGATAGTGGGGTCGAGGGGAGGAGGGGAGGGCAGACAGTGGGGTCGAGGGGAGGAGGGGAGGGCAGACAGTGGGGTCGAGGGGAGGGAGGGAGGGAGGGCAGACAGTGGGGTCGGGGAGAGGAAGGGAGGGCAGACAGTGGGGCCGGGGGGGGGGGAGGAAGGGAGGGCAGACAGTGGGGACGAGGGGAGGGCAGACGGTGGGGCCGAGGGGAGGGCAGACAGTGGGGCCGAGGAGAGGCAGGGAGGGCAGACAGTGGGACCGAGGGGAGGAAGGGGGGGCAGACAGTGAGACCGACGGGAGGGCAGACAGTGGGGCCGGAGAGAGGAAGGGAGGGCAGGCAGTGGGGCTGGGGGGGAGGAAGGGAGGGCAGACAGTGGGGCCGAGGGGAGGAAGGGAGGGCAGACAGTGGGGCCAAGGGAAGGGCAGGAGGGCAGACAGTGGGGCCGAGGGGAGGAAGATAGGGAGGGCAGACAGTGGGGTCGAGGGGAGGAAGAGAGGGCAGGCAGTGGGGCCGAGGGGAGGAAGGGAGGGCAGACAGTGGGGCCGGAGGGAGGAAGGGAGGGCAGACAGTGGGGCCAGGGGAGGGGGGGTAGGGAGGGCAGGCAGTGGGGTCTAGGGGAGGAAGGGAGGGCAGGCAGTGGGGAGGAGAGGAGGGCAGGCAGTGGGGTCGAGGGGAGGAGGGGAAGGCAGACAGTGGGGCCGGGGGGAGGAAGGGAGGGCAGACAGTGGGGCCGGAGAGAGGAAGGGAATGCAGACAGTGGGGCCGAGGGGAGGAAGGGAGGGCAGACAGTGGGGTCGAGGGGAGGAAGCGAGGGCAGACAGTGGGTCCGGAGAGAGTAAGGGAGGGCAGACAGTGGGGCCGAGGGGAGGAAGGGAGGGCAGGAGGGCAGACAGTGGGGCCGAGGGGAGGGCAGGTGGGCAGACAGTAGGGCAGAGGGGAGAAAGGGAGGGCAGACAGTGGGGCCAAGGGGAGGAAGGGAGGGCAGGAGGGCAGACAGTGGGGCCGAGGGGAGGGCAGGAGGGCAGACAGTGGGGTCGAGGGGAGGAAGGGAGGGCAGGCAGTGGGGCCGAGGGGAGGAAGGGAGGGCAGACAGTGGGGTCGAGGGGAGGAAGGGAGGGCAGACACTGGGGCCGAGGGGAGGAAGGGGGGCAGACAGTGGGGCCAGAGAGAGGAAGTGAGGGCAGACAGTGGGGCCGGAGGGGAGGAAGGGAGGGCAGACAGTGGGGCCGAGGGGAGGAAGGGAGGGCAGACAGTGGGGCCGAGGGGAGGGCAGAAAGTGGGGCCGAGGGGAGGAAGGGAGTATAGACAGTGGGGCCGAGGGGAGGAAGGGGGGGAAGACAGTGGGACCGACGGGAGGGCAGACAGTGGGGTCGGAGAGAGGAAGGGAGGGCAGACAGTGGGGCCTGGGGGAGGAAGGGAGGGCAGACAGTGGGGTCGAGGGGAGGGAGGGAGGGAGGGCAGACAGTGGGGTCAGAGAGAGGAAGGGAGGGCAGACAGTGGGGCCGGGGGGGGGGGAAGGGAGGGCAGACAGTGGGGTCGAGGGGAGGAAGGGAGGGCAGACAGTGGGGCCGAGGGGAGGAAGGGAGGGCAGACAGTGGGGTCGAGGGGAGGAAGGGGGGCAGACAGTGGGGCCAAGGGGAGGAAGGGAGGGCAGGAGGGCAGACAGTGGGGACGAGGGGAGGGCAGGAGGGCAGACAGTGGGGTCGAGGGGAGGAAGGGAGGGCAGACAGCGGGCCGGGGGGGGGGGGAGGAAGGGAGGGCAGACAGTGGGGTCGAGGGGAGGAAGGGAGGGCAGACAGTGGGGCCGAGGGGAGGAAGGGGGGCAGACAGTGTGGCCGGAGAGAGGAAGTGAGGGCAGACAGTGGGGCCGGAGGGGAGGAAGGGAGGGCAGACAGTGGGGCCGAGGGGAGGAAGGGAGGGCAGACAGTGGGGCCGAGGGGAGGAAGGCAGGGCAGACAGTGGGATCAAGGGGAGGGCAGAAAGTGGGGCAGAGGGGAGGAAGGGAGTATAGACAGTGGGGCCGAGGGGAGGAAGGGGGGAAAGACAAAAAGTGGGGCCGAGGGGAGGAAGGCAGGGCAGACAGTGGGATCAAGGGGAGGGCAGAAAGTGGGGCAGAGGGGAGGAAGGGAGTATAGACAGTGGGGCCGAGGGGAGGAAGGGGGGAAAGACAGTGGGACCGACAGGAGGGCAGACAGTGGGGGCGGAGAGAGGAAGGGAGGGCAGACAGTGGGGCCTGGGGGAGGAAGGGAGGGCAGACAGAGGGGTCGAGGGGAGGGAGGGAGGGAGGGCAGACAGTGGGGTCGGAGAGAGGAAGGGAGGGCAGACAGAGGGTCCGGGGGGGGAAGGGAGGGCAGACAGTGGGGTCGAGGGGAGGAAGGGAGGGCAGACAGTGGGGCCGAGGGGAGGAAGGGAGGGCAGACAGTGGGGTCGAGGGGAGGAAGGGGGGCAGATAGTGGGGTCGAGGGGAGGAGGGGAGGGCAGACAGTGGGGTCGAGGGGAGGGAGGGAGGGAGGGCAGACAGTGGGGTCGGGGAGAGGAAGGGAGGGCAGACAGTGGGGCCGGGGGGAGGGGGAGGAAGGGAGGGCAGACAGTGGGGACGAGGGGAGGGCAGACAGTGGGGCCGAGGAGAGGAAGGGAGGGCAGACAGTGGGACCGAGGGGAGGAAGGGGGGGCAGACAGTGGGACCGACGGGAGGGCAGACAGTGGGGCCGGAGAGAGGAAGGGAGGGCAGGCAGTGGGGCTGGGGGGGGGAGGAAGGGAGGGCAGTCAGTGGGGCCGAGGGGAGGAAGGGAGGGCAGACAGTGGGGCCAAGGGAAGGGCAGGAGGGCAGACAGTGGGGCCGAGGGGAGGAAGAGAGGGAGGGAGGGCAGACAGTGGGGTCGAGGGGAGGAAGGGAGGGCAGGCAGTGGGTCCAAGGGGAGGAAGGGAGGGCAGACAGTGGGGCCGGAGGGAGGAAGGGAGGGCAGACAGTGGGGCCAGGGGAGGGGGGGTAGGGAGGGCAGGCAGTGGGGTCTAGGGGAGGAAGGGAGGGCAGACAGTGGGGTCGAGGGGAGGAAGGGAGGGCAGACAGTGGGGTCGAGGGGAGGAAGCGAGGGCAGACAGTGGGTCCGGAGCGAGTAAGGGAGGGCAGACAGTGGGGCCGAGGGGAGGAAGGGAGGGCAGGAGGGCAGACAGTGGGGCCGAGGGGAGGAAGGGAGGGCAGACAGTGGGGTCGAGGGGAGGAAGCGAGGGCAGGCAGTGGGTCCGGAGCGAATAAGGGAGGGCAGACAGTGGGGCCGAGGGGAGGAAGGGAGGGCAGGAGGGCAGACAGTGGGGCCAAGGGGAGGGCAGGTGGGCAGACAGTAGGGCAGAGGGGAGAAAGGGAGGGCAGACAGTGGGGCCAAGGGGAGGAAGGGAGGGCAGGAGGGCAGACAGTGGGGCCGAGGGGAGGGCAGGAGGGCAGACAGTGGGGTCGAGGGGAGGAAGGGAGGGCAGGCAGTGGGGCCGAGGGGAGGAAGGGAGGGCAGACAGTGGGGCCGGGGGGGGAGGAGGGAGGGCAGACAGCGGGACCGGGGGAGGAAGGGAGGGCAGGCAGTGGGGCCGAGGGGACGAAGGGAGGGCAGACAGTGGGGCCGGGGGGAGGAAGGGAGGGCAGGCAGTGGGGATGAAGGGAGGGCTGGCAGTGGGGTCAAGGGGAGGAGGGGAGGGCAGACTGTGGGGCCGGGGGGAGGAAGGGAGGGCAGACAGTGGGGCCGGAGAGAGGAAGGGAGTGCAGACAGTGGGGCCGAGGGAAGGAAGGGGGGGCAGACAGTGGGACCGAGGGGAGGAAGGGAGGGCAGACAGCGGGGCCGGGGGGGATGTAGGGAGGGCAGACAGTGGGGTCGAGGGGAGGAAGGGAGGGCAGACAGTGGGGCCGAGGGGAGGAAGGGGGGCAGACAGTGGGGCCGGAGAGAGGAAGTGAGGGCAGACAGTGGGGCCGGAGGGGAGGAAGGGAGGGCAGACAGTGGGGCCGAGGGGAGGAAGGGAGGGCAGACAGTAGGGCCGAGGGGAGGAAGGCAGGGCAGACAGTGGGGTCAAGGGGAGGGCAGAAAGTGGGGCCGAGGGGAGGAAGGGAGTATAGACAGTGGGGCCGAGGGGAGGAAGGGGAGGAAGACAGTGGGACCGACGGGAGGGCAGACAGTGAGGTCGGAGAGAGGAAGGGATGGCAGACAGTGGGGCCTGGGGGAGGAAGGGAGGGCAGACAGTGGGGTCGCGGGGAGGGAGGGAGGGAGGGCAGGCAGTGGGGTCGGAGAGAGGAAGGGAGGGCAGACAGTGGGGCCGGGGGGGGGGAAGGGAGGGCAGACAGTGGGGTCGAGGGGAGGAAGGGAGGGCAGACAGTGGGGCCGAGGGGAGGAAGGGAGGGCAGACAGTGGGGTCGAGGGGAGGAAGGGGGGGCAGATAGTGGGGTCGAGGGGAGGAGGGGAGGGCAGACAGTGGGGTAGAGGGGAGGGAGGGCAGACAGTGGGGTCGGGGAGAGGAAGGGAGGGCCGACAGTGGGGCGGGGGGGAGGAAGGGAGGGCAGACAGTGGGGACGAGGGGAGGGCAGACAGTGGGGCCGAGGAGAGGAAGGGAAGGGAGGGCAGACAGTGGGACCGAGGGGAGCAAGGGGGGGCAGACAGTGGGGCCGACGGGAGGGCAGACAGTGGGGCCGGAGAGAGGAAGGGAGGGCAGGCAGTGGGGCTGGGGGGTGAGGAAGGGAGGGCAGACAGTGGGGCCGAGGGGAGGAAGGGAGGGCAGACAGTGGGGCCAAGGGAAGGGCAGGAGGGCAGACAGTGGGGCCGGGGGGAGGAAGGGAGGGCAGACAGTGGGGCCAAGGGGAGGAAGGGAGGGCAGGAGGGCAGACAGTGGGGCCGACGGGAGGGCAGACAGTGGGGCTGGAGAGAGGAAGGGAGGGCAGGCAGTGGGGCTGGGGGGGGAGGAAGGGAGGGCAGGCAGTGGGGCTGGGGGGGGAGGATGGGAGGGCAGACAGGGGGTCGAGGGGAAGGGAGGGCAGACAGTGGGGCCGGAGAGCGGAAGGGAGGGCAGGCAGTGGGGTCGAGGGGAGGAAGGGAGGGCAGGCAGTGGGGTCGAGGGGAGGAAGGGAGGGCAGGCAGGAGGGGCCGAGGAGAGGAAGGGAGGGCAGACAGTGGGGTCGAGGTGAGGAAGGGAGGGCAGACAGTGGGGCCAAGGGAAGGGCAGGAGGGCAGACAGTGGGGCCGGGGGGAGGAAGGGAGGGCAGACAGTGGGGTCGAGGGGAGGAAGGGAGGGAGGCAGGAGGGGCCGAGGGGAGGAAGGGAGGGCAGGCAGGAGGGGCCGAGGAGAGGAAGGGAGGGCAGACAGTGGGGCCGAGGAAAGGAAGGGATGGAGGATACACAGGGGATGCGGAGGCTCTTTGAGGCCAGGGAGGCCGATGAGGAGGAGGAGGGCTCCTGGAGGCCGGTGAGGAGGAGGGAGGACATGAACCCCGGTGAGGATGAGGAGAAGGAGGAGGGGGGCTCCTAGAGGCCGGTGAGGAGGATGAGGAGAAGGGAGGCTGCTGGAGACAGGGTGGCCGATGAGGAGAAGGAGGGGGGCTCATGGCGGCCGGTGAGGAGGAGGAGGAGGGAGGCTCCTAGAGGCCGGTGAGGAGGAGGAGGAGGAAGGCTCCCGGAGGCCGGGAGTTGGTGCAGAAAGGTGAGGCGAGAGATGCGCTCGAGCCTTTTAAAATGCATGCGAGGGCCTAGCGCCGCGAGCCCCGACCTGGCGCCCAGGATTAATAATAAAGAGACTGAGCCGGGGAATGAATAAAACATGGGGCCGTGGAGGCGCGGGGAGCCCTGGGACTCCGGGGGCGGGCGGGGCCTGCGGGTGCAGCCGGTGCTTGAAGTGAGCAGGTGCTGGCCGGAACTGTGGGGTGGTGAGGGGGTACGGGAGGTACCAGTGCTTGAAGTGAGCAGGTACTGCCCGGTACTGTGGGGTGGGGTACGGGAGGAACTAGTGCTTGAAGTGAGGAGGTACTGGCCGGTATTGTGGGTGAGGAGGGGTACGAGAGGAACCGGGGCTTTAAGTGAGCAGGTACTGGCCGGTACTGTGGGGTGGGGTACAGGACGAACCGGTGCTTTAAGTGAGCAGGTACTGGCCGGTACTGTGGGTGGGGAGGGGTACGAGAGGAACCGGGGCTTTAAGTGAGCAGGTACTGGCCGGTACTGTGGGGTGGGGTACAGGACGAACCGGTGCTTTAAGTGAGCAGGTACTGGCCGGTACTGTGGGTGGGGAGGGGTACGAGAGGAACCGGGGCTTTAAGTGAGCAGGTACTGGCCGGTACTGTGGGGTAGAGAGGGGTAGGGGAGGAACCAGTGCTTTAAGTGAGCAGGTGCTGGCCGGTACTGTGGGGTGGGGTACGGGACGAACCAGTGCTTGAAGTGAGCAGGTACTAGCCGGTACTGTGGGGTGGGAGAGGTACGGCTGCAACCGGGGCTTTAAATGAGCAGGTAGTGGCCGGTACTGTGGGGTAGAGAGGGGTACAGGAGGAACCTGTGCTTTAAGTGAGCAGGTGCTGGCCGGTACTGTGGGGTGGGGTGGGGCACGGGACGAACCAGTGCTTGAAGTGAGGAGGTAGTGGCCGGTACCGTGGGGTGGGAGGGGTACGGCTGCAACCGGGGCTTTAAGTAAGCAGGTACTGGCCGGTACTGTGGGGTGGGGAGGGTTACGAGAGGAACCGGTGCTTTAAGTGAGCAGGTACTGCCTGGTACTGTGGGGTAGAGAGGGGTACGGGAGGAACCAGTGCTTTAAGTGAGCAGGAACTCTCCGGTACTGTGAAATGGGGAGGGGTACAGATGGAACCAGTGCTTTAAGTGAGCAGGTGCTGGCCGTACTGTGGGGTGGGGAGGGGTACGGGAGGAACCAGTGCTTGAAGTCAGCAGGTACTGGCCGGTACTGGCCGGTACTGTGCAATGGGAAGGGGTGCGGGAGGAACCGGTGCTTTAAGTGAGCAGGAACTCTCTGGTACTGTGAAATGCTGAGGGGTACAGGTGGAACCAGTGCTTTAAGTGAGCAGGTGCTGGCCGGTACTGTGGGTTCGAGAGGGGTACGGGAGGAACCAGTGCTTTAAGTGAGCAGGTGCTGGCCGGTACTGTGGGGGTGGGGAGGGGTACGGGAGGAACCGGTGCTTTAAATAGGCATGTACTGTCCGGTACTCTGAGGTGGGGAAGGGTGCGGGTTGAACTGGAGGTTGAGGAGAGCTATAGGTAGGAATCTTGGGCGAGGCTATGGGTGAAATATCACGTGCGCCGAGTGAGGGCTTCTGGGTGGACCTGCAGGGTGGGAGGGGTGGAGGGCTTACTGTGTGGTGGAGGGCTGTGGTTGACATTGTAGAGTTGGGGCTGTGGCTGGTACTGTGTGGAGGGGCCCGTGGGTGGAACTGTAGAGTGGGCTTATAGGAGCTCATGGGTGGAACAGGAGGGAGCGGACCTAGGTGGGTCTAGACGCATCCTATGGGTGGAACAGGAGGGAGCGGACCTCGGTGGGTCTAGACGCATCCTATGGGTGGAACAGGAGGGAGCGGACCTATGGGGGGTATAGAGGCGTCTTATGGGTGGAACAGGAGGGAGCGGACCTAGGTGGGTCTAGACGCATCCTATGGGTGGAACAGGAGGGAGCGGACCTAGGGGGGTATAGAGGCGTCTTATGGGTGGAACAGGAGGGAGCGGACCTAGGTGGGTCTAGACCCATCCTATGGGTGGAACAGGAGGGAGCGGACCTAGGTGGGTCTAGACGCATCCTATGGGTGGAACAGGAGGAAGCGGCCGTAGGGGTGTCTACCCGTATCCTGTGGGTGGAACAGGAGGGAGCGGACCTAGGTGGGTCTAGACGCATCCTATGGGTGGAACAGGAGGGAGCGGACCTAGGGGGGGTATAGAGGCGTCTTATGGGTGGAACAGGAGGGAGCGGACCTAGGTGGGTCTAGACCCATCCTATGGGTGGAACAGGAGGGAGCCGACCTAGGGGGGTCTAGACGCATCCTATGGGTGGAACAGGAAGGAGCGGACCTAGTGGGGGTCTAGACGCATCCTATGGGTGGAACAGGAGGGAGCGGACCTAGGTGGGTCTAGACGCATCCTATGGGTGGAACAGGAGGAAGCGGCCCTAGGGGGGTCTACCCGCATCCTGTGGGTGGAACAGGAGGGAGCGGACCTAGGTGGGTCTAGACGCATCCTGTGGGTGGAACAGGAGGGAGCGGACCTAGGTGGGTCTAGACGCATCCTATGGGTGGAACAGGAGGGAGCGGACCTAGAGGGGGTATAGAGGCATCTTATGGGTGGAACAGGAGGGAGAGGACCTAGGTGGGTCTAGACGCATCCTATGGGTGGAACAGGAGGGAGCGGACCTAGGGGGGGTGTAGACGCATCCTATGGGTGGAACAGGAAGGAGCGGACCTAGGGGGGTCTAGACACATCCTATGGGTGGAACAGGAGGGAGCGGACCTAGGTGGGTCTAGACGCATCCTGTGGGTGGAGGGGCAATATACACAGAGGGCCAACAGGGGAAGGATGTAGAGGGAAGTCTGCAAATAGGAACCTGGGGACGGGGCAATAGATTGTACATAGTCGGAGGGGGGTAGATGGGACTTTGGGTGGGTCTACAGAGTGGGTGGAAAGAGGGACATAGGTTGGACCCACATGGTGAGTGTCAAGGATGGGTGTACAGGGTCAGGCACAGGGTGAGTGTCAAGGATGGGTCTGCAGGGTCAGAGATCTGGTGAGTGCCAAGGATGGGTCTGCAGGGTCAGACACATGGTGAGTGTCAAGGATGGGTGTACAGGGTGACAGCAGATGGTGAGTGTCAAGGATGGGTGTACAGGATGAGAGCAGATGGTGAGTGTCAAGGATGGGTGTACAGGGTGAGAGCAGATGGTGAGTGTCAAGGATGGGTCTACAGGGTGAGAGCAGATGGTGAGTGCCAAGGATGGGTCTTCAGGGTCAGACACGTGGTGAGTGTCAAGGATGGGTCTACTGGGTCAGACACCTGGTGAGTGTCAAGGATGGGTCTACAGGGTCAGACCCATGGTGAGTGTCAAGGATGGGTCTACAGGATGAGAGCAGATGGTGAGTGTCAAGGATGGGTGTACAGGGTGAGACACATGGTGAGTGTCAAGGATGGGTCTACAGGGTGAGAGCAGATGGTGAGTGCCACGGATGGGTCTTCAGGGTCAGAAACGTGGTGAGTGTCAAGGATGGGTCTACTGGGTCAGACACCTGGTGAGTGTCAAGGATGGGTGTACAGGGTGAGACACATGGTGAGTGTCAAGGATGGGTCTACAGGGTGAGAGCAGATGGTGAGTGCCAAGGATGGGTCTTCAGGGTCAGACACGTGGTGAGTGTCAAGGATGGGTCTACTGGGTCAGACACCTGGTGAGTGTCAAGGATGGGTGTACAGGGTGAGACACATGGTGAGTGTCAAGGATGGGTCTACAGGGTGAGAGCAGATGGTGAGTGCCAAGGATGGGTCTTCAGGGTCAGACACGTGGTGAGTGTCAAGGATGGGTCTACTGGGTCAGACAACTGGTGAGTGTCAAGGATGGGTGTACAGGGTGAGACACATGGTGAGTGTCAACGATGGGTCTACAGGGTGAGAGCAGATGGTGAGTGCCAAGGATGGGTCTTCAGGGTCAGACACGTGGTGAGTGTCAAGGATGGGTCTACTGGGTCAGACACCTGGTGAGTGTCAAGGATGGGTGTACAGGGTGAGACACATGGTGAGTGTCAAGGATGGGTCTACAGGGTGAGACACAGGGTGAGTGTCAAGGATGGGTCTACAGGGTGAGAGCAGATGGTGAGTGCCAAGGATGGGTGTACACGGTGAGAGCAGATGGTGAGTGTCAAGGATGGGTGTACATGGTGAGAGCAGATGGTGAGTGTCAAGGATGGGTCTACAGGGTCAGACACAGGGTGAGTGTCAAGGATGGGTTTACAGGGTGAGACACCTGGTGAGTGTCAATGATGGGGGTACAGAGTCAGGGTCAGACACATGGTGAGTGTCAAGGGTGGGTCTGCAGGGGGTCTGCAGGGTCAGGGTCAGACACATGGTGAGTGTCAAGGATGGGTCTACTGGGTCAGACACCTGGTGAGTGTCAAGGATGGGTCTACAGGGTGAGAGCAGATGGTGAGTGTCAAGGATGGGTCTACAGGGTGAGAGCAGATGGTGAGTGCCAAGGATGGGTCTACTGGGTCAGACACCTAGTGAGTGTCAAGGATGGGTGTACAGGGTGAGACACATGGTGAGTGTCAAGGATGGGTCTACAGGGTGAGAGCAGATGGTGAGTGCCAAGGATGGGTCTTCAGGGTCAGACACGTGGTGAGTGTAAAGGATGAGTCTACTGGGTCAGACAACTGGTGAGTGTCAAGGATGGTTGTACAGGGTGAGACACATGGTGAGTGTCAAGGATGGGTCTACAGGGTGAGAGCAGATGGTGAGTGCCAAGGATGGGTCTTCAGGGTCAGACACGTGGTGAGTGTCAAGGATGGGTCTACTGGGTCAGACACCAGGTGAGTGTCAAGGATGGGTGTACAGGGTGAGACACAGGGTGAGTGTCAAGGATGGGTCTACAGGGTGAGAGCAGATGGTGAGTGCCAAGGATGGGTGTACACGGTGAGAGCAGATGGTGAGTGTCAAGGATGGGTGTACATGGTGAGAGCAGATGGTGAGTGTCAAGGATGGGTCTACAGGGTCAGACACAGGGTGAGTGTCAAGGATGGGTTTACAGGGTGAGACACCTGGTGAGTGTCAATGATGGGGGTACAGAGTCAGGGTCAGACACATGGTGAGTGTCAAGGGTGGGTCTGCAGGGGGTCTGCAGGGTCAGGGTCAGACACATGGTGAGTGTCAAGGATGGGTCTACTGGGTCAGACACCTGGTGAGTGTCAAGGATGGGTCTACAGGGTGAGAGCAGATGGTGAGTGTCAAGGATGGGTCTACAGGGTGAGAGCAGATGGTGAGTGCCAAGGATGGGTCTACTGGGTCAGACACCTAGTGAGTGTCAAGGATGGGTGTACAGGGTGAGACACATGGTGAGTGTCAAGGATGGGTCTACAGGGTGAGAGCAGATGGTGAGTGCCAAGGATGGGTCTTCAGGGTCAGACACGTGGTGAGTGTAAAGGATGAGTCTACTGGGTCAGACAACTGGTGAGTGTCAAGGATGGTTGTACAGGGTGAGACACATGGTGAGTGTCAAGGATGGGTCTACAGGGTGAGAGCAGATGGTGAGTGCCAAGGATGGGTCTTCAGGGTCAGACACGTGGTGAGTGTCAAGGATGGGTCTACTGGGTCAGACACCAGGTGAGTGTCAAGGATGGGTGTACAGGGTGAGACACATGGTGAGTGTCAAGGATGGGTCTACAGGGTGAGACACAGGGTGAGTGTCAAGAATGGGTCTACAGGGTGAGAGCTGATGGTGAGTGCCAAGGATGGGTGTACACGGTGAGAGCAGATGGTGAGTGTCAAGGATGGGTGTACATGGTGAGAGCAGATGGTGAGTGTCAAGGATGGGTCTACAGGGTCAGACACAGGGTGAGTGTCAAGGATGGGTTTACAGGGTGAGACACCTGGTGAGTGTCAATGATGGGGGTACAGAGTCAGGGTCAGACACATGGTGAGTGTCAAGGGTGGGTCTGCAGGGGGTCTGCAGGGTCAGGGTCAGACACATGGTGAGTGTCAAGGATGGGTCTACTGGGTCAGACACCTGGTGAGTGTCAAGGATGGGTCTACAGGGTGAGAGCAGATGGTGAGTGTCAAGGATGGGTCTACAGGGTGAGAGCAGATGGTGAGTGCCAAGGATGGGTCTACAGGGTGAGAGCAGATGGTGAGTGCCAAGGATGGGTCTACAGGGTGAGAGCAGATGGTGAGTGCCAAGGATGGGTCTTCAGGGTCAGACACGTGGTGAGTGTCAAGGATGGGTCTACTGGGTCAGACACCTGGTGAGTGTCAAGGATGGGTGTACAGGGTGAGACACATGGTGAGTGTCAAGGATGGGTCTACAGGGTGAGACACAGGGTGAGTGTCAAGGATGGGTCTACAGGGTGAGAGCAGATGGTGAGTGTCAAGGATGGGTGTACACGGTGAGAGCAGATGGTGAGTATCAAGGATGGGTGTACATGGTGAGTGTCAAGGATGGGTCTACAGGGTCAGACACAGGGTGAGTGTCAAGGATGGGTTTACAGGGTGAGACACCTGGTGAGTGTCAATGATGGGGGTACAGAGTCAGGGTCAGACACATGGTGAGTGTCAAGGGTGGGTCTGCAGGGGGTCTGCAGGGTCAGGGTCAGACACATGGTGTCAAGGATGGGTCTACTGGGTCAGACACCTGGTGAGTGTCAAGGATGGGTCTACAGGGTGAGAGCAGATGGTGAGTGTCAAGGATGGGTCTACAGGGTGAGAGCAGATGGTGAGTGCCAAGGATGGGTCTACTGGGTCAGACACCTGGTGAGTGTCAAGGATGGGTCTACAGGGTGAGAGCCAAGGATGGGTCTTCAGGGTCAGACACGTGGTGAGTGTAAAGGATGGGTCTACTGGGTCAGACAACTGGTGAGTGTCAAGGATGGGTGTACAGGGTGAGACACATGGTGAGTGTCAAGGATGGGTCTACAGGGTGAGAGCAGATGGTGAGTGCCAAGGATGGGTCTTCAGGGTCAGACACGTGGTGAGTGTCAAGGATGGGTCTACTGGGTCAGGCACCTGGTGAGTGTCAAGGATGGGTGTACAGGGTGAGACACATAGTGAGTGTCAAGGATGGGTCTACAGGGTGAGTGTCAAGGATGGGTCTACAGGGTGAGAGCTGATGGTGAGTGCCAAAGATGGGTGTACATGGTGAGAGCAGATGGTGAGTGTCAAGGATGGGTCTACAGGGTCAGACACAGGGTGAGTGTCAAGGATGGGTTTACAGGGTGAAACACCTGGTGAGTGTCAATGATGGGGGTACAGAGTCAGGGTCAGACACATGGTGAGTGTCAAGGGTGGGTCTGCAGGGTCAGGGTCAGACACATGGTGAGTGTCAAGGATGGGTCTACAGGGTGAGAGCAGATGGTGAGTGCCAAGGATGGGTCTACAGGGTGAGCAGATGGTGAGTGTCAAGGATGGGTCTACAGGGTCAGACACGTGGTGAGTGTCAAGGATGGGTCTACAGGGTGAGAGCAGATGGTGAGTGCCAAGGATGGGTGTACACGGTGAGAGCAGATGGTGAGTGTCAAGGATGGGTGTACATGGTGAGTGTCAAGGATGGGTCTACAGGGTCAGACACAGGGTGAGTGTCAAGGATGGGTTTACAGGGTGAGACACCTGGTGAGTGTCAATGACGGGGGTACAGAGTCAGGGTCAGACACATGGTGAGTGTCAAGGGTGGGTCTGCAGGGGGTCTGCAGGGTCAGGGTCAGACACATGGTGAGTGTCAAGGATGGGTCTACTGGGTCAGACACCTGGTGAGTGTCAAGGATGGGTCTACAGGGTGAGAGCAGATGGTGAGTGTCAAGGATGGGTCTACAGGGTGAGAGCAGATGGTGAGTGCCACGGATGGGTCTACTGGGTCAGACACCTGGTGAGTGTCAAGGATGGGTGTACAGGGTGAGACACATGGTGAGTGTCAAGGATGGGTCTACAGGGTGAGAGCAGATGGTGAGTGCCAAGGATGGGTCTTCAGGGTCAGACACGTGGTGAGTGTAAAGGATGGGTCTACTGGGTCAGACAACTGGTGAGTGTCAAGGATGGGTGTACAGGGTGAGACACATGGTGAGTGTCAAGGATGGGTCTACAGGGTGAGAGCAGATGGTGAGTGCCAAGGATGGGTCTTCAGGGTCAGACACGTGGTGAGTGTCAAGGATGGGTCTACTGGGTCAGGCACCTGGTGAGTGTCAAGGATGGGTGTACAGGGTGAGACACATAGTGAGTGTCAAGGATGGGTCTACAGGGTGAGAGCAGATGGTGAGTGCCAAGGATGGGTCTTCAGGGTCAGACACGTGGTGAGTGTCAAGGATGGGTCTACTGGGTCAGGCACCTGGTGAGTGTCAAGGATGGGTGTACAGGGTGAGACACATAGTGAGTGTCAAGGATGGGTCTACAGGGTGAGACACAGGGTGAGTGTCAAGGATGGGTCTACAGGGTGAGAGCTGATGGTGAGTGCCATGGATGGGTGTACACGGTGAGAGCAGATGGTGAGTGTCAAGGATGGGTGTACATGGTGAGAGCAGATGGTGAGTGTCAAGGATGGGTCTACAGGGTCAGACACAGGGTGAGTGTCAAGGATGGGTTTACAGGGTGAGACACCTGGTGAGTGTCAATGATGGGGGTACAGAGTCAGGGTCAGACACATGGTGAGTGTCAAGGGTGGGTCTGCAGGGGGTCTGCAGGGTCAGGGTCAGACACATGGTGAGTGTCAAGGATGGGTCTACTGGGTCAGACACCTGGTGAGTGTCAAGGATGGGTCTACAGGGTGAGAGCAGATGGTGAGTGTCAAGGATGGGTCTACAGGGTGAGAGCAGATGGTGAGTGCCAAGGATGGGTCTACAGGGTGAGAGCAGATGGTGAGTGCCAAGGATGGGTCTACAGGGTGAGAGCAGATGGTGAGTGCCAAGGATGGGTCTACAGGGTGAGAGCAGATGGTGAGTGCCAAGGATGGGTCTACAGGGTGAGAGCAGATGGTGAGTGCCAAGGATGGGTCTACAGGGTGAGAGCAGATGGTGAGTGTCAAGGATGGGTCTACAGGGTGAGAGCAGATGGTGAGTGCCACGGATGGGTCTTCAGGGTCAGAAACGTGGTGAGTGTCAAGGATGGGTCTACTGGGTCAGAGACCTGGTGAGTGTCAAGGATGGGTGTACAGGGTGAGACACATGGTGAGCGTCAAGGATGGGTCTACAGGGTGAGAGCAGATGGTGAGTGCCAAGGATGGGTCTTCAGGGTCAGACACGTGGTGAGTGTCAAGGATGGGTCTACTGGGTCAGACACCTGGTGAGTGTCAAGGATGGGTCTACAGGGTGAGAGCAGATGGTGAGTGTCAAGGATGGGTCTACAGGGTGAGAGCAGATGGTGAGTGCCACGGATGGGTCTACTGGGTCAGACACCTGGTGAGTGTCAAGGATGGGTGTACAGGGTGAGACACATGGTGAGTGTCAAGGATGGGTCTACAGGGTGAGAGCAGATGGTGAGTGCCAAGGATGGGTCTTCAGGGTCAGACACGTGGTGAGTGTAAAGGATGGGTCTACTGGGTCAGACAACTGGTGAGTGTCAAGGATGGGTGTACAGGGTGAGACACATGGTGAGTGTCAAGGATGGGTCTACAGGGTGAGAGCAGATGGTGAGTGCCAAGGATGGGTCTTCAGGGTCAGACACGTGGTGAGTGTCAAGGATGGGTCTACTGGGTCAGGCACCTGGTGAGTGTCAAGGATGGGTGTACAGGGTGAGACACATAGTGAGTGTCAAGGATGGGTCTACAGGGTGAGAGCAGATGGTGAGTGCCAAGGATGGGTCTTCAGGGTCAGACACGTGGTGAGTGTCAAGGATGGGTCTACTGGGTCAGGCACCTGGTGAGTGTCAAGGATGGGTGTACAGGGTGAGACACATAGTGAGTGTCAAGGATGGGTCTACAGGGTGAGACACAGGGTGAGTGTCAAGGATGGGTCTACAGGGTGAGAGCTGATGGTGAGTGCCATGGATGGGTGTACACGGTGAGAGCAGATGGTGAGTGTCAAGGATGGGTGTACATGGTGAGAGCAGATGGTGAGTGTCAAGGATGGGTCTACAGGGTCAGACACAGGGTGAGTGTCAAGGATGGGTTTACAGGGTGAGACACCTGGTGAGTGTCAATGATGGGGGTACAGAGTCAGGGTCAGACACATGGTGAGTGTCAAGGGTGGGTCTGCAGGGGGTCTGCAGGGTCAGGGTCAGACACATGGTGAGTGTCAAGGATGGGTCTACTGGGTCAGACACCTGGTGAGTGTCAAGGATGGGTCTACAGGGTGAGAGCAGATGGTGAGTGTCAAGGATGGGTCTACAGGGTGAGAGCAGATGGTGAGTGCCAAGGATGGGTCTACAGGGTGAGAGCAGATGGTGAGTGCCAAGGATGGGTCTACAGGGTGAGAGCAGATGGTGAGTGCCAAGGATGGGTCTACAGGGTGAGAGCAGATGGTGAGTGCCAAGGATGGGTCTACAGGGTGAGAGCAGATGGTGAGTGCCAAGGATGGGTCTACAGGGTGAGAGCAGATGGTGAGTGTCAAGGATGGGTCTACAGGGTGAGAGCAGATGGTGAGTGCCACGGATGGGTCTTCAGGGTCAGAAACGTGGTGAGTGTCAAGGATGGGTCTACTGGGTCAGAGACCTGGTGAGTGTCAAGGATGGGTGTACAGGGTGAGACACATGGTGAGCGTCAAGGATGGGTCTACAGGGTGAGAGCAGATGGTGAGTGCCAAGGATGGGTCTTCAGGGTCAGACACGTGGTGAGTGTCAAGGATGGGTCTACTGGGTCAGACACCTGGTGAGTGTCAAGGATGGGTGTACAGGGTGAGACACATGGTGAGTGTCAAGGATGGGTCTACAGGGTGAGACACAGGGTGAGTGTCAAGGATGGGTCTACAGGGTGAGAGCAGATGGTGAGTGCCAAGGATGGGTGTACACGGTGAGAGCAGATGGTGAGTGTCAAGGATGGGTCTACAGGGTCAGACACAGGGTGAGTGTCAAGGATGGGTTTACAGGGTGAGACACCTGGTAAGTGTCAATGATGGGGGTACAGAGTCAGGGTCAGACACATGGTGAGTGTCAAGGGTGGGTCTGCAGGGGGTCTGCAGGGTCAGGGTCAGACACATGGTGAGTGTCAAGGATGGGTCTACTGGGTCAGACACCTGGTGAGTGTCAAGGATGGGTATACAGGGTGAGAGCAGATGGTGAGTGTCAAGGATGGGTCTACAGGGTGAGAGCAGATGGTGAGTGCCAAGGATGGGTCTACAGGGTGAGAGCAGATGGTGAGTGCCAAGGATGGGTCTACAGGGTGAGAGCAGATGGTGAGTGCCAAGGGTGGGTCTACAGGGTGAGAGCAGATGGTGAGTGTCAAGGGTGGGTCTACAGGGTGAGAGCAGATGGTGAGTGTCAAGGGTGGGTCTACAGGGTAAGAGCAGATGGTGAGTGCCAAGGATGGGTCTACAGGGTGAGAGCAGATGGTGAGTGCCAAGGATGGGTCTACAGGGTGAGAGCCGATGGTGAGTGCCAAGGATGGGTCTACAGGGTGAGAGCAGATGGTGAGTGTCAAGGATGGGTCTACAGGGTGAGAGCAGATGGTGAGTGCCAAGGATGGGTCTACAGGGTGAGCAGATGGTGAGTGTCAAGGATGGGTCTACAGGGTCAGACACGTGGTGAGTGCCAAGGATGGGTCTACAGGGTGAGAGCGGATGGTGAGTGTCAAGGATGGGTCTACAGGGTGAGAGCAGATGGTGAGTGCCAAGGATGGGTCTACAGGGTCAGACACATGGTGAGTGCCAAGGATGGGTCTGCAGGGTCAGACAATTGGTGAGTGTCAAGGATGGGTCTACAGGGTGAGAGCAGATGGTGAGTGTCAAGGATGGGTCTGCAGGGTCAGACACATGGTGAGTGTGAAGGATTGGTGTACAGGGTGAGACACGTGGTGAGTGTCAAGGATGGGTCTACAGGGTGAGACACAGGGTGAGTGTCAAGGATGGGTCTACAGGGTGATAGCAGATGGTGAGTGTCAAGGATGGGTCTACAGGGTGAGACACATGGTGAGTGCCAAGGATGGGTCTACAGGGTGAGAGCAGATGGTGAGTGCCAAGGATGGGTCTACAGGGTGAGAGCAGATGGTGAGTGTCAAGGATGGGTCTACAGGGTGAGAGCAGATGGTGAGTGCCAAGGATGGGTCTACAGGGTGAGCAGATGGTGAGTGTCAAGGATGGGTGTCACGACTCACGTGCTGCTGGCGCCTGGAAACCGCAGATCTAGTGGCGTAGGTCTTGAGGGTTCGGCTTTGGCCCAGAAAGGGGCGACTCTTTCTAGTAGCCACGGTGCTGCAGGCAGTGGAAACGCCAAGAACAGACCGTGCCCTTTAGAATTAGTGCCAGAGGGAAAAAACCCCAATAAAGGGGAAAAAAACTCCAAAAAAATGGATTCCTGAAACGAAAACAAAACCAGGAATCAAACAGGAACAAAATGCAGGTAAATGCAAATTGAAAAGATTCAGAACCGAAGGCTAAGAATCAGGAGCGAAGACACAATCTGAGCAGAAAGTGATGCAGCGCAAGGAAAGGGAGAAAACAGAGCCCTTATATACCAAGAAACAGGAAGTGACCAACAGGAAGTAAAAAGACACCATTTTAGATAGGGAAAAAGTACATAGGATAGAATAGAACAGGAACCATAGAAAATAGGGACCAAGGAATGCTGGGAAGAAAAAGTAACATGGGAAGGGGGAAAGACATAAAGAAAGGACAAAAAATGCCTCGAAAAAGTAAAGAAGAAAAAGAAGAAGAAGAAAGAAAAAGAAACAGGTAAGGAGGGGTCAGGGGAGAACAGGGACACCACAGAATGCAGAGCGAGGCCCAAAATAATATCTGGGGCCTCGCGCTGTACAAAGAAGACTCGGGGCGTGCCGTGTCCTGAGAACGCGCTGCGCGGCGCGAGCCGAATGCTCGGCTCGCGCCGCACCGCACCACGCGGCGCAACAGTAGGTCCCCCCCCCGAAGGTCCAGGTTTGAATGGAAACAAACGATGAAAACGAGAAATCAAAAGAGGGGCGTGAACAGAAGAAGCATCTTCCCAAGAGCATTCACTAAGAGGATAACCCTTCCAGTGAATCAAATACTGAAGACGCCGGTGAAAAAGGCGAGAGTCACAAATTTCTTGAACCTCATATTCAGGGACATCATTCACCAACACAGGAGGAGGACAAGGAAACTGACGAGAGAAAGGATCAGGGACATAAGGTTTGAGTTGGGATACATGAAAGACCGGATGAATTTTCCAAGTATGAGGCAAGCGAAGACGAACAGTGACAGGATTGAGCAACTGAAGAATACGAAAAGGCCCATAATAGCGAGGCGTGAACTTATTCAGAGAAAGACGAGAGGGCAAGAATTTGGAAGAAAGCCAGACTTTATCCTGAGGATGATAATCAGGAGTGGGTCCACGTTTCTTATCAGCGATCTTCTTCATATACCTCTTAGTGTGCAATAAATTAGATCTAATGAGCTTATGGAGTTGCAGGAGACGTTTGGAAAAAGATGTAATGGCAGGCAGAGGAGAGGTAGATTGAGGAGCAGTAGGAAAAGAGGTCGGATGATAGCCATAGGAACAGAAAAAGGGAGTGACCTTGGAGGCACTATGGACAGAATTGTTGTAGGAATATTCAGCAATAGGAAGATAAGTGTTCCAGTTGCTTTGGGTGGAATTACAAAAACAACGAAGGTATTGTTCTAGTCCTTGATTCAAACGCTCAGTTTGTCCATTGGTCTGAGGATGGAAACCGGATGATAGTGCTATATTGATATTCAGTGTCTTGCAAAAATGTTTCCAAAACCGGGAAATATACTGGGGACCCCTGTCAGACACAATGGTATGTGGAAGTCCATGGAGACGGAAAATATGGTCGATAAATATCTGGCTCAATTCTTGGGATGTTGGTAATTTCTTTAGAGCAGTAAAGTGGGCCATCTTAGTGAAAGAATCAACAGTGACCATGATAACCTGGTTTCCAGCTGATGGCGGAAGTGAACACATAAAGTCAGTGGAAATAGTATGCCATGGCGTTGGTGGAACTGGCAAAGGCTGTAGTAATCCTGCAGGTCTGCTACGGGGAATCTTGACTTGGGCACATATGGGACAAGCCTGAACATATCTTTCGACATCTGATTTCCAGGTAGGCCACCAGAAAGATCGCGAAAGAAGTTCTTGTGTGGCCTTAATACCTCTATGTCCAGCAACCGGTGAATCATGGCACATCTGTAATGCTTTGTCTCGCACTCTGTTAGTAGGGAGGAATAACAGCTTCTGATGAAAAAATAATCCTTCTTTCTTGCATAAAAAGGTTCTTAATTTCTCTATTTCGCTATTAGACAGGCTGGAATACTCCAGTTGTACCTCATCCAGAAAAGATTGAGCAACTCCAATGATCTTACTAGGCTCCAGTAGAAACTGAGATGGGGAAGGAGTACAATCTGGATAGCGTCGAGACAGAGCATCAGCCAGAATGTTTTGAGATCCAGGAATATAGGTGATGTAAAAGTCATACTGACTAAAGAAAAAGGCCCAACGCGCCTGGCGACTATTTTGGCATACAAAATTACGTAGACATTGCAGATTACGGTGATCTGTTCTCGCCTCGAAAGGCTCCTTGGATCCCATCAGAAACTGTCTCCATTCGATGCAGGCTGTCTTCAGAGCTAACAACTCTCTTTCTAGTACAGAGTAATGTTGTTCAGCTGAAGAGAGAATATGGGACAAATAGAAAACAGGATGTTCAAGACCATCATCTTCTTGAAGTTGAAGCAAGACTGCTCCAATAGCTTTTTCGGAAGCATCGGTAACTACGATAAACTGTTTATTGGTATCTGGATGTCTCAGGATGGGAGCTTGAGTGAATGCCTTCTTTAATTCTTGAAAAGCTGTTTCAGCCGCCTTGGTCCAGACAAACCCCTGTTTTAGATTTTCCTTCTTTAAGGTATGGGTTATATGGCTGGTCTGTTTAGCAAAGTCTTGAATGAACTGTCGGTAAAAATTTGCTAATCCTAGGAAACATTGTGTTTCTTTGATAGAAGAGGGAGAAGGCCACTCTAGAATTGCTTGTACCTTTTCTAGGTCCATAGCTATGCCGGTGGAACTTAAATGATAACCCAGATATTTGACTTCCGTCTTATCGAACTCACACTTTTCGGGTTTACAGAATAGTTGATGTGCTCGGAGTCTGTGAAGAACTTGTTTCACATGAGAAGAATGGAGTTCGGGGTGTCTGGAAAAAATAAGGATGTCGTCCAAGTAGATTACGAGTGTCTGGTTCAAGAGATCGGAAAATATTGAGTCCATAAACCTTTGAAATATAGCAGGAGCGTTCGTAAGACCAAAGGGCATGACTTTATATTCAAAATGACCGAACGGTGTCCTGAATGCTGTTTTCCACTCGTCTCCTTCTTTTATACGTAAAAGGTGGTAAGCTCCCCTAAGATCCAACTTGGTAAAACGTTGAGCCCCTCTGACTGCCTCCAAAATATCCTTAATGAGGGGCAAAGGATAACGATCCTTTATAGTTATCTTGTTTAGGCCTCGAAAGTCTATGCAAGGACGAAGATCTTTGGTCTTCTTAGGTACAAAAAAGAGAGGAGCCCCTGCTGGAGAAGATGATGGAACAATGAGACCACCCTGTACATTTTCCTCCAGATACTCCTTAAGAACTTCCTTTTCAGGTTCCGTGAGAGAATACATCCTCCCAAAGGGAACGACTGTTCCAGGTTCCAAAGGAATAGCACAATCGTACTCTCGATGTGGAGGTAATACAGGTCTGGATGGTTTTTGAAACACGTCTTGGAACTCTAAATAATGTTCAGGAACCCCTTGGACAGTGTTGATGGAATACTCCGTAGTACTCTTCATAGGTGTTAATCTGTTTGGTGACCAATATTTATCGGAAGCAAAGCAATTTTCTTGACAAAACTGTGAGGATAAAGAAATTGTCCGGGTTACCCAGTTCACATATGGGTTATGTCTAGTAAACCATGGAATTCCGAGAATAATGGTATGGTTGGGAGATGAAATGAGATCAAAAGAGAGGTGTTCTTGATGATTACCAAACTGTAAATTTAACATCAAGGTCGTAGTATCGACTGGACCTGAGGATATTAAAGATCCATCCACAGTGTGTACTTGTTCAGGAATGTCTTTGGGTTGAGTGGGAATTTGCAGATTAGTGGCCCATGTCTTATCCATGTATATACCACTAGCACCACAATCCAATAATGCCATAGTTCTTTCTTGGCGGCCATCAGGTAGTTGTAATATGACTGGTAACACAAACAAGTAAGTCGTATTGTCGTTGAATGAGCTGATAGAAGGTATAGCCGATGATCCCGTCCCCTCCCTTCTTACAGAGGACGGGAGGTGGCGTTTCCCAAGGGTCTAGGTGGACGTACAGGACATGTACGAAGCAGGTGACCAGCAGAACCACAGTAGAGGCACAATCCCTTCTTCCGTCTGTCTTCCTTCTCACTAGCAGAGAGTGGCCCTCGAGCAGTATCCACTTGCATGGGTTCCCCTTCTATATCTTTAGCAGGAGGACGAGATTCCTCAGGATGAGGTGGATACATCCGTGAAGAGCTTGGCTGAGACGCTCCTCTACTCCTTCTCTTCTCCATTCGTCGTTCTTGAAGACGATACTCGATGGAAAGTGCTTGATCCATGAGGCCACGAAGATCTTCAACTCTGGTGGAATGTACTAATTCATCCTTAATTTCTTCCTTAAGTCCTCTGCGAAACAAAGTTACCAGGGTACGCTCCACCCAAGTGGTCTCTGCCGCTAATTGACGGAAACGTGTAATATATCGGAGGACATCCTGGGAACCTTGCTGGATATCACATAATGCTTCCTCTGCCGAGGCTTCCAATCCTGGGCGACTAAACATTTGTTTGAAGCGGGTCACGAAGGCAGAATAGTCCGACAATACTGGATCGTTGGATGACACCATCGGGGTTGCCCAGGCCAAGGCAGGACCGGATAATGCACTAATAAGATATCCCACCTTTGTCCTGTCATGAGAGAATTGGCTAGGTCGGAAGGCGAAGTAAACCGTTAATGCATCCAGGAATTCACGCAGTTTAGTTGGTTCACCAGAGAAGCGAGGCGTTGAGGCGGAGATAGTCGGAACATCGCCACTGCGGAGGGCCAAAGCCTGTCGTAAGACCGCATTCTCGTTGCGCAATTGTTGCAATTCCTGAGCTTGTTGTTGAATAGTAGTCAAAAAAGATGAATCAGGATCTGCAGCCGCCGCCACTGTGTCATCCATAGTATCAGAAGATGTCGGAATGGTTTGGCGCTGCATTCTGTCACGACTCACGTGCTGCTGGCGCCTGGAAACCGCAGATCTAGTGGCGTAGGTCTTGAGGGTTCGGCTTTGGCCCAGAAAGGGGCGACTCTTTCTAGTAGCCACGGTGCTGCAGGCAGTGGAAACGCCAAGAACAGACCGTGCCCTTTAGAATTAGTGCCAGAGGGAAAAAACCCCAATAAAGGGGAAAAAACCTCCAAAAAAATGGATTCCTGAAACGAAAACAAAACCAGGAATCAAACAGGAACAAAATGCAGGTAAATGCAAATTGAAAAGATTCAGAACCGAAGGCTAAGAATCAGGAGCGAAGACACAATCTGAGCAGAAAGTGATGCAGCGCAAGGAAAGGGAGAAAACAGAGCCCTTATATACCAAGAAACAGGAAGTGACCAACAGGAAGTAAAAAGACACCATTTTAGATAGGGAAAAAGTACATAGGATAGAATAGAACAGGAACCATAGAAAATAGGGACCAAGGAATGCTGGGAAGAAAAAGTAACATGGGAAGGGGGAAAGACATAAAGAAAGGACAAAAAATGCCTCGAAAAAGTAAAGAAGAAAAAGAAGAAGAAGAAAGAAAAAGAAACAGGTAAGGAGGGGTCAGGGGAGAACAGGGACACCACAGAATGCAGAGCGAGGCCCAAAATAATATCTGGGGCCTCGCGCTGTACAAAGAAGACTCGGGGCGTGCCGTGTCCTGAGAACGCGCTGCGCGGCGCGAGCCGAATGCTCGGCTCGCGCCGCACCACGCGGCGCAACAATGGGTCTACAGGGTCAGACACGTGGTGAGTGCTAAGGATGGGTCTACAGGGTGAGAGCAGATGGTGAGTGTCAAGGATGGGTCTACAGGGTGAGAGCAGATGCTGAGTGCCAAGGATGGGTCTACAGGGTCAGACACATGGTGAGTGCCAAGGATGGGTCTACAGGGTGAGAGCAGATGGTGAGAGTCAAAGATGGGTCTAAAGGGTGAGAACAGATGGTGAGTGCTAAGGATGGGTCTACAGGGTCAGACACATGGTGAGTGCAAGGATGGGTCTGCAGGGTCAGACAATTGGTGAGTGTCAAGGATGGGTCTACAGGGTGAGAGCAGATGGTGAGTGTCAAGGATGGGTCTGCAGGGTCAGACACATGGTGAGTGTGAAGGATGGGTGTACAGGGTGAGACACGTGGTGAGTGTCAAGGATGGGTCTACAGGGTGAGACACAGGGTGAGTGTCAAGGATGGGTCTACAGGGTGAGAGCAGATGGTGAGTGTCAAGGATGGGTGTACAGGGTGAGACACATGGTGAGTGCCAAGGATGGGTTTTCAGGGTGAGAGCAGATGGTGAGTGTCAAGGATGGGTTTTCAGGGTGAGAGCAGATGGTGAGTGTCAAGGATGGGTTTTTAGGGTGAGAGCAGATGGTGAGTGTCAAGGATGGGTTTTCAGGGTGAGAGCAGATGGTGAGCATCTAGGGTGGGTCTACAGGGTGAGAGCAGATGGTGAGTGTCAAGGATGGGTCTACAGGGTGAGACACAGGGTGAGTGTCAAGGATGGGTCTACAGGGTGAGAGCAGATGGTGAGTGTCAAGGAATGGATCTACAGGGTGAGACACATGGTGAGTGCCAAGGATGGGTTTTCAGGGTGAGAGGAGATGGTGAGTGTCAAGGATGGGTTTTCAGGGTGAGAGCAGATGGTGAGCATCTAGGGTGGGTCTACAGGGTGAGAGCTGGTGGTGAATCTATTGGCCAGAGCCAGGGACGGGTGGGAATGGATGGAATGGGAGGTTTGCTCACATGGGTCTAAGGACTGGGTCTGGAGGTGGGGCTGCTATGGGGTGTCTGAGTGAGGGAATACATGCTAGCGATTAGATTCTGAACAGTCGACATGTTTCTGCTGAACCTCTAGCCATCCAAGTTCTGGGGCATTTTTCAGGACAATGAAGAACCCTGTGTCACCAAAGCTACAGTCTAAATGAAATGACATACAACCTGAGTTGCTGATCTTTGGTACAATGATCCAGGGCTAAACACCTGTGTGCCCCTCGGGTACATGGGAAGTGCACCTAAGACACACCTTCTATCTTATGGCAATAGCCAAAGGCTGATGCACCTAAGAGCTCCCCGACATCCTGATGTCAGTTTCTTAGACATTCAACACAAAGTTAAATTATAGACACAAGGACGGGGGTACTATTCACTCCCCCTAGGACTGTTTTCAGAGGTACAGAGCACCCTAAAAAATTCCAGTACAGAAGTTCAATGGGCGAATCCAGTTCAGTTGCCCATTTTTTATTTCTTGATTGAAAATTTAGAAGGACAAGGACAAAGTCCACATGTTTCGTCCAATTGTAATGGGACTTCTTCAGGGCCAAAGTCTTAATCAAAGTAATGAGTCACTCAGATGGGTTGTCTTGACTCTTGTTCACCACAATACCCAAAAGAATTAATCCAAAAGAACATCAAAGAGCGTAAGTGAACTCATGCTGATATCTGTTGTCCGTTAGCCATCATTTGGCGGTAACATTAGTCCTTCCAGGTCTCAACACAGCCAATCCTGTGCTGCAACATAAGGCCTTGTGGTGCTGCTACTGAGAGTGTCTCTCCTTAATTTGTGTTGTCTGTTATTTTGGAGCTTTCTATGGGACGGTCTGCCCTAGGAGTGTGGCACCTCCTATAGGAAACTGTACAGAGCGCAGCAAATAATACCACCACCCTTCCAGTCTTTGTATTTCAGTTTCTTAGGCATTATACAGTCCTAATAATTCCTTGTAAGTCACCTTATTATTGTTAATCTTCCATCACACAAGAGTCTGATGAAGCAGCCCGGAAGGAGCTCCCCCAGAAATGCAGACCAGCTAAATATACGTGGCCCATCTGTTAGAAGGCTGCTGTGGGTGATTAACCACAGTCGGGAGGAACTCAATGATGAAGCATGTCACACTGTGTGGGTGAGAGTATACTGTCATTAGAAAAGATATTTCCTGCGTATTGAAGCCGCACGGATGACCCACACAAAAATATGGTATGAAATAACCAGAACTAAAAGGAACGGGTCCAGTCGCAAGGGCTGGCGTGCTCTAAGCAACAGTGTCTTTCGGAGAATCCTGCCCGGTGCGGGTATGTGTATTGGTAAAGCCGCTGTCACCCGCGAGGGTGTCCTGGCACTGAAGGTGGGACTGGCTTAGTCTGGACCCACCAACACTGGTGCTGCAAGACATATGTTTCATCATCAGACATTGCCCCAGAGAAAGAGGCACAAAGGCAGAAGATGGAGGTGGAAAGAAATATGTTAAAACAGTGAGAGTGGGAGAAACTGGAGATGTAAAGGAACCAACAAGAGTCAGATAAAGGGACAGAGAGTACAGGGTGGTGGAAGAAAGAGGCGTGGGGTGGAATCAAGGCCGGGCATCCTCAGTTTTCATAAGATAAAGAGACATGAAGTGCAGGGTGTGGAAGAAAGAGGCGTGGGGTGGAATCAAGGCTAGACATCCTCGGTATTCATGAGATAAAGAGGCATGAAGTGCAGGGTGTGGAGGAAAGAGGAGTGAGGTGGAATCAAGGGTAGGTATCCCCAGTATTCATGAGATAGACATGAATTGCAGGGTGGTAGAAGAAAGAGGTGCGAGGTGGAATCAAGGCTAGGCATCCTTGGTATTCATGAGATAAAGAGGCATGAAGTGCAGGGTGGTGGAAGAAAGAGGAGTGAGGTGGAATCAAGGCTTGGCATCCTCGGTATTCATGAGATAAAGAGGCATGAAGTGCAGGGTGTGGAGGAAAGAGGAGCGAGGTGGAATCAAGGCTAGGTACCCCAGTATTAATGAGATAGACATGAAGCGCAGGGTGGGAAAGAAAGAGGCATGAGGTGGAATCGAGGCTGGGCATCTTTGGAATTCATGAGATAAAGTGACATGAAGTGCATGGGCTGTAAGAAAGGATTGCAATAAAATCAAGGCCAGGCATCCTTGGAATTCATGAGATAAGGAGATATGAAGCGCAGGGTGGGGAAAGAAAGAGGCATGAGGTGGAATCAAGGCCGGGCATCCTTGGTATTCATGAGATAAAGTGACATAAAGTGCATGGGCTGTAAGAAAGGATTGAGGTCAAATCAAGGCCAGGCATCCTCAGTATTCATGAGACAGACATGAAGTGCAGGGAGGTGGAAGAAAGGGCTGAGGTGGAATCATGGCCGGGCATCCTTGAAATTCATGCGATAAGGAGAAATGAAGTGCAGGGTGGTGGAAGAAAGGACTGAGGTGGAATCAAGGCCGGGCATCCTTGGAATTTATGAGATAATGAGACCTGAAGTTCAGGGTGGTGGAAGAAAGAAGTGAGGTGGAGTCAAGGCCAGGCATCCTTGGAATTCATGAGATAAGGAGACATGAAGTGCAAGGTGTTGGTGGAAGAAAGGACTGAGGTGGAATCAAGGCCAGGCATCCTTGGCATTCATGAGAAAAGGAGACATGAAGTGCAGGGTGGTGGTGGAAGAAAGGACTGAGGTGGAATCAAAGCTATGCGGTATTTTGCAGGCCGCTGACGGGTTCCTAGTAAACCGTTGGGCCTCTGTGCTTATGTTTTTAGAATGTAAGCACTGTCCAAGATACCACACTTTTAGAAGCACTAGGCAGGTATGGAACTCACTCACTCCCAGCCCCAGAGACATGGTGTAGACATTTGTTTATGCTGATAAAGACCCACATAAGTGCAGGAGGATGGCAGGGCGGGATCAGGCCTCTACGCACTAAGGAGGCACACAGGACCAGTGAAAACGTCAGAAGATGCTGCCACAACCGCTGATGCCTTCTCCAGTTAGCACTACAACCACGTCTAGGCGCTATCGAGGCTGGTTCCGGGGAAGCAGACTGTTAGCACCAAGTTGGTCGTCCACTGAGCTGCAGCACCTGAGGGAGCACTGCTGGGCTGAACTCGGCAGAAGGCAGCTGCTGGGCCCCCTGCTGGGTGAAGGACACGTATTCAGCTGCTGAGCCCCTTGCTAGGGAGTGTACACCGATGCGGAGCCTTCTGCTGGTGGAGGCAAGTATTCAGCTGCTTACCTCCCCCCCCCCCTTCCGGCTGGTGGGGTGTATACAGCTGCAGAGTCCCCTGCTGGGCAGGAAATTAATTCATGCTGCTTAGCCCCTGCTGAGGCATGAAATTGTGCTGCTAGGACCCATACCTTCTATTCAGCTGCTGAGCCTTCTACTAGGGACATTCATTCATGCTGCTGAACCCCCTACTGGGGAGGAAATTAATTCATGTTGCATGCCCCTGCTGAGGCATGAAATTGTGCTGCTAGGACCCATACCTTCTATTCAGCTGCTGAGCCTTCTACTAGGGACATTCATTAATGCTGCTGAGCCCCCTGCTGGGGAGGAAATTAATTAATGCTGCTTAGCCTCTGCTGAGGAGGAGGCATTCACTCATGCTGCTGTGATACATGCCTTGTATTCAGCTGCTGAGACGTCTGCTACGGGCAATCATTCATGCTGCTGAGCCCCCTGATGAGGAGGAGGCATTCACTCATGCTACTGAACCCCATAGCTTGTATTCAGCCGCTGAGCTCCCTTCTAGGGGCATTGATTGATGCTGCTGAGCCCTCTCCTGCTGGGAGGATTTTGTTGAGTTGTTCACTTCCTAGATGGTTGTCCTAGTGTTTCACAACGAATGACAAAAGCCTTTCCCAAGGACTCATAATTGTGGAAGCCAGTTTGGGGGAGGGGCAGTGAGGGGTTACTGGGTCCAATTGTGACAATTGGGGTCGTTACCAATGCAGTCCTGGGGTCACCTTACTGTGTGAGTGAAAACAGAGCACGGTGCTCCCACTTAGCATCTGACCTCAGTGTAGAGATGGAGGGCAGCCGGAGGGTCTCTCAGGAATGTGGAGGAGGGGAGAGCACACACTCACTGTTCATAAGTCAATGTGCAGACAGTACTTTCACAGAGAAACCTCTCTTCATACAGATAAATGCTCCATGTAAGTGTCACTACTGCAGGGAAGGCAGCCACGGGGCTGTAAAGCATGGCCTTCTCAGGATACAACCCCTCCCTCCTTGTGAGAGCCCCGCCCCAAAGGGCGCAACAGTGCCCAGACTTCTCCATGCACAAACCGCTGCCTATTGGGTTTGTCATAGGCAGGCCCATTGGAATTATACGGCAGGGGAGGGTCAAATTATGTGGCAGGATTGAGCAAATTATGAGGCAAGAAAAGACAAATTATGTGGCATTATGTGGCACATTTTGTGATAGCATTACTTCATCATTTTGTCATTTTTATTGAACTGGTTAACCCTGGGCATTGGTTGCACCTCATTAGTACCAATTTAACATCCAAATGTAGCAATAAGGTGCTGAAAGACCAGTCAACCTTTGCAATGGCCTTCCACTGCGCGGCAACACGCGTCACTGCCCTTTTAGTAACTTTGGAACCATTTGAGCTAGAAGCAAAATTATTTTTTGTTAAAATCTGCAGATTATGCAGCAGATGATGGATTATATGAAAAATGCGGCAAATTTATAATTAGGTGAAAATTGCCACAGCCGCACAATTGCATAATTCCAGTGGCCCTGGCAAGAGGTCTTTCTCAGCACACCACTGAGAGCTGTTTCCTATTGTCTTTATCATGGGAGGGGGGCATTTATCATGCTCTAGCTCCTCCCTACAGCCTTTGGTGGGGGGGGGGAGTGTGACTGCTTAAGGTCCTGCCTTATAGTGCCTCCCTATGGCACTCCTATTAATGATCAGCTGCCCCAGTGCAGCCTAGGGCACCTGATAATAGCACAGGGCAGGGGTATCTTGGCACAGCTGCTGATCCATGGTCAGGGGGGTCGCTGGTGCCCATCTCTCTCTTACACACACTGGCTTCAAAGTGAATCAATCACTCCAGGGATTCCCACAAGGTAGTGGAAAGAAATGAGAATCTTCTAACTTTACAATCCCACAGGTCACCTCCTGACCAGGAGGGATGACTGAGGCCCTCATTATGAACATGACGGTGTTGGCCACCATGCCGGCGGTGGCGGGAAATCCAGGGAAAGCCCAGGAGGGCCGCCATAGCCGGCCCCTCACCCACCGCCAGGCTGCCTCCGTCAGGCAGCCTGGCGGTGGACGGCACCATTATCGAACAGGGCACCACAGCTGCCCCTCGGATAATGATCCCAAATCCCCCAGCCAGGGAAAGGCTGGCGGAAGGGGTGCTCCAGGGCACCCCTGGGGGCCCCTGCACTGCCCATGCACTTGGCATGGGCAGTGCAGGGTCCCCTGTGCAGTGCCCCATCGCGCAGGTCACTGCCCGATTTATGGGCAGTGATCTGCGTGACGGGTGCAGCTGCACCCACCGCATTAATGTCCCGGCCAGGCATTCCTCTGGGCCAGTGGGTGGAAATAATGTTTCCGCCCGCCGGCCCTGAGGAATGTCCATTATACGGCCGGCGGAATTCCGGGGGAGCTAGCGGTCACTGGGAAGACCGCCAGCATGAGCACGGTGGTGTAAACCGCCGTGTTCATAATGAGGGCCTGAGTACCGTAGAGGGCCTGCTTGGTCACTAAAGGTCCTCTACAGGAGAGGGAGGGAGGGTCTATCACAGAGGCTGTTGCAGAACTGTCCCTCCCTCTGGGGGATGCTGGATGGCTCATTGTCCGCTCTGCACAGCTCCTTAGTCAGGCAGCAGCTGGGCTGCTGGGATTTTAGATAGCTTCCTTCGGGAAGGGTATCTCTAACCCCCTCTTCTGGCACCAGGGAGGTGCTCTCAGGTACCTCCAACCCCATCGTCCGAAGCAAGGGAGCTGACTCCAGGGAAAGGTACCTCTAACCCCCTCGTCTGATGCATGGGAGGTGCTCTCAGGTACCTCCAACCCCCTCTTCCGAAGCAAGGGAGGTTACTCCAGGGAAAGGTACCTCTAACCCCCTCGTCTGACGCCAGGGAGGTGCTCTCAGGTACCTCCAACCCTCTCTTCGAAGCAGTCGAGGTGCCCTTTAGGCACCTACAACCTGCTCTTCTGAAGCAAGGTTCCAAAGCAAGGGAGATGCCCTGAAGTACCTCCAACCTCCTCTTCCGAAGCAAGGGAGGTGACTCCAGGGAAAGGTACCTCTAACCCCCTCGTCTGACACCAGTGAGGTGTTCTCAGGTACCTCCAACCCCCTCTTCCGAAGCAAGGGAGGTGACTCCAGGTAAAGGTACTTCTAACCCCCTCATCTGAACTCAGGGAGGTGCTCTCAGGTACCTCCAACCTCCTTTTCTGAGCAAGGGAGGTGACTAAAGGGAAAGGTACCTCTAACCCCCTCATCTGATGCCAGGGAGGTGCTCTCAGGTACCTCCAACCTCCTCTTCCGAAGCAAGGGAGGTAACTCCAGGGAAAGGTACCTCTAACCCCCTCGTCTGACGCCAGGGAGGTGCTCTCAGGTACCTTCAACCCTCTCTTCCGAAGCAGTTGAGGTGCCCTTCAGGTACCTACAACCTGCTCTTCCAAAGCAAGGGAGATGCCCTGAGGTACCTCCAACCTCCTCTTCCAAAGCAAGGGAGGTGATGCCAGGGAAAGGTACCTCTAACCCCCTCGTCTGACGCCAGGGAGGTGCTCTCAGGTACCTCCAACCCCCTCTTCTGAAGCAAGTGAGGTGACTCCAGGGAAAGGTACCTCTAACCCCCTCGTCTGACACCAGGGAGGTGCTCTCAGATACTTCCAACCGCCTCTTCTAAAGCAAGGCAGGTGACTCCAGGTAAAGGTACCTCTAACCCCCTCGTCTGATGCCAAGGAGGTGCTCTCAGGTACCCCTAACCTCCTCTTCCGAAGCAAGGTTCCAAAGCAAGGGAGATGCCCTGAGGTACCTCCAACCCCCTCTTCCAAAGCAAGGGAGGTGACTCCAGGGAAAGGTACCTCTATACCCAACATCTGACGCCAGGGAGGTGATCTCAGGTACCTCCAACCCCTTCTTCCGAAGCAAGGGAGGTGACTCCAGGGAATAGTACCTTTAACCCCCTCGTCTGATGCCAGGGAGGTGCTCTCAGGTACCCCTAACCTCCTCTTCCGAAGCAAGGGAGGTGACTCCAGGGAAGGGTACCTCTAACCCCCTCATCTGACGTGAGGGAGGTGCTCTCAGGTACCCCTAACCTCCTCTTCCGAAGCAAGGGAGGTGACTCCAGGGAAAGGTACCTCTAACCCCCTCATCTGACGTGAGGGAGGTGCCCTCAGGAACCTCCAACCCTCTCTTCCGAAGCAAGGTTCCAAAGCAAGGGAGCTGCCCTGAGGCACCTCCAACCCCCTCTTCTGAAGCAAAGGAGGTGCCTTCAGGTACCCCAACCCCCTTTTCCGAAGCAGGGGAGGTGCCTTCAGGTACCCCGAACTCTCTTTCGGAAGTAAGGGAGGTGCCTCCAGGTACCTCATACCCCTCTTCCAAAGAAGGTGCCTTTAGGTGACTCTAACCCCCGGTGCCTTTGGGTACCTCAAACACAGGTACCGCACACCCCCTCTTCCGGAGCGGGTTGGGTGCCTTACTTGAAGGAAGTGAAGTTCAAGGCTGCACTTTTAGCAGGATCCAGGACTCCTGACCCCTTGTCCAGCTCCCGGCCTCTCAGGACCTGCACAGGAAGGCAATCCTCTGTGGAGACACAGGACCTCCATCCCTTTATCTCCACAGCCAGCACTTCATTCCCCATCGGTCTTCAGTTTTCATTGAAGAGCTCTTGATCCAGGACCCATACCTTCTATTCCGCTGCTGAGCATCTAATAGGGGCATTCATTCATGCTGCTGAGCTCCCTGCTAGGGAGAACATTAATTCATGCTGCTGAGCCCCCTGCTGTGGAGAACATTAATTCATGCTGCTGAGCCCCCTGCTGGGGAGGAGGCATTAACTCGTACTGCTAGGACCCATACCTTCTATTCAGCTGCTGAGCCTTCTACTAGGGGCATTCATTCATGTTGCTGAGCCCCCTGCTGGGGAGGAAATTAATTCATGCTGCTTAGCCCCTGCTGAGGAGGAGGCATGAACTCATGCTGCTGTGACCCATACCTTGCATTCAGCTGCTGAGCCTTCTGCTAGGGGCATTCATTTATGCTGCTGAGTTGACCCAGGTTTGGTTCCCTGCAGGAGGGGAGAAGGGATTCAATGCTTCCAGTGCTGGAGGTCACAAGCCTTCACAGGCACACTGGTGTGTTACTCCTCTCCTCAGGTACCTCTGGTCAGAGCAGGCAGGCACAGGACGGTGCTCCCAGAGGCACTCCATTGTCTCCACAGGCACACTGGTGTGTGCCCCTCTCCCCAGGTGCCTCTAGTCAGAGCAGACAGACACAGGACTGTGCTCTCCAAATCCCTCTCAGAGACAGGCTTAGGCCAGTTCTTGTGTTTTTGTACATTCTATTCTGACTGGTCCAGTCTAGGGTTGAGTGGACCTCGTGGCGTTTCACTCCGTGGAATTCCGCAGAGTCACATGAAAACTGCGAGACTCCAAGATTCCGTGGAGTTCTTTGAACTTACGAAATTCGGCACGTCACGCCACTGATGCTGATTTTTAGCACTGGGAGCTTGTTTCATGCTGAAAAGACAGTGCCAACGGCACCACGTGGCCCACCTCAGGGCACTCCTGTAGGAGGCTGCCCTGGCTTGTAGTGGGTACCAGAGGTACTTACACCTTGTGCCAGGTCCAGTTATCCCTTATTATATAGAAGAGGTGTTTCTAGCAGCTTAGACTGATAGAAGGTAGCTATGGCAAAGCAGCTTAGGCTGAACTAGGAGACGAGTGAAGCTCCTACTATACCACTAGTGTCATATGCACAATATCATAAGAAAACACAATACACAGAATTACTAAAAATAAAGGTACTTTATTTTTATGACAATATGCCAAAAGTATATCAGTGAGTACCCTCAGTATGAGGATAAGTTATATACACAAGATATATGTACACAAACCAAAATTATGCAGGTAATAGCAAGAAAAGTAATGCAAGCAGTGTAGAATTACAGTAGATTGCATTAGGAGCACATAGGTATAGGGGCAACACAAACCATATACTCCAAAAGTGGAATGCGAACCACGAATGGACCCCAAACCTATGTGAGCTTGTAGAGGGTCGCTGGGACTGTAAGAAAACAGTGAGGGTTAGAAAAATAGCCCACCCCAAGACCCTGAAAAGTAGGTGTAAAGTGCACCTACTACCCCCAGAGAGCACAGAAGTCGTGATAGGGGGATTCTGCAGGAAGAACAAACACCAGCAATGCAACAACAGTGGATTTCTGGACCTGAGTACCTGTAAGACAAGCGGAACAAGTCCAATAGTCGCGACAGTGTCGAGAGTGGGCAGGAGCCCAGGAAATGCCAGCTGAGGGTGCAAAGAAGCTGCCACTGGATGGAAGAAGCTTGGAGTTCTGCAAGAAAGAGGAGAGCTAGGGACTTCTCCTTTGGAAGACGGATGTCCCACGTCGCGATGAAGCTTGCAGAGGTGTTCCCACGCAGAAAGACCACAAACAAGCTTTGCTAGCTGCAAGGGTCATAGTAGAGGTTTTTGGGTGCTGCTGTGGCCCAGGAGGGACCAGGATGTCGCCACTTGGAGGAGGAGACAGAGGGGGCGCCCAGCAACTCACAGAGCCCTCACAGAAGTAGGCAGCATCTGCAGAAGTACCTGAATAGGCACTTGGAAGAAGAGTGAACCGGAGTCCATGCAAAGTCACAAAAGGGAGTCCCATGACGCCGGAGGACAACTCAGAAGGTTGTACACTGCAGGAAGGAGTGCCGGGGACCCAGGCTTGGCTGTGCATGAAGGAAATCCTGGAAGAGTGCACAGGAGCCGGAGCAGTTGCAAATCACGTGGTACCCAGCAATGCAGTCTAGCATGGGGAGGCAAGGACTTACCTCCACCAAATTTGGACTGAAGAGTCACTGGACTGTGGGAGTCACTTGGACAGAGTGGCTGAGTTCCAGGGACCACGCTCGTTGGGATGAGAGGGGACCCAGAGGACCAGTGATGCAGTCTTTTGGTGCCTGCGTTAGCAGGGGGAAGATTCCGTCGACCCACTGGAGATTTCTTCAGAGCTCCTGGTGCAGGGAGGAGGCAGACTACCCCCAGAGTATGCACCACCTGGAAACAGTTGAGAAAGCCGGCAGGATGAGGCAATACAAGGTTGCTAGTAGTCGTCTTGCTACTTTGTTGCTGTTTTGCAGGCGTCCTGAGCAGTCAGCGGTCAATCCTTTGGTAGAAGATGAAGAGGGAGATGCAGAGGAACTCTGATGAGCTCTTGCATTCGTTATCTGGTGAATTCCCCAAAGCAGAGACCCTAAATAGCCAGAAAAGGAGGTTTGGCTACCTAGGAAGGAGGATTGGCTAGCAAGGGAGGTAAGAGCCTATCAGAAGGAGCCTCTGATGTCACCTGCTGGCACTGGCCACTCAGAGCAGTCCAGTGTGCCCCCAACACCTCTGTTTCCAAGATGGCAGAGGTCTGGGACACACTGGAGGAGCTCTGGGCACCTCCCCTGGGAGGTGCAGGTCAGGGGAGTGGTCACTCCCCTTTCCTTTGTCCAGTTTCGCGCCAGACCAGGGCTGGGGGATCTCTGAACCGGTGTAGACTGGCTTATGCAGAGATGGGCACCATCTGTGCCCATCAAAGCATTTCCAGAGGCTGGGGGAGGCTATTCCTCCCCAGCCTTCACACCTATTTCCAAAGGGAGAGGGTGTAACACCCTCTCTCAGAGGAAATCCTTTGTTCTGCCTTCCTGGGCCAGGGCTGCCTGGACCCCAGGAGGGCAGAAACCTGTCTGAGGGGTTGGCAGCAGCAGCAGCTGCAGTGGAGACCCCGGAAAGGCAGTTTGGCAGTACCCGGGTTCTGTGCTAGAGACCCGGGGACCATGGAATTGTCCCCGGGGTGACAATTCCGTGATCTTAGACATGTTACATGGCCATGTTCGGTGTTACCATTGTGACGCTATACATAGGTAGTGACCTATGTATAGTGCACGTGTGTAATGGTGTCCCCGCACTCACAAAGTCCGGGGAATTTGCCCTGAGTGATGTGGGGGCAGGGTGCCCACACACTAAGTAACTTTGCACCCAACCTTCACTAGTTGAAGGTTAGACATATAGGTGACTTATAAGTTACTTAAGTGCAGTGGTAAATGGCTGTGAAATAACGTGGGCATTATTTCACTCAGGCTGCAGTGGCAGGCCTGTGTAAGAATTGTCAGAATTGTCAGAGCTCCCTATGGGTGGCAAAAGAAATGCTGCAGCCCATAGGGATCTCCTGGAACCCCAATACCCTGGGTACCATATACTAGGGAATTACATGGGAGTACCAGTATGCCAATGTGAATTGGTGAAATTGGTCACTAGCCTGCAGTGACAAATTTAGAAAGAAGAGAGAGCATAACCACTGGGGTTCTGGTTAGCAGAGCCTCAGTGAGACAGTTAGGCACCACACAGGGAACACATACATATAGGCCACAAACTTATGAGCACTGGGGTCCTGACTAGCAGGGTCCCAGTGACACATAACAAACATACTGACAACATAGGGTTTTCACTATGAGCACTGGGCCCTGGCTAGCAGGATCCCAGTGAGACAGTGAAAACACCCTGACATACACTCACAAACAGGCCAAAAGTGGGGGTAACAAGGCTAGAAAGAGGCTACTTTCTCACAACTGCTGCTTGAGTTGATTTTGCTGCCTCTAGTAGTTTGAAAATTGTGCTAGGGGACACCAATTATTGCTCACCAACTTACAGTCCCATGAGAAGAAATTCTGCCACACTGCAGTTGGCAGAGTCTGGCTAGAACTCCGGGTTACATGAGTAATGCAGAGTGGCCACAATTCTGTCCACTCCGCTGGCAGAGCAGAATTTATCGCTCACTCCTAGTCCAGTCACAGTATTTGCTGCTCGGCTGCAGCAGGAAGAGGGGTGGAGCTGTCAAAGGCAGGGTGTGGAATCCCAGCCACACCTACTGCCTGCAGCCATACTGCTAGCGGAAAGGAGGGAACTGTTCTAGGGGGGCTCCAGATAACAAGGCAGAGGTGATGCCAGCCCACCCACCACAAGCTGAAATCCATAAACAGTGACACCTCTGCTGGAGGTTCTGGAATGTTCCATTGGTTGCTCGCATACGTACAAGGTCACACGCCCACGCATGCACGCACACACACATACACTACCTCAGTGGTTCTCAACCCTTGGACGTCTGTGGACCCCCACTTTATCATTACTGGAACCCGGGGACCCCCAGTGAATCATTATTGGAATCTGGCCCCCCCCCACCCACTGAGTCATTACTGGAAGCAAGTACCCAGGCCTAAACATTGTCAATGATTTGAACTGCAAAACCCCCAAAATACAGAAACATGCATTCATCAAACACATACACAAATGATAACACATTGTATTTAATTTGTAAGAAATTAATTTTATTACAAAGGTTGGAGCTTTTTTAAATTCAATTGTAACCACACATCATCCATAGTATATTCTGTTTGATGCTCCTGCACTGGTCCCACGAATCAATCTAAGGATACTAATTTAATTTTTAGCCTCCAATTTCAAATTCCTTGACATTTACAGTGTTATAAAATGTTCAACTGTACATTTAGCCACTTTGTGCATATACAGTTATTAATGTGTTGTTAATGTGTTAATAATAGTTAATTTTCTAAGCAGTCGCGGACCCCCTGAGGAGGCTTCACGGCCCCCCATGGGCCCCTGGGGCCACAGGTTGGGAACCTATCATATGAAAACCCACACACTCTCCATCCATGCCCCACAGGTGGGGGGGTCCCAGGTGAAACTGGCATAACATCTTTAGGAGAAAAGGCCAACGGGGGTCACTTCCATGAAGGCGGCAGGTGAAGGCCCCCTTTCCCCATATAATCCAGAGCTGTGCCCCCCAGGCCTGGTGAGAGTGCAGCAGCCCCTCTCTCTACCCAGGATGCACTTCGGCTGCTCCCCAGGTCCCAGAGCTCCACCCGGGGGCTCCATCTGTTCCGTGTCAGCCTGCGGGGAGTACATGTGAATGTCATGTTCACCGAGGCGAGCATCCCGAGGCCTGCGGTGACATTCAGAGGCGCCGCCAGCAGTCCGAGTCAGGCAGGGTCAGGCACTCCGGAGCCAGGCAGGGAGCCTTCCATCACAATAATATTAGCTCCTAACCAAGCGGATAACAAGAGCTCCGACAAGGCCGGACCGAAATAGCCGTGCACCCTTCGGTGGGCCGCACTCTGGCGGAGGACACGCTCTTCTGAGATCCCAGGAGGATGGAGAGGTGCAATTAGCACAGAGCGCCTTGGAAGGTCCATCCGCAGGTGACCCGGCTCGCATCAGCACCGGACACCCCCAGGCAGAGCGCCAAGCCAGCGCCAGGTGGGCGCTCACAGCCATGACAACCCTGGCTGCTGCTTCTAATTAAAACTCTTTCACTGTCTGCCTGGCGCTCCGCTGAGCTCCAGCTAGCCAGAACAAGCATTGGCAAAGCCAATAGGTCGCGGCAATCCAAGCAGGCCCGGCTCTAGGGTTATTTGTTTGGGAGGGCCGTAGAGAGGCGTGGGTGGACCATGAAGATGAGTGGGTACTGGCCAAAAAGCAACAAAGCATTTCATGATCTGATATTTTAGGTATTGGCACCTGTCCGCTTTTGATAATCAGTCCCCAAGGAGCTCCATACTTGGCTTTCTCTGATGTGCTTCGGCTTTGGGAAAGGGAAGGAAACTGCTTGTCAGAAAGTTAAGAAGCAGAGCTTTGAGTGCAGGTGCTCCTGGTCATGTTCCTGCTGCCAGGGTGCATTTAAATCGTTTCATGTTTTTTAAAAAGCTTTGCCAGCTTCTTACTTAGCACAGCACTGAAGTTTAGAAATACCATGCAATAAGCCAAGAATCCTAATTCAGTTTCCAGGATATCCATGCTGGTCATTTGTGCGTCATAGCAGCCACTAAACCCTGCTGACGTCACACCTCTTCCCAGACCTGAAAGTATCCTATTCCACTTGTGCTAATCACTAAACTGAACAATAAGAGAGAGCCCATTGAGATGCACACCCCTCCGATACATTAAGGTGACAAACCTTGGTTTTTCAGTTTGGAATGGCCTTGGGTGGGCCAGGGTAATCCTTGCCACCCCCGACGCACCCTCTAGAACCGGGCCTGAGTCCAAGAGCTGTTGGCATTGTCAATGTCAATGTACTTTAGCCATGGGGGCATCAAGTAACGAGGGAGAACAGGGCTGAGGAATCTGGGAGGGCCCTTCCCGAGGCACTGTGAGTCATGGAGGTCACAATTTCAGCTCTTTTTGCCAGAAGATGGCTGTACTGTCCAGGGGCAGCTCCTCCATTAGGGTGGACGAGGTTTGTGCCCCCCACCAGCAGCGGCAGCTGCAAAACCTTTACCAGAAAACAATAATAAACTGGGTTTATTGTGAGGTTCTGGTAAAGGGGCGGGGCCACGGGGTGACGAGCAGCGATGTGGAGTGCTCAGCACTCGCTGCGCATGTATGTTTCGCTGGCCGTCTCCGGCCCGCCAAACACACATGCGCAGTACAGTCTCTCCAGCCCGGGAATACAGTTGCTGAGCTGGAGAGAGCTGCACAGGAGCCTGTGCCTGCAGTGACAGAGGAGAGGTTTTGTTTAAAAAAAAAATAATAATAATAATGTTTATGTCCCCTTACCCCCTGCGCCGCCCTGCCCCTTCCGCACCCCGTGAGCCGCCACTGGTACTGCCATGCTTGCTCTCAGCATGCAGCGGATCCGTAGTCAAGGCGCTGCAGACTGGTTTCCAAAGCAAGCTGTGTGCACACACTTCATGTGCTGCAGAGATAGCAGCGTGGATGGTACATGTTTCCGAAAACTGTGCAAGATAACATTGATAAGTCCACTAACACAGAAACATTAAATGAAGGAGTTGGCGAGCTTCCAAAAATATGTATCCTGATATAGATCTTCCATTTGCTGCCTGATCTCTCGCTCTGATCGCTCTTGTGTCCAGATGGAGCACTGTGAGTCATGGACTGGTGAAGGTGAGGCTGCTGCATAAACACGAGCACTCGTGCGACGTGCTCAAAGACAAAGAAAAGAGTAGCCCCTAAAATGGGAGCAGTGGATGGACACAGGTACTTAGTCCCTGCTCCAGGGGAGGGCCAAATACAGGTAGAGGCATGATGCATTCATGCTCTGGACAAACAGGAACAAAGGAAACGAGAGCGACGATGGAGAGAGCAAATGCTAAGCCTATGGGTGGACTGAAGCCCACTAAATTGTAAACAACATGTCTCCTCCATTTATCGATACCGTGAGTAAAACAAATGCTTAGCACATCTCCAAGATTAGCCTAACTGCTCGACCAAGCCACCACTAAAAATAGAGTGTTAGGTGGTCAACTTAATACCTCTGGATTGCAAGGTGGGGCTGCTTGGACTCTCTGCACAGTGCACATAAGTTTTGTACACTATTCAGAGAGCCAGTCTCCTACAACCGTCGGTGCCTCTATCGACTTTATATGAAAAAAACAGCTCTTTTCTATTGCGAAAACATTTAAAGTGATTTAAAGTACTAATCTTTCCAAGTAAAGGGAGCAGAAACATGATGCATGGAATTAACTCTCAGGTATGTCATTCAGTGGTAGGCACCAGTATCGCTGACACTCCCTTGTATCTTTGTTGGAGCAGAGACCAGAGCTCTGTGATGCAGCAGTCCCACTTTAAATTTTTTCATTTTTCCCCCAAGAGAGATGCCTCCTGTTCATGTTTACTGTATGACTTCTGCTAGTAGAGGGTACTAGGCAACCTGTACCAGACTACTAGTAGGCACAGTCCTGGACTGTACGTGCCAAGGACCACCAACAGTGCTCTTCCTTTCATCCACGTGAAAATACTCCCTGTTGATGGCAGTCTTTATAAGATAGGGTGCAATCTTTTTATTGTACCGATGACACGAGTGATAACTAGGCCTGGGCGGAGTTCCCGGAGTCCGACTCCACAGAATTCTGCGGAGTTAAAAAAAAAAACTCAGTGGAATTCTGTGAAGGCAGAGTTCCGTGAACTGCGGAGTCCTGAATGTGCCAGATCTCGGAAGCACAAAGCAAGGTTGGGCCTTGTCAGCCAGGCCCGACCCTTCTTTGCACTTCCGAGATCGGGTCAATTCAGGACAGGGCCTTGGCAGTGAAAACTGCTGTTTCAGGCCTCTTGTGCACTGGCCTGTCCTGTGTGCTGTGTACACAAGACAGACCGGTGCACAAGATGCCGGAAATGGCAGCTTTCTTTTGCAGCCTACGGCCCCGGCCTGAAATCAGGCCGGGGCCATAGGCAGTAAAGCTGCTGTTGCAGTCCTTGTTTGTGCACCAGTGTGCACAAACCATGACCAAGAGAAGAGGAGAGGACTTACCTGGGTCTTCCCGTGGGGTCCTCCTCTTTAGCAGCTGCCTCCCTTCTCTGTTCTGGTACACGCTGCAGCCCAGTTATGGGCTGCACAGTGCAAGCGCAGACTGTCGGTACTTGCGCTGTGCAGCCCATAACTGAGCTGCAGTGCGCACCAGGTAAGCTCCGCTGGTGGGGCTAATGGAGTTTTTTGGACAACTCAGCGCGGAGTTCCAAAAACTCCATTATCTCCACCAGTGGAGCAGAGCATTGTGCACACCCCTCGTGCTAACAGCTGTCCCCCACTTCTCTTGCCAACATCGATGTAGCCTTCACTAACAGCCCTCCTCCTTTCACCAAAGTGTACCTTTCACTGCGTCAGTGTGATAAATGGCGGAGATCTCGGCTCCTTGAACGTCTGAGCTCCACATTGGTGACTTCCCGCTAAGGGCAAAGGTTTGGCATGATCCTCTTTCCCAGAGACACAGACAACATCCAAGATGACTGAATATAAAGGCACTTTAAAGATGTCTGCCTTCAGTTTCGAATACGCATCACTGCCAGCCCAAGCCATTTCCCTTTAGCTTGGCACTCACGTAATCCACAAAGATGCGGTCTGCTCTGAGTACCCGAAAGAAGCTCCATTGTTGAATACATCAATCAGTCAATCAATCATTCAGTCAGCATTTGAATAGCGCAGCTTTTTCACCCCTGAGGGTATCTGGGCTCTGAGGTTTCACAGGTCTTAGTCGAAGAACCAGGTCTCGAGTCTCCTTCTGAAGTCCGTCAGAGAGGGTGTAGAAGGAGGAGCAACCACTGCTGTGGGGCTGCGGCTGCAACGAATGCAAGGGGTGTGTGCGAAGGCCGGGGGGTGGAATGCATGTGTCTGGCAGGTTGATAGAAGTTCAAGCGGGGGTTGATGTATGCCAGGCACTGGTCCTGGAACACTTTGTATATCAGGAACCTCGTTCAACCCCTGCACAGTCTGATTATATTCTGGACAGCTTCAGCCAGTATCCTGTAGGACACCTGGATGGCCTGCCAGGGCATGGCAAGGGGGGGCACATAAACACAGTATGCCACCCTTTTCCCTACAGCTGGGACCAAGCTGGAGGAAGCAATTATTGTTCCAGACTTGGCAAGTCTGGCTTCTACAAACCTTGTCTGCAGACTACAAATATTCTGTACCATATATGAGGGACTTATAGGCAAGTTAAATATACCAGTTAGGAGTATGCCAATTCAACCATATTTGAAGGGGGAACACAGGTAATTTATAATTGGTTAGCAGGGTTAAGTGCTCAGAGTTCGAAAGCCAGGAAAATACAGAGTCCTGCAAAAAGGTGACAGAATCAACAGTGATCACGCAGAAAAAGCAAATTTTCGACAAATACCCTTTTCATCAAGGTACTCTTAAACAACGACATTTGCTGCTACAAGTAATCAGAACTTATTTTAAAAACACATAATTTATAAAGAATTGTTTCTCTACCAGGCAAAAAAGGGTTACTTCTTTGTTTTAGTGCCCTAAAATAAATGTCCCTGGTTACCAGTATAAGAAAATATCTGGATACCAGAAGTGGGAACAGCTATTGTGACGAAATGTAATTAGTTTTTGCCATGTATTTTGATCCCTGCCCCGATTGTGCTATTTTTTCATATTAAATTATTATCTCCCTAATTAATTTATGTTATTTTCTGAACTGTGCTGCTGGTTTGATTAGTTGTTGCACGCGTACCTCATGAATTTCGCTGTAGGACGTTTGAGCCAAGGCTCCTCAGATGAAATAGTTTTATCCTAAGAGCTTGTTGGGCCTTTAAGGAGCACAGTCACATCTTACATCAAGCATTTTGATTTCCAGGTACGCTGTGTTGCTTGAAAGGACAGCAATGCACCATATTTACAAAGATATGGTACATTTCTGCTGTCTCCTATGCTGACGCACTTGTGGCTGCCTAGCGCCAACACAGGAACCCTTGTCGCCATGCTGCAATGGTGTCGGCATTACTGGCAAGATTGCTTTTGTGCAGGAAGAGACACCTTCCTGCACAAAAACAATCCTTAAGGGCATTTTCATCTTTGTGTGCTGCAGAATGCAGCAAACATACAACAAGAAAATAACAAGGAGAAATAGATATATTTCTCCTTTTTATACCTAGGTCAGGGAGGAGCACCATTTTGGAACAACGTCAAGGCTTACAGACCTTTGTACATCTGGGATTGTGTCATAAACTATGATGAGTGGGACTGCCCATACTCTAACGCAGGAGCGCCTCCCGAGTGCACGGTAACGCAATGCAGTGACATGCACTGCCTTTGTTTACCTTGGCTTTACTAAACCACGCAGCGCCATGCAAGGTGACTTTGTGAGGCTAAGTAAATCCCACTGAAGGACTTGCGATGACTTGCGTCACACAAGGGCAACGCAAGCCCCTAGTAAATCAGGCCCTCAGTTTCTAGTTCACCCTATTGCGGATAGTACAAATCCAGTTTATTATCTGTGTCAGAGGACAGAGGATACTCCTTTGTACAACGCTTGAAGATATAAAACAGCCAAAAATGTAAAACAAACTTCAACTCAGGTTGTGCAGCACAGGAACCACAACTTAGTTGTCTGTGATTATTGTGCCATACTGTATCTGCAGTTCAAACTGACAATAATAGGGTTGGACTGCTCATGTAAGCACCTTTGGAGAGTTGTTTGGAGTGCAGTACTAAGGAGGAGCCTTGGATACCAGTTGTAAATACAAAATACCCACCATAGATACAGCACAGTGACCACTGGCTACCTCAGGACCAAGAGAAAGGTCTTGATGGGCAAGTGATGTGCATTAGGTTCATGTCTGAGGAGACACATAAAACAAATCAATACAGTCCAGTGAGTTTACAGTAGAGGCCAGTCACAAGATGGCGGACGTGCCACCCAGTGCAGAATTAGTGCTGAAGCTCATGACTGAATAATGTCCAGTGTCAAACAGGTGTGCACCAGCACTCACCACTACTCACGTGGAAACAACAACAGTCTACTTGGGTAGTAGAGAAGTGGACTCTGAGGTTCTTTGTGTGTTGTTACCCAATACCCGACAGCACATTAACGGTGTACGTTAGATGCCTGCTGCCCTCTGGGGAGTTGGTGCCAGCATGCCCTTGATTGGCCAACCCAAGAACACATATGAGGGTCACAGTCTCTGCAGGATGGGCAGTGGGCTAAGGTTTGCTGGGTTATTGCCACAGGACAGCTGCAGATCTGAGATGCTGAAAGTGGGAGTGAACATGGTGGGATGCCAGCTAACGTTACAACAACTGCTAACCACTTGGGTCTCATATTTTCACCCACAGTGCCACTTTAGACAGAGACCAGCCATATGCAAATCAGTAGAGGTTCTGCTCCAACAGGGACCATCCAGTCAGTCCCACTAGGCCATGTTTCCTCTGGATAGCAACACAAGTAACTTCAGACCTGTATCAACTTTCTAAGGCCTTTTATAGTTTTTAGCCTGAGTACTGTGGCACAGTGAGGAGAGGCATAGTGTATAAAGAACGATGCACTGGAACATGGCCTCAAGCGATCACCGCTGGCTGAGATTTATTCAAGTATTCCAGCCCAGTGGGAGTTTGCCAAGACATGTGCATGAAGTGCTTGTTGGGTGTATCTCATTGTGTGGAGGACTCTGGATCCTCTTCTGCCTCATTTGCAGTCAGCCGACCTGCAAGAAACTCAGGAGAAGGAGGCAGGCAATGGCTCCCATAGAGATCTCACACCAGGTCTGGTGCTCCAGTGTACGGTTCACAGCAGCGCTGCCAATGACAATGCCAACACAATTACCAACCATCACACTGCTACAAGAGTGAACACTTAGGGGGTCATTCTGACCCCGGCGGGCGGCGGGAGCCGCCCGCCTGGAGGGAACCGCCAGAATACCGCTGCGCGGTCAAAAGACCGCAGCAGGTATTCTGGGTTTCCCACTGGGCTCGCGGGCGACCGCCAAAAGGCCGCCCGCCAGCCCAGTGGCAAACACCCCTCCATGAGGATGCCGGCTCCGAATGGAGCCGGCGGAGTGGAGGATGTGCGACGGGTGCAGTAGCACCCGTCGCAAATTTCAGTGTCTGCTGAGCAGACACTGAAATTCAAAGTGGGGCCCTCTTATGGGGGCCCCTGCAGTGCCCATGCCATTGGCATGGGCACTGCAGGGGCCCCCAGGGGCCCCACGACACCCCTCACCGCCGTCCTGTTCCTGGCGGGCGGAACCGCCAGGAACAGGATGGCGGTGAGGGGGTCAGAATCCCCATGGCGGCGCAGCAAGCTGCGCCGCCATGGCGGATTCCCATGGGCAGCGGAAAGTCGGCGGTACACCGCCGACTTTCCGTTTCTGGACGCGGCTGTACCGCCGCGGTCAGAATGCCCGGCGGAGCACCGCCAGCCTGTTGGCGGTGCTACCGCCAACCCCGGCCGCCGGGGTCAGAATGACCCCCTTAGACTGTTCTAGGCCCCCGAAGCTAGTAGACTGGCTTGGGTGGCAAGTATTGCTTGTTTTTAACGTATACTGGATCAGTAAACAATTGTTCTGTTCATCTTTAAATTACGCAAACAGTGCCACCAGATGGCAGCTCTCATTAGTGCAGGTGTTGACAATTAGGTGGTGATGCCGAGCACCGGAAACCACTGGCTCAAATTGAGCACTGGTACAGAGCTGTCTACAGTAGAGGAGTCTGAACTCCCTGCCGGAGACCACATGCTGAAGAGGCAGAGCCTTTCACAGCCACACAACTTGTTGATTCCAGAGATCTTGTAAACCAGATTCTCGAAGGACCAGACAGAATGAGGGAGCTGTCTGAAAGGAGAAGCAGCTTGGCTCTTCAGGGTGACACAGACGATGAACTGTTGTGTAATAACGTTCTGTATCTTCCCGAGTCTGGAGCTAGTGGGAAGTTAGCTGCCCCCCAGGACCACTGGCACCTCCTGTGCCCTTGGTGTAAAAGAAAAGGGAATGACTACATCCCCTTTTGTGTTGGAGTGAAATTGCATGGAGAGATATTTTGCGTGATGTGCCAAATAAGTGGAAAAGTCTGGAGGGAACATAAAGTTTTCAATTATATCACAACTAGTGGATCAGTTCCCTTTGGAAGGATGAGGAAATTTTTGGGCTGTGGACCCTTTTGCATCTTTGGTCAACAGGAACATTCCTGGTGCAGTGGACCACACTATCAGGCAACATAAAACTGTGCCTTTCAATCCATCAATCGTAGATTTGTAGAGCGCTGTTGGTCACTGGTGAGGGTACGCAGGCACTAGCAGTGTGTAGTTGATTAGTCAAATAGCCAGGTCTTCAGGGACTTTCGGAACTCTGGAAAAGATGGGGAGGCCCAGAGATGAAAGGGGAGCTTGTTCCATATTTTTGCTGCTAGTTCGGAGAAGGAGCGACCTCCCCATCTGCTACGTCGAATGCAAGGGGTTGAGGGTTAGAGAAAGGGAAACAGAGCGGATGTGTCTGGTGGGCTGATTTACGTTCAGGCAGTGGTTCAAGTAGACTAGATGGGTCCACAGTTAACTAGGGCCTTGTATGCATGGGCCAGGAGCTTGAACTGGTATCTTTTCTGTACAGGGAGCCAGGTGAGTTCCCTGAGGTAGGGGGTGATGTGGGTTCATCTAGGGAGATCCAGGACGAGCCTGGCTGCAATGTTCTGTATTATGTGTAGTTGGAGGAGGTGAATTGGGATCCCTGCGTAGAGAGCTTTGCCATAGTCCAGTGTGCTGGAGATGAGAGTCTGGGTGATGGTGAGTCTTAAGCTTTGGAGTAGCAAGGAGATCTGCTGCCCTTCTGGAAGCCAGTGTCCTCTTGGAGATCTTATTACATGTTGGGTTCCCAAAGGAAGTGGTCCCAGTACGAAGAAACACCCTGTCCATTAGCACCACGCATGACAGGGCGGACCCCAGTTCAGTGAAAGTCACGCCCCTCTTGACAGAATGGAGCGACTGCAACTGCGACCTGATGGTTTGTGCTGCTGGACTGACTGCCTGGTCAAGGGTTCTTGATTGCAAAGTCAGCCGAGGTTCCATTTTCCGAAAACCAGCAGTTCTCTGACCTACAGTATAAACGAGGCAGGGGACCTGGAAGTATGTCAGGGCAGTAGCTCCAGCAATTAATTGCAGATCTCCTCCCCCAAACTATCATTGGTCAACTTAGCAGGAGATTTAGGGAGTGGGACATAGGGTACTCTGTCACAGATGCGACAGCGTACCCTGTCTGTTAAACCTTCCGTCCGCCCACCTCATTTAGAGACAGACAGACCTTCAGCTTTCTGGTGGTGAAGGCCCCATTGGCTCTGTCAACATAATGCTTCCTCTGATGGACTGATGGAGAAGAAGCCATCAGAGGAAGGGCACTACACCATGGACAGTGTGATGTCCTTTATTTCTGACCATCACCACCAGGAAAACCCAGCAGCCCTGCCAAGTTTCCCAGGTGCATGCGTGATGTGCTGCGCCATTCCAGTTTTTTTCTTTGAATTCTGGCACTTGTTTTCTCCCATCATAAAACAGGACTACAACTCCCAGAATGCAAAGGGAAAATCTGGAGTGCAGCAGCATGGACCTGGGAAACTTGGCAGCTATGAACCAGGCAAGGCAGTTCTGGCTTTCAAACGCCTCATATTTAAATAAAATTGTAACCAAAAAAAATGATAAAACCCGACGCACACCCTTCTATCAAAGGCTAGGTCTGGAATCTTCAGATATCTACCTTAATTCATAACTTGCTCGGTGGCGGTACCGTTGTTACTAATTTTAGCATTTAACTACAGCTCATAATGTATATTGCCTCCCAGATAGAGGCCATTAACAGTTTATCTAAGTCTTCTAATTAAATTTTCACCTTATCGTTAGCTTTAGCTCCCTTTGGAAATTAGCAATTTGCTTTGTTGAAATTCCTCACACTGCAGTCAATGCTTGGACAGCCGATGCAACTGCAATGCCAACGAGTGTGGTGTTCTTATCACTGCAGTGGCCTCAAATCCACCCCTCCCTGCCTGCCCCAAAGGTATAATTCAAGATAATGGAGCTGAAAACGGTGCTGCTTTAAGACCAAGCTCCTTCCACCCGAGCCAGGTTTCTTCAAGCTCTGTTATTTGAAATGTGTTCAGATATTCCAGTACATCTGAAATGGCTGCATGACTCAGAAAACTCACAGCGTTCCAGGAAAAACACGGCCACAGTTTCCTTCTCCATGTTATGAAGAGTCTAGAGTTTTGTCAGGCAGCCCTGCACATTTGGAGATCCTTTCTATGCCCGCTGGGCTGCCATGTTGAAGCGTCCCATGGCCACCATATTGAAGCGTCCCACAGCCGCCATATTGAAACGTCCCATGGCAGCCATATTGAAACGTCCCACTGCTGCCATATTGAAGCGTTCTATGGCAGCCATATTGAAGCGTCTCACGCCCACCATATTGAAGCGTCCTATGGTAGACATGTTGAAGCATCCTATGGCAGCCAAATTGAAGCGTCCAACTGCTGCCATATTGAAGCATCTCACGGCAGCCATATTGAAGCGTCCCACAGCCGCCATATCGAAGCGTCCCACCACCTCCATATCGAAGCACCACCTCCAAGTTAAAGCATCCCATGGCCGTGATTGCATAAGCCAATCCCCCGTCCCCCGGCCGCCATATTGAAGCGTCCCACCACCGCTATGTTGAATTGTCCCACCGCCGCCATGTTGAAGCGTCCCACGGCAGCCATATTAAAGCGTCCCACTGCTGCCATATTGAAGCGTCCCATGGCAGCCATATTAAAGCGTCTCGCGATCGCCATATTGAAGCGTCCCACAGTAGCCATGTTGGAGCGTCCCACTGCCGCCACGTTGAAGCATCCCACAGCAGCCATATTAAAGCGTCCCACTGCTGCCATATTGAAGCGTTCCATGACAGCCATATTGAAGCATCCCCCAGTAGCCATGTTGGAGCGTCCCACTGCAGATATATTGAAGCGTCCCAATGCTGCCATATTGAAGCATCCCATGGCAGCCATATTGAAGCATCCCACGGCCACCATATCGAAGTGTCCCAAGGCTGCAATATTGAAGAGTCTCACCACCTCCATCTTAAAGCATACCATGCCCACCATATCGAAGCGTCCCACGGCCGCCATATTGAAGCGTCCAACCACCGCCATATTGAATCATCCCACGGCCGCCATGTTGAAGCGTCCCACGGCAGCCATATTGAAGCATCCCACTGCTGCCATATTGAAGTGTCCCATGGCAGCCATATTAAAGCGTCCCACGGCCGCCATATCAAAGCGTCCCACGGCCGCCATATTGAAGCGTCCCACCACCGCCATGTTGAATTGTCCCACCGCCGCCATGTTGAAGCAGCCTACTTGATATTCTCTTTTGCTTCACAGTTACAAAACTCCTCAGCGGGGCTTTTCCGCCTCTCTCTCTAGCTCTTCACAGTCACCTGTTCCCTCTTCTCACATTTTTCCCTGTTCTCACTCTTTAGGTCTTTCTCTCTGCTCCACTCACTTCACTTTTTCCTCTTCCTGCCTGCATTCTGCTCTTTCATTGTCACTCTTTCTCACTTTAGTTCTGTTTTGATCTTCTCACTGTTGTCTCGTTTTGCCCGTTGTTATTCTATCTCACTCATCAGCATTCTCCCTGCCACTTATTTGCATATTTTAGCCTCCTTTTAGCATCTTTTTTGTCTCCTTTTTGTCTCTTTTCGCTCCTTTTTCATGCCTTTCTCTTTCTTACCTTCTGCTCCCTCTCTGAGGGCCACCTTTATCATTCTTTCAGAGTGCAGCACAGCAAGCCGCCTCGCTGTGCTGCGTGAGAGGGCGGGAAAGCGCTATATTTACTATTACAGGGGGCGTGCCTGTCCTTGCCTAGTGCTGCAGCACTTTTGGCTGCTTAGCGCCAAGACAGACACCCTTGAGTCATGGTGCAAGGGTGCCTGCGATGTATGCAGGATTGTTTTTGTGCAGGAAGGGACACCTTCCTGCAGAACAACAATCTTGAGAGTCATTTGTGTCGTTCTGTGTGAGCTGCAGAATTCACCACACGTAGAAAGACGAAAACATGAGGAGAATTAGAGATATATCTCCTTGTTGTGCCTCACCTGGGGAGGCGTAGCGTTTTGAGGCATTCCTAGTTCTACCACTAATGGTAAATATGGGAATGCAGCAAAATTCATGAGAGGATGCATGGAAACACCCACACTCCAACCATCGCATGCCTCTCTACTGCAGAATAACGCAAGGCAGTGATTTGCGCTGTCTTGCGTTACTCTAGATTTATCAAGCCATGCCGGGGTTTGCAAGGTGGCCGTGCGTGGCTTGATAAATCTCACCTAGCTTTTGCGTTGCCCTTGCACCCCACTGCGTGGCACAAGGGCGGAGCAAAACATTGATAAATTTGGCCCTGAATTTCCCACCACACTCCCATTTCCACCTGTTTAGCCACACCCGCAGCCTATCGAATCTCCTCCACCACTCCTGGACTTTCTTGATGCCATGGGATCCCTGGTCCACCTCCCACCCACCACAGCTCCAGCTAAAATATTGCAAGACAGGACAGAACCAGCAAACCTGGAGAAGAACTCGCCATCATCTACAAATAAAAACTCAACTGCTGCATTATATCAGCAAACACCAGTGACTGCCTAGAGCAAATGGCCATCAAACTCAGCACCTTGAGCACCAACACCCTGAGAGGTGTCCTTCTCTACAAGCCGCATAGATCAAGATCCAGCTTCTGCACCACTCTCACAGGCATCATCTCTTTGCTGGCGATCACCCCCAACTCTTTTGTTCTACTCAGCGACCTCACTTCCCTTTAAAGGTTCACACTGATCCCAACACCACCAACCTCCTGGAACACCTGAGCATATTAGGATTCATTCAACAAGTGAATGACCCCACCCACGTAGCCAATCATCTTCCTGACCTCTGATATCTACCAACATCTCCCATATCACAGTGGATAACCCCTCCTCACCTGGACTGACCCCTCCCTCGTCGGCTTCAGCCTCCACCTGCCCAATCAATGCAAAAACACAACAAGACTACCTGGCACAACTGGAAGAAGATCCCTAAAGAAATCTGGATCACAGAGCTTCAATTGCGATACCTGTCTCACCAGAATGACCTATCCCACCATAACATGTACTGCAACACATGGGTCCTCCCCGGTGCTGACTCCCGGGTGCCATTAAAACCACCTCCACCTCTCAGTCAAAGCCACAGGGAAGCTGGTACATTGAAGAACTCTGACTCACCAAGTGGCTCTAAACACAGCTGGAATGCCGATGGTGCAGCTTCCAAGACAACTCGTACCACCTGTGACTCATAGCCACCAAGCGCTCAGCACTTACTGAATAGATACAACACAGATCCAACTCCTCAAAAGAAATCTTTGCCACTGTGAAGCAATTCACATCCCCTGCTGCTAGCTCCACGACCACCACTACCTCACAGGAACACTGCTCCCAGCATTCCCACTATTTCACCAACAAATTCAACTCAATTTACAACAAGAACTTTGCACCCCGACCAGACCTCTGCACCCGCGCTATTCTCCGGTCCTATGACAAGAACACCCTGGAAACTGCACTGACCGGTTGTACAGCCATCACTCCTCTGGAAACGGCCAACACCGTGCGCTCCATTCACTTGGAAGCCTTTTTGGATCCCTCCCCTCACTTCCTTTTCATCAAAGGACTCAAACTTATATGCACAGACCTCACTCCAATCCTCAATGATCCTTGTATCACGGCCACCTTCCTAGATCTATGGAAACACACCACTGTCTTACAATCGTGAAGAAACCCTCAGTGGACCCAAGACTCTGGTAAACTACAGGCCCATCTCCCTCCTCCACTTCCCGGCCAAAGTTCTTGAAAAGCTAATCAACAACTGCCTAGCCAACCACCTTAATGCCACACACCTCATGGACCCTCCCCAATCTGGATTCAGACATAACCACATCATTGAGACCACCCTCACTGCTCCCACTGATGACATCTGTTTAATTATGGACCGTGGGACACAGGGTCACTCATCCTACTTGACCTCTCGACCCCCTTTCACACTGTCTCACCCATTCCTCTCCCAATACTTCCACAAGACCAGAATCCAAGGACCTGCACTTTGATGGATCAGCTCCTTCCTCTCAGGATGAACCTGAACCATCAGCTTAGCCCCGGACTCATACGCAGCTTCCAACCTGATCTGTGGATTCCCTCATGGCTCCTCACTCAGCCCTGTGCTCTTTAACATCTATATGGCCTCTCTCACCAGAATCATCCATCTTCACAGGCTCAGCATCATCTATTATGGCGACAACACCCAGATCATCCTCTTCCTCACTGAAGACACCTTGCACACCCAGGCGAACTTTATCAGCTACATGTCTGAGGTTGCTAACTGGATGAAAACCAACTGCCTGACTTACAACACCGATAAGATGGAAGTGGTCCTTTTCAGGAAAGACACCTCTCTCTGGTCATTGGCACTCAAAACTAGGACCAACTCTAATCCTGTTCAGCTCAACCAGGAAACTAGTGTGATTGACAATCAAATCGTGATGTCCAAACGATCAACATGGTGGCCAAACCCTCAAACCCTTCAAAAAAGTCTACAGATGACTCCTGATGGACCCCCGAACACATACCACACAAGCCTTGATCAAGAGCAGACTGGACTATAGCAATGCCCTTTATGTTGGCATCACCTGTCAACTCACCAAGAGACACCAAGTCATACAGAACACAGCAGCAGGCTCATGCTCAATCTCGCACTCTGCTGTCACATATCCAAACACCTCAATCACCTCCATAGGCTACCGATCCACAAATGTGCCCTCTTCAAGCTCCTCACACACACATAGAAGGCACTGCACAAGCAAGGCTAACCATACCATGACAGCCGCATCCAGGTATAGACACCAATCAGACACCTCTACTCGGATAACCTCACCCGACCCCTGCATATGCCAAGCCAGGGTGCACCCCTTTTCCTACCTGGCCCCCAAAGCCTGGACCAACTTCCCCTTCCACATCAGAGCCTCCATTACAGATTGCATTACAGAAGTCTGCAAGAAACTGAAGATCTGGCCCTTCCAGTAGGCTTTGGTAACAGGAGCTTCACCCATCTAAGGTGCCTAGATACCCTCCCTTGTATGGTGATATAAACACCATACAAAGAAACATAATTTAACAATTCTATTTAAACAGGATGAGGGAATTCTATGGGAACATGATAGGGATGTACATGGTGGATGTCAATTTGATGGCACTGTATGTGTATGTAAGTGATCCACATCCGAAAATGATGCCGGTGCACACATATGACGGCAATGTGAGGGATTACAATGATGGAAGTCTGTGAGAATATGATGACAAAGCATGACAGACCCATAAAGAAGAACAGTGACTATCTCCCCACCCTAAATAGGGCAGGGCTACTTTCACTGTGACCTTGTGGCCCCATGGTAGATGAGCCATCACTCAAAGGTTCGTGACAGCACAGTCAGTTGAGGCTCTCCTGAAGGAAACCCAGAAGTTCCTCCACTTCAAAGTTGTGTCAAGGGACAGCATGTTTGATGGGCTGGAAAGCACTGCCTGTTTGTGACAGTGACCTACTAGTCCTAAATGACCCTTTAAGCTCTCTTGTTTCTTCATAATCTTTTCATCACCAGCATTAAAATATTACTTTACCTCAAGGGTGTTTCTATCCACTGGTACAGTTATTGATTGGGCAGCCTATACCCTTGCATGTGGAGACAGACAGCCGTATAGGACAGGTTTAGCCAACTCTCTATTAGTTTATGATTCGGATCTACAGTTATATAGGTCCTCCCTCTCTGTCTAATTTTTCTGCCTCTTGCTACTGAAAATAAACCAAGAGCAATTATGTGCAAACTCTCCAAAAAACTCAAATGCACAAATCTGGGAAGAAATAACATTAAAGGATAGATTGGCAGTCTTGCCGACTTGTAGTGTCTCACTCATGGTGATGAAATTGGTTTGTTTTGCATTGGCTATCCTTATCTCTTATTTGTCAGCCACAGTGATGACATTCTTATCTTTGGTAGTGACTATCTTTTGTCTGGGAGTAGTGTTCCAACACCGGTGATGACATTGATGTCTTTGACCGTGGCCATCCTTATCCTACTTGGCCATCCCAAAAGCTATTTCAAAGACCCTCCACCAAAGAAAAACAAAGTAGTACCACATTTGCTCCAGTCGGATTAACCCTCTCCGTATCACATCCCAAGGCCTTCCTGTGAACCTCCACCAAGGTTCAGAGAACATCTCAGCCTGCAAACTCCCAACACTTCCCTTCTTCAAAGGAGGAAGGTGTGGTAGTTGTTTACAGTGACATATGTTCTAGAAGCCTAGAAAAGCATATCCCTCCATCCCACGGGCCTGCTGATGTCCCACATGATGGCTTATTCAGTCTCAGGGATGACTATGGGACTCATTATGAACACGGCGGAAAACCCCACTGTGTTCATGCTGGCGGTCTTTTCATAGACCGCCAGCCCCCTTGAGACCCCGCCGGCCGAATTACAAACATTCTGCTGGGCCGGCGGGCGGAAGCAGCAGCACCCGTCGCACAGATCACTGCCCGTAAATCGGGCAGTGACCTGCGTGATGGGGCACTGCATGGGGCCCCGGAGTACCCCTTCCGCCAGCCTTTACCCGCCAGGGGAACCCGCCAGGGAAAGGCTGGAGGAAACAGGGTTCATTAGTGAGATAATGATATCCACCATCGGCAAGCTGCCTGTCGGCGGTAGCCACCACAGGCAGCTCTCCCTGTGTTCATATTATGGCGATTCAGACCGCCATGCCGGTGGCGGTATTTACCGCCGCCGCCTGCATGGCGGTCTGAACCGTTGTGACCATAATGAGGGCCTATGTGTGGAGAGGAGAGATTGGTTAATTAAGCAGGAAGTTAGCTCGGGATATAGATGGTCTGTCACGATATACTGCAGATAAGCTCCCGGAAACGTATATTTAATCATGGAAAACATTAAGAAGCTGTTCGTGTACTCATGAGCCAACCCTTCCATCGCTATTCTCATGCTGGATTAACTATACGCTGCAGATTTGGTGTCTGCATATTTTCGTAACAGGAGTTAGTGAAATAGAAAATACATTTAAGTTGTACTACACGATAAATGGGATATGTTAAATTTTTTGTGTAAAAGTGGAAACATTGTTCCATTGGTCCTCTCCACCATCATTGAAAGTGGTGCACAATTACACTTGACATAACAAAGTGTTACTTTTGACAACTATGAGCTACAATGTTTTTCTTTGGCAACCAGAACATGGCCTGCAATAAACACGGGGTGCACAGCCCCTGTTTGCCCCGTGTGGAACCTTTAAATGGGTCAGCTGGGTGCAGATTGGGACAATGAGCCCTCTGCAGTTAGCTCAGACCCCCAGTGCAGCTGAGGATTCCTCCTCCTCTGAGGACAGCACATTGGTGGACGGTGGATTGGCTGTTTTAAGCTGATGATCTGCCTTTCACTCTACAGGCGGCAGCCAACCTGCATTAAGAAGGGGGCAGAGATCCCTCTGCAGGTGGGTGCAGTGAGTCACTTCAACCCGCTGCAGGATAATCCAAGGGGAGGATCCTGGGACATACCTCACCGCCTTATAAATGGCATCAGGGTGCGCACGCGCGCACCAGGATCAGATTGGCCTATAGCGCAATCAGACAGAGCCTGATGGGCTGGTCTGGCAGATCAGTGTGTGTGCCGGGCCAGTTTTATAACCAGATGGACCACTTTTTCCTGTTCAATTCCTTGATTTTACCACTTTTTAATCAATTTGCGTCACTAATGTGGACCACTTTTATTTTGGTGCCTGGGTCTATTTCTCCTAATCCGACCGTGATGTGCACCTTACGTGGTGCACATTCAGTGCTCCCCTAACAGTTCCTTTGCCCCTACACCCATGTCTGTAACACGTCACAGGTGCACATGCCAAGTGTTTCCTCATTTTCCTGAGGCCATGCCTCATACAAAATCAGGGAATGCCCCCTTGAGATTGTGTGAATGCACATATAGCACTGGAGCAATGAGTACTACAGGAGGGGGCCAGGCAATCTTTTGTGGCCCTTTTGTAATACCAAAGTGCCCCAGGGCTTCAGAAAGCGGGTGCAAACGCCTGTTGCGCCCCTGGGGCACTTAGTGTAAGATGTTCAGAGCAAAAAAATGAATAACAATGCAAAAATAAGTTTTATCAATACTAATGATGCAAAGGGAGTCTCCCGAGACATTCAGAGACGTCACTAGGCATACCCACATTAGTGACAGTGGCAGGATTAGCTCTGACACTGCCCTGAGACGTCAGAGGAAATCCTGTCCACCTCCCATGGGTGTGCTGGAGGGCACAGAAGAAACTGTGCAGGAGGGACTCCCAGGTGCAGTGTCATTTCCTTGCTTATGTGCCTGATGTGAGACTATAGTTTTTACTCCCACTATGGTTCAATTCAGGGCAGGGCTCTCAAGAGACAAACTTATATGTATGTTCCAGGCGCCCAGTTGTGGGGGTAACATGAGTGAGTGAGGGGTTCCCCTTTCGAGGTGCACTTATTCTCTAAACCCTAGGTCAGGCTAAGGTGAAGCGTTTATTTACCATCCTGGTTCAGGGCAGGGAATTTGAGAAAAGACTAGAATACCCTCTCTTGTGATGTGCCATCTAAGGCCTTCAACATCTGGCTGAGATGGTGACGGTTGAGTGAGTGGGGGCTACAGGCACACACACACAGACACCCACACTGGTGGCAGTCCATGTTGTCATGGAAGAAATCTGGGGAACAGCTATAGTGGTCTGTAGTTGTCACTTCTGGGGCTCACAACAGCATAAATGCTGCGCGGTGGTCAGAAGTAGAGGCTGTGGGGGTCACGGCTTGGTGTCGATGTGGCAGATGGAGTGAGCGAGACACACACACACACACTTATATGTGTTACCATCCTTGTGGGGACTATCAAGTCCCCACAGCGTGAGTGTTATATCGCACCCAAGTGCCCTCAAGGATGGTAACACAAACCCACACAGACACACACACACAGACACCCACACTGGTGGCAGTTCATGTTGTCATGGTAGATATCTGGGGAACAGCTATAGTGGTCTGTAGTTGTCACTTCTGGGGCTCACAACAGCATAAACGCTGCACGGTGAAGCAGAGGCTGTGGGGGTCACGGCTTGGTGTCGATGTGGCAGATGGAGTGAGCGAGACACACACACACACACTTATATGTGTTACCATCCTTGTGGGGACTATCAAGTCCCCATAGCGTGAGTGTTATATCGCACCCAAGTGCCCTCAAGGATGGTAACACAAACCCACACAGACACCCACACTGGTGGCAGTTCATGTTGTCATGGTAGATATCTGGGGAACAGCTATAGTGGTCTGTAGTTGTCACTTCTGGGGCTCACAACAGCATAAATGCTGCACGGTGAAGCAGAGGCTGTGGGGTCACGGCTTGGTGTCGTTGTGGCAGATGGAGTGAGCGAGACACACACACGTGTTACCATCCTTGTGGGGACTATCAAGTCCCCACAGCGTGAGTGTGTTATCGCACCAAAGTGCCCTCAAGGACAGTAGCACAAACCCACACAGACACACACACACTCTCTCTCCCCAAAACATCCCCCACTGGTAACAATATATATGTATTACACTATTACGCTAAAAGCGATAACACCATTGTTCACAGTTTCCATACAGAAGTTTTTTTGCTTTCTTAATAACTGTGGTATAAAAAACGTTCCAAAAAAAGTACTTCAGGTCCTTTTTGGAAATTTAATGCAGATCCATCAAAAGTGCTATTTTTTTATTTTAATTCCCATGGGATTCCTTGCTCTTCAATAAATTAATATGGCTGACGGAATTACACCAAGTTTGGCAGAAGGTAGAACTTTACTCAATGCTTGCGTTTTTCTGGCTTTGGTGTAAATCTAGCCAATAGCTTTTGAAAATTCAGTCTTTCAATTGGTGCTCGGGTTGGGCATGAAGAAGTTACATTTTCGAGGTATCTGGATGGCTAATTTGCAGCTCCTCTATGGATTTATGAATCTACTGAGGATTCACAAGTCCAGTTACAAAATAAAGGCGCTCCATTGGATTAGAGTTTTTTTCTCCCAGCATGCATTGCAGCTTTGGAAATCCAGCAGCAGATGTGTAAATCTGCATAGCTCTGATTGGCTGCGATCAAAGAAAAATCTCTGTTGGGGCCACCCTTACCCAACACACGACACTGAGGTGCTCATTCCGAGTCTGGCAGTCTTGAGACCGACAGACTCAGAGTGGCCATCGGACCACCGCGGCAGTGGCGGTCCGATCCACCACATTCCGACCGCGGCCGATACGCCGTGGGAATACCACTGACACCGCCACGCCAGAGACGGCCTCCAGCCTGGCAGTCCCGGCAGTTGTAATCCGCCAGGGCAGCGCTGCAAGCAGCGCTGCCCGCCGGATTACGAGTTCCATTCCGCCAGCCCTTCCATGGAAAAGCTGGCGGAATGGGGGTGCCGGAGGCCCCCATGCACAGCCACGTCACGCATTTCACGGGCAGTGAAATGCGGAATGGGTGCTCGTGCACCCGCTGTACCACCACATTGGCGCCAGCTCGATTCCGAGCCGGTGTCAATGTTAAGGCCCTCCTCATCGCTGGGCCAGTGGCGGAAACCACCAGCCCAGCGGTGAAGTCGCAATATGGCCGGCGGTGTCCTGAGGGCACCAGCAGTCAGGTGACGGTTTCAGTTTGGTGGGCGGCACAAATGACCACCTGAGTATCTTACTCGGTCAAATACAAAGAAAAAGGGCCAAAGGGGACTGAGTGAACCTACCTTGACCCCAAGCTCCATGTTGAGTGGGGGGATTCGGGCACAGGAGGCTCCCCTGGCAACAACATTTTTTTTTTAATGAGCTTGCCACATGAATCCTGTGCTGGATTTGTGAATCATGGACCCTTCCTGGATCTTTGGATCCCAGGAAGGGTGGAGGATTTGCAAGTCCATCATAGCCCTGTAAATGGATGGGGAAGAAATTATTTAGTGTATTACTGCTATGCTTTGGCACATTGGCTGTCTGCGGTAGGTTAGGAGCAGGGGTTTGCCACACTGCAGTCCCGCCACCATCCCATCTTCACACAGCCAAGGGCCATGCTCTAGGGTTGACCTTCTGCAGCTAGTGTTGACCTCTGACGGCACAATGTGGGTCTGAGAGGAACCCCTTCTGTGTACAGCCGAAGGCTTTCAACAGCGGATGTTGGCGACAAAATGAGAGTTGGATGCAGGTATTGGACAACTGTGTACAGCCCCCATTGTGCATGGCGGAAGTCATGTGCAGAGTGGGTTGGCGTCCAGCTGCGGGTTGGTCAACAGGTCTGGCCAAAGGTCAGTCATAGCAGTCCATTCCCTCAATTCACGGCTGAAGGCCGTGTCCAGTGGAGTTGACCACCTGCAGAGAGCCGGACGCAGGGCCTTGCTCCAGGACAGTCCCTCTGGCAAAAACCCACTGTGCAAGGCAAAGGCCCTGAGCAGCGGCCATGAGCAGTGGTGGCTGACTGCGGATGGTTGATTAGCCACAGACAACTCTGTCATATGGTACAAGACCAAAAACCCCAATAGGTCACTGACAGAAGCAAAGGCTGTAGTGGAATTATGGTTAGCTTTAGTTATAACACATTGAAATATGTTTACAAACCCTTAGAGATTCACTTAAAAACCACGGTTAAAGTATAGTTATGGTTACAAATTAAAAAACAAAGACCAATGAAATTCACAATTAAATGGCTAGGACTACAATCCATGAGTCGGACAACAGCCAACCAACCCATCACTAATACACCAAATGCAAAGCTTATGACCTCACAATATTTATACCAATAAATAATAGCACCTAAACATAAAATGCAATTAAAGAACGACGCATACTCAAACCGATAGATGATTGACAGTGGTAAGAGAATTATAATATGTAATCTGAACTATAAGTTGATTTCCAATATTGGTAATCGCGTCTGTTTCACTGAGGGTGATATCATGAGCACTGCATTTGGTGTGTGGTTACGGATCAGCCCTATAAAGTAACACCTTTGGTAATTTCTCATAATGGTGGGAAGGAAATTCACCAGAGTAGCAAAAAGCAATAAATTAAAATGAGAACAGTCTACAAACTGAAGGGGGATATTTACAAGCCCCTTGCGTCTCCTCGTTCCACATTAGGGTCTTTTTTCCTACACTAATGTTGCATTCGGTAGGTATTTCCGATGCGCCATATTTACAAAGTGACGCAATGCTTGCATTGCGTCACTTTGTAACCCCTTGAGCCACATTATGCCTGTGTCAGGCGTAATGTGTGCAAGGGAGGCGTTCCAGCGCTGGGAAGCCTGAAAAGATGGCGCAGCAAAATTTACAAGATTTCACTGCACCATTTTTTGCGTAATTTTTAACGCCTGCTCAACGGAGGCGTTAAAATGATGCACCTATTATGTCCAATGGGCCTTCCTGTGCTTTGCTGCACTAGCGTCAATATTTTTTACGCTAGTGTAGCAAAGCGCCACAATAGCATCAAATATTTTGACACTATTGTGCTAACGACCACCATGGTGTGTTGTATTATTAAAAGGACGCAACCATGGTGTTGTTAGGTGGCAGTATAGGGGTGCAAAAAAAGTGGCGTATCATCTATGATGAGCCACTTTCTTGTACATATGCCCCTAAGGGACGTAATGTTATTTTTTCTCTGCAGCAAATAATCCATATTCAGTGTTGAATGGAAAAGCATATTTCTGAGATCACTCTCTTATCAGTGCGCTGACTGGTCATTAGGCGTTGAAATAATAGTTACACGCCTCACATAAAAAACCTTTTCTGTGAAACTAACATCTGACCCATAACAACAGAGGTGTAAAAGCTGCCTCTCTAATAGACACTAATTAGGCCTCACAGCAACGGGGGAGAGGGGCAGGAGGGGCTGCCGCTTGCACAGCTCAAAGCCTGGGCCGCACACAGCCTGTGCACAGGGCTCATCTGCGAAGACAGAGCAGAGGAAGGGGAAACAGCATTTACAACGCGCCGAGAGCCACGCATGCCGTTACACCGAAAGTATTACAACGAGTGCGTCTTTAACACGCTTTCTTTTACCACGCATATCGCTACAGCGAAATGCCTTAGGGAAATCGGCGTTGGACTTCAAAGTCCAGTGCTTTCCACACGGATGCACAGACTGAGTTGGAATAGTAAATTATACCTCTCCAAAGTCAATCGCTTTCCTTAACACATGACGTTGTGACAATATGCTTGTAAAGGAATGCGTAGTAAAGAAGCATTTGTTGTAATGCCTGCGATGTAACGACATGCGTAGTAAAGTCATGCGTTGTTGCGACATACAACCCAGAGAAAGGGCTCAGTCCAGGGTCTGACAGAGAGTTCACAGCTCTCATGACCATAAGCTCCTGCTCCAGTGATGATTAAACATTCACGTATTGTCAAAGCCAGCTTGACAATAGCGGGCGCTCTTCACGAAGGTAAATTTACATGCATGGGTAAACTTACTCTTAAACTTAAATCTATACATTTATGCTATTTACCATTTCAGAGTGGAGATTAACTCAAAACTGTAGACTTGCATGTCTCCACCCACAGAAACCAGGGAGTGGCAACCTCTTAAGAGTACATTTAAAAGCATAAACTTGCTCCTGTTAACTCTTCACATGTAGGTGGAGATCTCCGCCACTTTCGCAGAGAGCTCCCTACTGGAAAGTGTAGGGCAAATTATTAAAGTTTGTAATTCCATGGGAAAAAATATGTAAAATATAAATGTAAGTCAGTTATATTTATTATTAATGTAAAACTTATTAAATAAAATATTACAGTCCATTAACTTATTAAATTGCATGCGTATTAAATGAATAATGAATTTATATATATTTAATTTATAAACAATATTTCTTAAAGAATGATTAAAACCTATTCCCAACCACATTAACATTTTGATTTATTATGTATTGAAAGTTGTTAAAAGGAATGTGTTGAATTAATCTAAACTAGTTTTTAATTTATTCACCAACGTTTATAGGATTCATATACAGTAAATGTATTTTAAATTAAATGTATTAATAAATGTCAAAATAAAAAGGTGTATTAATAATATATAATGTTTTTGCATTAAATGCATTGAATATGTTTATTTATATAAATTAAAGACAAATTAATTTTGATTATTTCAAATTATTTCCTCTGGGGTGTTACTTTCAGCTCCTCCAGCCATACTTTTCTATGGGAGTGTGTTGCAGTACCTGTGAGTGGCCACGTATGGTGCATGATTTATTTCAAGGCTGAGCCAAAGTACATTTACTACTGTTGAGTCACTTTTAAGGCTGTAGTAACTTTAGAAGTGTAGTTTGTGAATAGCAATGTGTTTACTCCTTTGTGTCTGGGTGTTCTCAGAAGGCAGTCTCTCCCTAAACCCCTCTGTTCTGTGATTCTTTCTCTTAACACCACTCTCATATACTGCATTGTGTTCTGTGGCTCTCTCATTTGGCGTGTACTCTCTTACAGTACCAGGTTTTCTGCAGCATCTCAGCCTCTGGTTCTATAGTGTCACACACCACCAGGTGTTCTGTGATTCTCGCTGTAACTATACCCTCACAGACCGCTGGCTGTTCTCTGACACGACTTCTGCTCTTATACTGCCACACGCTGCCAGGTGTTCTGTGACTCAGTCTCCAGTCCTACACTCTCACACTCTACCAGGTGCTCTGTGACTCAGTCTCCAATCCTACACTCTCACACTCTGCCATACGTTCTAATGCTCTGTCTCTGGTACTGTTCTCTCACACGCTGCCAGGTGTTCTGTGGCTCTGTCTCTGGTACTGTTCTCTCACACGCTGCCAGGTGTTCTGTGACTCAGTCTCCAGTCCTACACTCTCACACTCTACCAGGTGTTCTGTGACTCAGTCTCCAATCCTACACTCTCACACTCTGCCATACGTTCTAATGCTCTGTCTCTGGTACTGTTCTCTCACACGCTGCCAGGTGTTCTGTGGCTCTATCTCCAATCCTTTACTCTCACCCTCTGCCAGATGTTCCACGGCTCTGTCTCCGGTACTGTTCTCTCACACTCTGCCAGGTGTTCTGTGACTCTATCTCCAGTCCTATACTCTCACACTCTGCCATATGTTCTAAGGCTCTGTCTCCGGTACTGTTCTCTCGCATGCTGCCAGGTGTTCTGTGACTCTATCTCCAGCCCTATACTCTCACACTCTGCCATATGTTCTAAGGCTCTGTCTCCGGTACTGTTCTCTCACACTATGCCAGGTGTTCTGTGACTCTATCTCCAGTCCTATACTCTCACACTCTGCCTTATGTTCTCCATCTCTGTCTCTTTTACTGTTCTCTCACACTATGCCAGGTGTTCTGTGACTCTATCTCCAGTCCTACACTCTCACACTCTGCCATATGTTCTCCCTCTCTGTCTCTGGTACTGTTTTCTCACACGCTGCCAGGTGTTCTGTGACTCTATCTCCAGTCCTATACTCTCACACTCTGCCATATGTTCTAAGGCTCTGTCTCCGGTACTGTTCTCTCGCATGCTGCCAGGTGTTCTGTGACTCTATCTCCAGCCCTATACTCTCACACTCTGCCATATTTTCTAAGGCTCTGTCTCCGGTACTGTTCTCTCACACGCTGCCAGCTGGTCTGTGACTCTATCTCCAGCCCTATACTCTCACACTCTGCCATATGTTCTAAGGCTCTGTCTCCTGTACTGTTCTCTCACACTCTGCCAGGTGTTCTGTGACTCTGTCTCTGGTACTGTTCTCTCACATGCTGCGAGGTGTTCTGTGACTCTATCTCCAGCCCTATACTCTCACACTCTGCCAGGTGTTCTGCGGCTCTGTCTCTGGTACTGTTCTCTCACACGCTGCCAGGTGTTCTGTGGCTCTGTCTCTGGTACTGTTCTCTCACACGCTGCCAGGTGTTCTGTGACTCTATCTCCAGCCCTATACTCTCACACTCTGCCAGGAGTTCTGCGGCTCTGTCTGTGGTATTGTTCTCTCACACGCTGCCAGGTGTTCTGTGGCTCTGTCTCTGGTACTGTTCTCTCACACGCTGCCAGGTGTTCTGTGACTCTATCTCCAGTCCTATACTCTCACACTCTGCCATATGTTCTAAGGCTCTGTCTCCGGTACTGTTCTCTCGCATGCTGCCAGGTGTTCTGTGACTCTATCTCCAGCCCTATACTCTCACACTCTGCCATATGTTCTAAGGCTCTGTCTCCGGTACTGTTCTCTCACACGCTGCCAGCTGGTCTGTGACTCTATCTCCAGCCCTATACTCTCACACTCTGCCATATGTTCTAAGGCTCTGTCTCCTGTACTGTTCTCTCACACTCTGCCAGGTGTTCTGTGACTCTGTCTCTGGTACTGTTCTCTCACACGCTGCAAGGTGTTCTGTGACTCTATCTCCAGCCCTATACTCTCACACTCTGCCAGGTGTTCTGCGGCTCTGTCTCTGGTACTGTTCTCTCACACGCTGCCAGGTGTTCTGTGGCTCTGTCTCTGGTACTGTTCTCTCACACGCTGCCAGGTGTTCTGTGACTCTATCTCCAGCCCTATACTCTCACACTCTGCCAGGTGTTCTGCGGCTCTGTCTGTGGTACTGTTCTCTCACACGCTGCCAGGTGTTCTGTGGCTCTGTCTCTGGTACTGTTCTCTCACACGCTGCCAGTTGTTCTGTGACTCTATCTCCAGTCCTATACTCTCACACTCTGCCATATGTTCTAAGGCTCTGTCTCCGGTACTGTTCTCTCGCATGCTGCCAGGTGTTCTGTGACTCTATCTCCAGCCCTATACTCTCACACTCTGCCATATGTTCTAAGGCTCTGTCTCCGGTACTGTTCTCTCACACGCTGCCAGCTGGTCTGTGACTCTATCTCCAGCCCTATACTCTCACACTCTGCCATATGTTCTAAGGCTCTGTCTCCTGTACTGTTCTCTCACACTCTGCCAGGTGTTCTGTGACTCTGTCTCTGGTACTGTTCTCTCACACGCTGCAAGGTGTTCTGTGACTCTATCTCCAGCCCTATACTCTCACACTCTGCCAGGTGTTCTGCGGCTCTGTCTCTGGTACTGTTCTCTCACACGATGCCAGGTGTTCTGTGGCTCTGTCTCTGGTACTGTTCTCTCACACGCTGCCAGGTGTTCTGTGACTCTATCTCCAGCCCTATACTCTCACACTCTACCAGGTGTTCTGCGGCTCTGTCTGTGGTACTGTTCTCTCACACGCTGCCAGGTGTTCTGTGGCTCTGTCTCTGGTACTGTTCTCTCACATGCTGCCAGGTGTTCTGTGACTATCTCCAGTCCTATACTCTCACACTCTGCCATATGTTCTAAGGCTCTGTCTCCGGTACTGTTCTCTCACACGCTGCCAGCTGGTCTGTGACTCTATCTCCAGCCCTATACTCTCACACTCTGCCATATGTTCTAAGGCTCTGTCTCCTGTACTGTTCTCTCACACTCTACCAGGTGTTCTGTGACTCTGTCTCTGGTACTGTTCTCTCACACGCTGCGAGGTGTTCTGTGACTCTATCTCCAGCCCTATACTCTCACACTCTGCCAGGTGTTCTGTGGCTCTGTCTCTGGTACTGTTCTCTCACACGCTGCCAGGTGTTCTGTGACTCTATCTCCAGCCCTATACTCTCACACTCTGCCAGGTGTTCTGCGGCTCTGTCTGTGGTACTGTTCTCTCACACGCTGCCAGGTGTTCTGTGGCTCTGTCTCTGGTACTGTTCTCTCACACGCTGCCAGGTGTTCTGTGACTCTATCTCCAGTCCTATACTCTCACACTCTGCCATATGTTCTAAGGCTCTGTCTCCGGTACTGTTCTCTCGCATGCTGCCAGGTGTTCTGTGACTCTATCTCCACCCCTATACTCTCACACTCTGCCATATGTTCTAAGGCTCTGTCTCCGGTACTGTTCTCTCACACGCTGCCAGCTGGTCTGTGACTCTATCTCCAGCCCTATACTCTCACACTCTGCCATATGTTCTAAGGCTCTGTCTCCTGTACTGTTCTCTCACACTCTGCCAGGTGTTCTGTGACTCTGTCTCTGGTACTGTTCTCTCACACGCTGCGAGGTGTTCTGTGACTCTATCTCCAGCCCTATACTCTCACACTCTGCCAGGTGTTCTGTGGCTCTGTCTCTGGTACTGTTCTCTCACACGCTGCGAGGTGTTCTGTGACTCTATCTCCAGCCCTATACTCTCACACTCTGCCAGATGTTCTGCGGCTCTGTCTGTGGTACTGTTCTCTCACACGCTGCCAGGTGTTCTGTGGCTCTGTCTCTGGTACTGTTCTCTCACACGCTGCGAGGTGTACTGTGACTCTATCTCCAGCCCTATACTCTCACACTCTGCCAGATGTTCTGCGGCTCTGTCTGTGGTACTGTTCTCTCACACGCTGCCAGGTGTTCTGTGGCTCTGTCTCTGGTACTGTTCTCTCACACGCTGCCAGGTGTTCTGTGACTCTATCTCCAGCCCTATACTCTCACACTCTGCCAGATGTTCTGCGGCTCTGTCTGTGGTACTGTTCTCTCACACGCTGCCAGGTGTTCTGTGGCTCTGTCTCTGGTACTGTTCTCTCACACGCTGCCAGGTGTTCTGTGACTCTATCTCCAGCCCTATACTCTCACACTCTGCCAGATGTTCTGCGGCTCTGTCTGTGGTACTGTTCTCTCACACGCTGCCAGGTGTTCTGTGGCTCTGTCTCCGGTAATGTTCTCTCACACGCTGCCAGTTGTTCTGTGACTCTATCTCCAGCCCTATACTCTCACACTCTGCCAGGTGTTCTGTGGCTCCGTCTCTGGTACTGTTCTCTCACACGCTGCGAGGTGTTCTGTGACTCTATCTATAGCCCTATACTCTCACACTCTGCCAGATGTTCTGCGGCTCTGTCTGTGGTACTGTTCTCTCACACGCTGCCAGGTGTTCTGTGGCTCTGTCTCTGGTACTGTTCTCTCACACACTGCGAGGTGTTCTGTGACTCTATCTCCAGCCCTATACTCTCACACTCTGCCAGATGTTCTGCGGCTCTGTCTGTGGTACTGTTCTCTCACACGCTGCCAGGTGTTCTGTGGCTCTGTCTCTGGTACTGTTCTCTCACACTCTGCGAGGTGTTCTGTGACTCTATCTCCAGCCCTATACTCTCACACTCTGCCAGGTGTTCTGTGGCTCTGTCTCTGGTACTGTTCTCTCACACGCTGCCAGGTGTTCTGTGGCTCTGTCTTTGGTACTGTTCTCTCACACGCTGCCAGGTGTTCTGTGACTCTATCTCCAGCCCTATACTCTCACACTCTGCCAGATGTTCTGCGGCTCTGTCTGTGGTACTGTTCTCTCACACGCTGCCAGGTGTTCTGTGGCTCTGTCTCTGGTACTGTTCTCTCACACGCTGCAAGGTGTTCTGTGACTCTATCTCCAGCCCTATACTCTCACACTCTGCCAGATGTTCTGCGGCTCTGTCTGTGGTACTGTTCTCTCACACGCTGCCAGGTGTTCTGTGGCTCTGTCTCTGGTACTGTTCTCTCACACGCTGCCAGGTGTTCTGTGACTCTATCTCCAGCCCTATACTCTCACACTCTGCCAGATGTTCTGCGGCTCTGTCTGTGGTACTGTTCTCTCACACGCTGCCAGGTGTTCTGCGGCTCTGTCTGTGGTACTGTTCTCTCACACGCTGCCAGGTGTTCTGCGGCTCTGTCTCTGGTACTGTTCTCTCACACGCTGCCAGGTGTTCTGTGACTCTATCTCCAGCCCTATACTCTCACACTCTGCCAGATGTTCTGCGGCTCTGTCTGTGGTACTGTTCTCTCACACGCTGCCAGGTGTTCTGTGACTCTGTCTCTGGTACTGTTCTCTCACACGCTGCCAGTTGTTCTGTGACTCTATCTCCAGTCCTATACTCTCACACTCTGCCAGATGTTCTGCGGCTCTGTCTGTGGTACTGTTCTCTCACACGCTGCCAGGTGTTCTGTGACCATCATGATTACCTCTGACCTCCTCTCCGGTGCTTCGTGTCCTAAAACATGTGTTGAAATTCTAAGGTTTGTGGAATGTCTCGTGTTAATTAGTTTGGAGGCAATGACTGGGTCTCACCCTCTGTGAGGTGCAGGCCACACTGTTCACAGATGCCACCCACACCCGCCTCTAGGTCGGTCAGTACCTCCAGCCCTTGGTCACTCATCCCATATTTCATGATTACCTCACTGATGACGCTGGTTATCCCTTTGGTGACGTACCATCTGCTGCGGCCTTGTTATGTGATGTTTGCATGGGGTTACCTAGGGTGGTTTGCTTTTCTTTGCATACAGAGGCACATTTTCTGGTGTTTGTGTATTGCTTTCCTTTGGTGAACGCTTCCCTCATACCATGGGGTGCTTCCTGCATTTAGAGACAGAAGAAAGAACATTTATAAAGCACGCTATACGTATCACACCTCTTGGCGCTAGACACCTAGGGCTTGGTGCCCCCTAGCTCTGCTTTGCATGTTGTGGCAGGTGTGCTTCTGTTTTCTTTAATCACTTGCCTGGCACGCAGTTTTCTAATTTGGGGAGACATGCCACCCCAGGACACAGGGGGCAGAATGCCATCTGCCTTGGGGGGCAGCTCTGCCAGCAGTCATTCCCTCTGTGGAGCCCCCTACATCACCCTCTTTCCGCCCCACCCTTTCTCTGCCCCCAGATGTATGGGGCTTCTCATGCCACCCCACAAACAGAAGTGAGTCCGAGGGTGCTGGCACAGAAATGTCTCCTTCCCCGAGTGCCCGGCTGCATGTGAAACTGGTATCCTGACTTCTATATGGGGACGGGCATGAGCTAGATTTGATCTTGGCACCCCCTGCACTGGTATCTTAAGCGACCCTCAGGTGTGGACAGATCACTTTCAGATTTATTTTCAGATAAAGGGTGTAATTTAGATTTCAGCGGACGGGTTAGTCCGTGACAACGGATGTCCCACCCGTCGAAATATAAATCCTATAGGAGATAGTGTGATTTATTTTTCAGCGCACGGCTATCCATCACCGTTGTGACCGAGTAACCTGTCTGCAGAGATCTGAATCAGGCCCGAAGGCTCCAGGTAAGGTAGGTCCTGAGAACTTCATGAAAAACAAGTTCTCTCTGGTCCGACCCTGGTCAAAATTGTCTTTTAATGAGTTAGCCAGTTCAGTAGCTGACACCTCAAAGCCGACGACACCTGACTCCGTTATCAGGCTTACCAGGTCTTGATATTCACGCCTTGTGTAAAATTATTCCATTAAAGAGATGGAAGCAGCAGGGCCCTCATCCATCACTCTTATGGTACAGTGATGCGTTGAGAGACGCTGGGGACCTGAGTTGTAACTCAGCTGACGAGCTACTCCATCACAGCGGTGATGGATATCCCGTCTGCCCAAATTTAAATCCTGTTGGATATAATTGGTTTTAGATTTCAGTGGATGGGATATCCGACGCCGGTGTGACGGGGTAACCCGTCCACTGAGTTCTAAATTAGACCCTAAGTTACCTATTGGCATTTTCAACACTTTTTTCTATGGGAATGATTCACCAAGATAAACTTATACTTACAAAGGTAAGTTTACTACCTTTCAATATTCACAAACTACGTACTGAGTGTTACAACTCCGCACTCCTTGTACTTATGTGTACAGATTTCTCCCCCTCTATAGCTGAGTCTCCAGGTGTGGGGAACCTTGCACACATAAGGACAGGGAATGCAGAGGCGTAAAACTTTGCACTTAGGGCCTCATTTACGAGGTCCTAGAGGCACACTTTTTTTTACGCTCCGGTGACGCAGTGCGCCCGCCCATATTTCGGAATCACACAAAGCCACCTTGCTCGGCTGTTCACGGCCTTGTAACTATGGACCCCTTTCATACAAAAAAACTGCTTGAAAGGGGAATTACATGGGTGTTGCTTGCTAAATTCCCTTGCAACACCCATGGTACCCAAAGGAATCTGACGCATTCCCAGATTTACAAGTCATCAAGAATGCATCAGATGCCTACGCCACCACAGGGGTGGCGTAAGAGTGACGCAACGGGAAGAAACATCTTTATGTCTCTTTTTTTTTTCCTCTTTCTATGTGTGCTGCAGAAGCACACATAGAAAGGGGAGAAAACACCCCTTGTGATTGTTTTAGTGCAGGAAGGTGGCACAAAAACAATCATCCCACAACGCAGGTGCCCTTGCACAGCGGGCGAGGACAGAGATGCACAGTATCTTGCATATACGGCACACTTCTGCCCTTTACCACAGGCCTCATAAAGGAGGCCCACAGCTTGAGAATGCCGAAAGGTTGTAAACTTACACTTAGTGAGTCAGGCCCTCAATGTTTAAGCACTACATACCTTTTATTTTACTCCTCCCTTTTCACCTCACACTCTGTTTTTACTGCTTACCCTGCATGCAGCCCGGCCCACCCCCAGTCTTGTTTCCCACCACACACCACAGTTTTTTTTTCTAGTTTTTTTTTTTTTGGTTGTTTTTTACAATGCTCAGCTGATGCCAGGTGCTGCTGGGTTGCTAACGCCTCATTTTCCCTTTCTTTTTCTTAATTTTGATATGGTAATTTACCACTCCAACATGGCCACCCGCCATGAGAAACACTAACTTAGAATGCCCACCTTGATGCATGTGCACACAAGCTTCGTGAATGATGCAGGTGTGCACCTGAGCCATAACGCATGGTAGCCATTTTAGATTGAGTTTCCTTTTATATATTCCTATTAAAGGAAACCCAGTCCAAGATGGGCAGCCATCCATATGTATCCATCTTGATGCATATGTTTACATGTTAGTAGCAACAAGTGATTAACTAAACAGAAAAAAGTAGTGGAAAGCTGCAAGTCAGCCAATCGAAAGGATGGTAAAGAGGGTGTACAAGCCGAAGATGAAGGCAAGCCATTGAATGAGAGGTAAGTAAATGAGAGTGACAGTAAAGCCAACCAATGGCAACAGTCGACAGGCTGTAAGCTAACTGTAAAACTTTGGTAAGCTCATAAAAGATCTTTTGCAATCAGACAGTGTGTGCAGTTTGGTAGGCAAGACCTAAATAAGTCCCTTGAGTGTGCAGTGGAAGGATACACCTCATCCAGTCAGAACATCGTGAGACTAAAATGCTCCTGGGCGGGACAAATACAAGAACAGAGAGGAAAGTCATCAGATCAGAAGCAGGGAAGTGAGATAGGCAGCAAAGCCATCCAATAACCAAGGGGCTGACCCAAAGCCCACTCCTAAGTATAGTTCAATGCTTAATGTGAGCCGGAGGTTGTCAGTGGCTAGACATTATCCAAGAGCAACAAAGGGTAAAACAGAAAAAGCAGAAAAACAGAGGAAGAGAAACATGGAAAACCCTTCACAAAGGGAGAAAACAGGAACCTGCAAGCATGAGATAAAGGAGCGAGGAGTGTATGGTCATGGATTAAAGAGTCATGAGGTGGATTCACAACTACGCAGTCTTTATATTCGGGGCACCAACATTTAAAAGCACCAGATGCTGGCTTCTGCGCAAATCTTTGGGCACCACCTCTCATTCTTTTACAAATTAAGAGCTGCTATGTATTGGAATCCTAAGCCAGCATTCAGCTAAAGCTACTTTAACCATGACTTAAAAAATATAGGGCCTCATTACGACCCTGTCAGCCGGCGGTAAGCTGGCGGTAACATGGCCAACAGGCTGGCGGTGTTACTCCACCTATTATGACTGTGGCGCAATAGCCACGGCCATACCGCCGGCCCCTCCACTATACCGCCAGGCTTTCACCTGGCGGTCATAATCCCTGCTGCCCTGGGTATTATGAGTCCCCAACCGCCAGCCTGGCCACGGCGGTAAACACGACCATGGAAAGGCTGGCGGTAAGGAGGACTTGGGGTGCCCCGGGGGGCCCCTGCACTGCCCATGCACTTGGCATGGGCAGTGCAGGGGCCTCCAGGCATAGCCCAGTCGCGCATTTCACTGCCCGGATTTCGGGCACTGAAATGCGCGACGAGTGCTACTGCACCTGCTGCACATCAGCATTGCAGCCGGCTCTATTACGAGCCGGAAGCAATGTTGATGTGACTTTTCCGCTGGCCCAGCGGAAAAGTCATAATAGGGAGCCAGAAATACCGCCGGCACTGGCGGTATTCTGTCTCCCGCAGCTGCGGCGGTCTTTTTGAAAGACCGTCGAGGTTGTAATGAGGGCCAAAGTGCCTTATTTACAAGGATCTGACGCATCACTATTGATGCGTCAGATTCCTTGTGCTTCCTGCACATCCCCTAACAATGTCATGGATGTGCTGTATTTACAATGCAGAGCTCCACGAAGCATGTTTTCACAGATGTGTCAGAAATTCTGATGCATCTGTAGTAACTAAAGTGATGCATTGCTGAAGTTGCGTCATTAAACTGACGCAACTCCAGCACTGCGAGGAGTTTCCTATAGGAAAAAGCCCTGCGTCAATTTTACGCCTGCTGTGAGCAGGCAGTAAAATTTTGACGCAGTGAAGTTGTAGAGTGATGCAGTGAAATGTTGTAAATTTCACTGAGTCGCGTCAGTTCAGGCTTTTCCCGTGGCAACGCCTACCCTGCATACATTATACCTGGCGCAGGTTTAATGTGATGCAGGGCTTTAGACACTGACGCAATGGGCCCAATGCATCAGTTTGTAAATCTGGAGCAGTGTAGTGAACAGCTAGCGTCGCCATTGCGTGAAAAAATTACGCAGCGGAGGAGCAAAGGCTTGTAAATGTGGCCCAAAGCAGTTTTGGACTATTTTCTGTCCTCACAGTGAAAGGCACAAAGAAAAACTAGTCTTAGCACTTGCCTTTTTGGGTCATAAGTGATATTTAACTGCATTATGAGATAGTTATAAAAACAGTGCTTAGTTTGCGCTTGTTTCCGGTGCGGAGCACCGGCACTTATTTTTCTGCCTCAAGCATTTATTGAGAGCAAAAGACACATATGGGAAAGACGGAGGAAGAGAAAAGCGAAAAAGCGTCGCAAAGGGAGAAAACTGAAAGCTGCATCAGTGAGCTGAAGAGGCAAGAAGTGTCTGTAAATGACTTAAAGAGGCCCAAAATGCCTTCAGGATTACACTGCCTCGATCTTTCGCGCTCGCACATTTCTTTGCAGCAGCCGCGTTTTTCATAGGAGAGCTTTCGGCACCGGCACGTTTTTATTTACAAATTAAGCACTGAATAAAACGACCCACCCCTCAAAAAAAACACTTTTTTATGGATTGTTATTTATTGTTGGAATATTCCACAGGGAGATGAGAGGGATGTTGGCTGCACCGCTCCTGGCCACCCCCTCCTTGGGCACGGAGTGGGTACCTGTGCCCCCCACTTCCTGAGCTGGCTTCGGTGGTACCAGGCGCCTCACGACCTATTTAAGACAAGGCAGTAATTTAAGGATTGCAGGAGCCAGGCCTGTTGCAATCTCACGCCTCCCTGGGTCCTGGAAGACGCAGCTCACCGGCGGTCCATCGATTGTTGCAAAAAGCAATCCAGGCACAACATCCGATTTAATTAACAGTAATGCGAACCAAAGCTACCATTTCCTGTACACGATCACACATCTTGTCAGTGTCGGGGAGGCCATCTCTAGCGAGACGAGAGGCTGCCGCGCGATGAAGGCGCAGCGACCCCCTCCCTGCCCCAGCTCTTGAAGTCTAGTGACAGACTCCAGGCGGCGGCCCCCCACTCGCCCGAGTGATGGCAAACATGGGATTTGTTTCATGAAATATTGTGTCTCTCCGCAGAGGATGCGTCGGGGCCAGGCGTGACCATGTCTGCAGATGTGCATTATGTTTAATAACGCGCGCGCGCCGTGCATAATATGGTCATCACGGGGACCTGGCGGCGCCGGTGATGAGTGTGAACCCCCCAGACATGGCCGGCTGGTCCACAAATCACCCAGCCCTGGGCGCGCCAGCAGGCACTTACCATATATAGTGGATTCATATCCCGGCCCGGCCTCCCTGCGGGCTCTGCGCCCACGTGGGCTGCGCCGGGATTTATAGGTTGTCATCTGACCACCGGTGCTTGTAGAGGGAGGCCCGGGCTGTGTGCACCAATCAGGGGACGAGGGTGGAGGGGTACCGGGGGTGGAGGGGTCCCGGGCTGTGTGCACCAATCAGGGGACGTGGATGGAGGGGTCCCGGGCTGTGTGCACCAATCAGGGGACGAGGGTGGAGGGGTCCCGGGCTGTGTGCACCAATCAGGGGACGAGGGTGGAGGGGTCCCGGGCTGTGTGCACCAATCAGGGGACGAGGGTGGAGGGGTACCGGGGGTGGAGGGGTCCCGGGCTGTGTGCACCAATCAGGGGACGTGGATGGAGGGGTCCTGGGCTGTGTGCACCAATCAGGGGACGAGGGTGGAGGGGTCCCGGGCTGTGTGCACCAATCAGGGGACGAGGGTGGAGGGGTACCTCTGCCTGCCTGTGACCTCTCACACCTGCTGCAGAGCCTGGTCTCTCTAGGCCTGTCTCACACCCAGTGCAGAGCCTGGTCTCACCAGACCTCTCTTGGCCTCTCTCACACCTGGTGCAGAATCTGGTTTTACCAGGCATCTCTTGCCCTCTCTCACACCTGCTGCAGAGTCTGGTCCCACCAGGCCTCTCTTGGCCTCTCTCACACCTGCTGCAGAGCATGGTCCCACCAGGCCTCTCTCACACCTGCTACAGAGTCTGGTCTCACCAGGCCTCTCTTGGACTCTCTCACACCTGCTGCAGACTCTGGTCTCACCAGGCCTCTCTTGGACTCTCTCACACCTGCTGCAGAGTCTGGTCTCACCAGGCCTCTCTTGGACTCTCTCACACCTGCTGCAGAGTCTGCTCTCACCAGGCCTCTCTTGGACTCTCTCACACCAGCTGCAGACTCTGGTCTCACCAGGCCTCTCTGGGCCTCTCTCACACCTGCTGCAGAGTCTGGTCTCACCAGGCCTCTCTTGGACTCTCTCCCTGGCTGCAGACTCTGGTCTCACCAGGCCTCTCTTGACCTCTCTCACACCTGCTGCAGAGTCTGGTCCCAACAGGCCTCTCTTGGCCTCTCACATTTGCTGCAGACTCTGATTTCAACAGGCCCCTCTTGGCCTCTCTCACACCTGCTGCAGAGTCTGGTCTCACCAGGCCTCTCTTGGACTCTCTCACACCTGCTGCAGAGCCTGGTCTCACTAGGTCCCTCTTGGACTCTCTCACACCTGCTGCAGACTCTGGTCTCACCAGGCCCCTCTTGGACTCTCTCACACCTGCTGCAGAGTCTGGTCTCACCAGGCCTCTCTTGGCCTCTCTCACACCTGCTTCAGAGCCTGGCCTCTCTTGGCCTCTCACACACCTGCTGCAGAGTCTGGTCTCACCAGGCCTCTCTCGGACTCTCTCACACCTGCTGCAGACTATGGTCTCACCAGGCCTCTCTCGGCCTCTCTCACACCTGCTGCAGACTCTGGTCTCACCAGGCCTCTCTCGGCCTCTCTCACACCTGCTGCAGACTCTGGTCTCACCAGGCCTCTCTTGGCCTCTCTCACACATGCTGCAGAGCCTGGTCTCACCAGGCCTCTCTCGGCCTCTCTCACACCTGCTGCAGACTCTGGTCTGCAGACTCTGGTCTCACCAGGCCTCTCTTGGCCTCTCACACCTGCTGCAGAGCCTGGTCTCACTAGGCCCCTCTTGGACTCTCTCACACCTGCTGCAGACTCTGGTCTCACTAGGCCTCTCTGGGCCTCTCACACACCTGCTGCAGACTCTGGTCTCACCAGGCCTCTCTCGGCCTCTCTCACACCGGCTGCAGAGCTCAGTCCCGCCAGGCCTGTCTCGGCCTCTCACACCGGCGGCAGAGCTCAGTCTCACCTGGGCTCTCTCAGCCTCTCTTGCACCAGCTGCGGAGCTCAGTCTTGCAAAGCCTCTCTCGGCTTCTGTCACACTAGACACAAAGCATGACTCGCACTGACTGCACGGTCGGGTGTAAAAATGAAACCCAAGATGTCTAGAGGCTGCAGCGCAACTAGAATTTAATGCAACATAACCATCAGCAAAGCACAGATGAAAGACAATTGTCATTTCTGACCAGGGCTCTCACCAGGAGATGGTTAGTTGGAGCCTAGAGTTACATTCATAGAAAGCCAACCCAGCACACACACAATCCCTCTCGTTACACGTCAGTGCTGTGTGACCACGTGACAGAAATGTGTTACTCTCAGCACAAACCTATCTACTCTGCAGGGCTCGGGTTCTTCTGCTCAAGGAGGCTCACATGCCTTGGAGGGAAGAGGCCATTCCCTACACAATACCAGCTCCATTCTCCTCACAAAACCCGACTCTGCCAGCTTTGAGAATGTGATACACTGATTGCAAAATGCACAACACAGAGCACCATGCCCTGCAGGCCGACTAGTGCCCTGAACGAGGGCCTCTATTTTCAGCGTCACAGGGTGCTTCGAGCTAATATAAAGCATCATACATATTTGATTAAATGGTTGATGCACCAGGGTCACACACGTGGTTTCTAAAGCCGGACTTCAAAAAGGAATATATAAGCCTAATAGGATAGATATAAAGGTTGTTCTCACACCGGTCTCACCACACCACACGTTTTTACACTGGTTGCAGAGCCTGGTCAGTCTGTATCTCACTCCTCTCACACTGACTGCAGATCCTGGTCGGTCTGTCCTCACTCCTCTCACACTGGCTGCAGAACCAGGCCTCCCTCTCTCCCCTCACACTGGCTGCAGAGCCTGGTCACTCTGTCTCTCACTCCTCTCACACTGGCTGCAGAGCCTGGTCAGTCTGTCTCTCACTCCTCTCACACTGACTGCAGATCCTGGTCAGTCTGTCTCTCACTCCTCTCACACTGGCTGCAGATCCTGGTCAGTCTGTCTCTCACTCCTCTCACACTGACTGCAGATCCTGGTTAGTCTGTCCTCACTCCTCTCACACTGGCTGCAGAACCAGGCCTCCCTCTCTCCCCTCACACTGGCTGCAGAGCCTGGTCAGTCTGTCTCTCTCTCCTCTCACACTGGCTGCAGAGCCAGGCCTCCCTCTCTCCCCTCACACTGGCTGCAGAGCCTGGTCAGTCTGTCTCTCTCTCCTCTCACACTGGCTGCAGAGCCAGGCCTCCCTCTCTCCCCTCACACTGGCTGCAGAGCCTGGTCAGTCTGTCTCTCTCTCCTCTCACACTGGCTGCAGAGCCAGGCCTTCCTCTCTACCCTCACACTGGCTGCAGAGCCTGGTCAGTCTGTCTCTCTCTCCTCTCACACTGGCTGCAGAGCCAGGCCTCCCTCTCTCCCCTCACACTGGCTGCAGAGCCTGGTCAGTCTGTCTCTCACTCCTCTCACACTGACTGCAGATCCTGGTCAGTCTGTCCTCACTCCTCTCACACTGGCTGCAGAACCAGGCCTCCCTCTCTCCCTTCACACTGGTTGCAGAGCCTGGTCAGTCTGTCTCTCACTCCTCTCACACTGACTGCAGATCCTGGTCAGTCTGTCTCTCACTCCTCTCACACTGGCTGCAGATCCTGGTCAGTCTGTCTCTCACTCCTCTCACACTGACTGCAGATCCTGGTTAGTCTGTCCTCACTCCTCTCACACTGGCTGCAGAACCAGGCCTCCCTCTCTCCCCTCACACTGGCTGCAGAGCCTGGTCAGTCTGTCTCTCTCTCCTCTCACACTGGCTGCAGAGCCAGGCCTCCCTCTCTCCCCTCACACTGGCTGCAGAGCCTGGTCAGTCTGTCTCTCTCTCCTCTCACACTGGCTGCAGAGCCAGGCCTCCCTCTCTCCCCTCACACTGGCTGCAGAGCCTGGTCAGTCTGTCTCTCTCTCCTCTCACACTGGCTGCAGAGCCAGGCCTTCCTCTCTACCCTCACACTGGCTGCAGAGCCTGGTCAGTCTGTCTCTCTCTCCTCTCACACTGGCTGCAGAGCCAGGCCTCCCTCTCTCCCCTCACACTGGCTGCAGAGCCTGGTCAGTCTGTCTCTCACTCCTCTCACACTGACTGCAGATCCTGGTCAGTCTGTCCTCACTCCTCTCACACTGGCTGCAGAACCAGGCCTCCCTCTCTCCCTTCACACTGGTTGCAGAGCCTGGTCAGTCTGTCTCTCACTCCTCTCACACTGACTGCAGATCCTGGTCAGTCTGTCTCTCACTCCTCTCACACTGGCTGCAGATCCTGGTCAGTCTGTCTCTCACTCCTCTCACACTGACTGCAGATCCTGGTTAGTCTGTCCTCACTCCTCTCACACTGGCTGCAGAACCAGGCCTCCCTCTCTCCCCTCACACTGGCTGCAGAGCCTGGTCAGTCTGTCTCTCTCTCCTCTCACACTGGCTGCAGAGCCAGGCCTCCCTCTCTCCCCTCACACTGGCTGCAGAGCCTGGTCAGTCTGTCTCTCTCTCCTCTCACACTGGCTGCAGAGCCAGGCCTCCCTCTCTCCCCTCACACTGGCTGCAGAGCCTGGTCAGTCTGTCTCTCTCTCCTCTCACACTGGCTGCAGAGCCAGGCCTTCCTCTCTACCCTCACACTGGCTGCAGAGCCTGGTCAGTCTGTCTCTCTCTCCTCTCACACTGGCTGCAGAGCCAGGCCTCCCTCTCTCCCCTCACACTGGCTGCAGAGCCTGGTCAGTCTGTCTCTCACTCCTCTCACACTGGCTGCAGAGCCAGGCCTCCTTCTCTCCCCTCACACTGGCTGCAGAGCCTGGTCAGTCTGTCTCTCTCTCCTCTCACACTGGCTGCAGAGCCAGGCCTCCCTCTCTCCCCTCACACTGGCTGCAGAGCCTGGTCAGTCTGTCTCTCACTCCTCTCACACTGGCTGCAGAGCCTGGTCAGTCTGTATCTCACTCCTCTCACACTGACTGCAGAGCCTGGTCACTCTGTCTCTCACTCCTCTCACACTGGCTGCAGAGCCAGGCCCCCTGGCCCTCTCCTCTCACACTGGCTGCAGAGCCTGGTCAGTCTGTCCTCACTCCCCTCACACTGGCTGCAGAGCCAGGCCTCCCTCTCTCCCCTCACACTGGCTGCAGAGCCAGGCCTCCCTCTCTCCCCTCACACTGGCTGCAGAGCCTGGTCAGTCTGTCTCTCACTCCTCTCACACTGGCTGCAGAGCCAGGCCTCCTTCTCTCCCCTCACACTGGCTGCAGAGCCTGGTCAGTCTGTCTCTCTCTCCTCTCACACTGGCTGCAGAGCCAGGCCTCCCTCTCTCCCCTCACACTGGCTGCAGAGCCTGGTCAGTCTGTCTCTCACTCCTCTCACACTGGCTGCAGAGCCTGGTCAGTCTGTATCTCACTCCTCTCACACTGACTGCAGAGCCTGGTCACTCTGTCTCTCACTCCTCTCACACTGGCTGCAGAGCCAGGCCCCCTGGCCCTCTCCTCTCACACTGGCTGCAGAGCCTGGTCAGTCTGTCCTCACTCCCCTCACACTGGCTGCAGAGCCAGGCCTCCCTCTCTCCCCTCACACTGGCTGCAGAGCCAGGCCTCCCTCTCTCCCCTCACACTGGCTGCAGAGCCTGGTCAGTCTGTCTCTCACTCCTCTGACACTGACTGCAGAGCCTGGTCAGTCTGTCTCTCACTCCTCTCACACTGGCTGCAGAGCCTGGTCAGTCTGTCTCTCTCTCTCCTCTCACACTGGCTGCAGAGCCAGGCCTCCCTCTCTCCCCTCACACTGGCTGCAGAGCCTGGTCAGTCTGTCTCTCTCTCCTCTCACACTGGCTGCAGAGCCAGGCCTTCCTCTCTACCCTCACACTGGCTGCAGAGCCTGGTCAGTCTGTCTCTCACTCCTCTCACACTGACTGCAGATCCTGGTCGGTCTGTCTCTCACTCCTCTCACACTGGCTGCAGAACCAGGCCTCCCTCTCTCCCCTCACACTGGCTGCAGAGCCTGGTCAGTCTGTCCTTCACTCCTCTCAAAATGACTGCAGAGCCTGGTCACTCTGTCTCTCACTCCTCTCACACTGGCTGCAGAGCCTGGTCACTCTGTCTCTCACTCCTCTGACACTGACTGCAGAGCCTGGTCAGTCTGTCTCTCACTCCTCTCACACTGGCTGCAGAGCCTGGTCAGTCTGTCTCTCTCTCTCCTCTCACACTGGCTGCAGAGCCAGGCCTCCCTCTCTCCCCTCACACTGGCTGCAGAGCCTGGTCAGTCTGTCTCTCTCTCCTCTCACACTGGCTGCAGAGCCAGGCCTTCCTCTCTACCCTCACACTGGCTGCAGAGCCTGGTCAGTCTGTCTCTCTCTCCTCTCACACTGGCTGCAGAGCCAGGCCTCCCTCTCTCCCCTCACACTGGCTGCAGAGCCTGGTCAGTCTGTCTCTCACTCCTCTCACACTGGCTGCAGAGCCAGGCCTCCTTCTCTCCCCTCACACTGGCTGCAGAGCCTGGTCAGTCTGTCTCTCACTCCTCTCACACTGACTGCAGATCCTGGTCGGTCTGTCCTCACTCCTCTCACACTGGCTGCAGAACCAGGCCTCCCTCTCTCCCCTCACACTGGCTGCAGAGCCTGGTCAGTCTGTCTCTCACTCCTCTCACACTGACTGCAGATCCTGGTCGGTCTGTCCTCACTCCTCTCACACTGGCTGCAGAACCAGGCCTCCCTCTCTCCCCTCACACTGGCTGCAGAGCCTGGTCAGTCTGTCTCTCACTCCTCTCACACTGACTGCAGATCCTGGTCGGTCTGTCCTCACTCCTCTCACACTGGCTGCAGAACCAGGCCTCCCTCTCTCCCCTCACACTGGCTGCAGAGCCTGGTCAGTCTGTCCCTCACTCCTCTCAAAATGACTGCAGAGCCTGGTCAGTCTGTCTCTCACTCCTCTCACACTGGCTGCAGACCCTGGTCAGTCTGGGCCCATGTCACATGGATTGCAGTCTGTCTAAGCCTGACTTGTGTCACGCTAGTTGTATAAGCTGGTATCTCTATTGGTCGCTCTCCCGGCTGCAGAATTAGATCTTCCTGGCTGTCTCCTGTCACACTGGCTCACCCCCATCACACTGGTTGTAGAGTCAGGCCTCCCCCTCTCTCTCCCCTCACACTGGCTGCAGAACCTGGCCTCCCTCCCTCTCCTCTCACACTGGCTGCAGAGCCAGGCCTCCCTCCCTCTCCTCTCACACTGGCTGCAGAGCCAGGCCTCCCCCTCTCTCTCCCCTCACACTGGCTGCAGAGACTGGCCTCCCTCCTTCTCCTCTCACACTGGCTGCAGAGCCAGGCCTCCCTCCCTCTCCTCTCACACTGGCTGCAGAGCCAGGCCTCCCTCCCTCTCCTCTCACACTGGCTGCAGAGCCAGGCCTCCCTCCCTCTCCCCTCACACTGGCTGCAGAGCCAGACCTCCCTCTCTCTCTCCCCTCACACTGGCTGCAGAGCCTGGCCTCCCTCCCTCTCCCCTCACACTGGCTGCAAAGCCAGGCCCCCCTCTCTCTCTCCCCTCACACTGGCTGCAGAGCCAGGCCTCCCTCCCTCTCCTCTCACACTGGCTGCAAAGCCAGGCCTCCCTCCCTCTCCCCTCACACTGGCTGCAGAGCCAGGCCTCCCTCTCTCTCTCCCCTCACACTGGCTGCAGAGCCTGGCCTCCCTCCCTCTCCCCTCCCTCTCTCTCTCCCCTCACACTGGCTGCAGAGCCTGGCCTCCCCCCCTCTCCCCTCACACTGGCTGCAGAGCCAGGCCACCCTCTCTCTCTCCCCTCACACTGGCTGCAGAGCCAGGCCTCCTTGGCCCTCTCCTCTCACACTGGCTGCAGAGCCAGGCCCCCCTCTCTCTCTCCCCTCACACTGGCTGCAGAGCCAGGCCTACCTCCCTCTCCTCTCACACTGGCTGCAGAGCCAGGCCTCCCTCCCTCTCTCCCCTCACACTGGTTGTAGAGCCAGGCCTCCTCTCTCTCCCCTCTCACACTGGCTGCAGAGCCAGGCCTCCCTGGCCCTCTCCTCTCACACTGGCTGCAGAGCCAGGCCCCCCTCTCTCTCTCCCCTCACACTGGCTGCAGAGCCAGGCCTCCCTCCCTCTCCTCTCACACTGGCTGCAAAGCCAGGCCTCCCTCCCTCTCCTCTCACACTGGCTGCTGAGCCAGGCCTCCCTCTCTCTCCCCTCTCACACTGGCTACAGAGCCAGGCCTCCCTCTCTCTCCCCTCTCACACTGGCTGCAAAGCCAGGCCTCCCTCCCTCTCCTCTCACACTGGCTGCAGAGCCAGGCCTCCCTCTCTCTCCCCTCTCACACTGGCTACAGAGCCAGGCCTCCCAGAGTCTCTCCTGTCATACTGGCTGCAGAGCCAGGCCTCCCTCCCTCTCTCCCCTCACACTGGCTGCAGAGCCTGGCCTCCCTCCCTCTCCCCTCACACTGGCTGCAGAGCCAGGCCCCCCTGTCTCTCTCCCCTCACACTGGCTGCAGAGCCAGGCCTCCTTGGCTCTCTCCTCTCACACTGGCTGCAGAGCCAGGCTCCCCTCTCTCTCTCCCCTCACACTGGCTGCAGAGCCAGGCCTACCTCCCTCTCCTCTCACACTGGCTGCAGAGCCAGGCCTCCCTCCCTCTCTCCCCTCACACTGGTTGTAGAGCCAGGCCTCCTCTCTCTCCCCTCTCACACTGGCTGCAGAGCCAGGCCTCCCTGGCCCTCTCCTCTCACACTGGCTGCAGAGCCAGGCCCCCTCTCTCTCTCCCCTCACACTGGCTGCAGAGCCAGGCCTCCCTCCCTCTCCTCTCACACTGGCTGCAAAGCCAGGCCTCCCTCCCTCTCCTCTCACACTGGCTGCAGAGCCAGGCCCCCCTCTCTCTCTCACCTCACACTGGCTGCAGAGCCAGGCCTCCCTCCCTCTCCTCTCACACTGGCTGCAAAGCCAGGCCTCCCTCCCTCTCCTCTCACACTGGCTGCAGAGCCAGGCCTCCCTCTCTCTCCCCTCTCACACTGGCTACAGAGCCAGGCCTCCCTCTCTCTCCCCTCTCACACTGGCTGCAAAGCCAGGCCTCCCTCCCTCTCCTCTCACACTGGCTGCAGAGCCAGGCCTCCCTCTCTCTCCCCTCTCACACTGGCTACAGAGCCAGGCCTCCCTGGCCCTCTCCCCTCACACTGGCTGCAGAGCCAGGCCTCCCTCTCTCTCTCCCCTCACACTGGCTACAGAGCCTGGCCTCCCTCCCTCTCCCCTCACACTGGCTGCAGAGCCAGGCCCCCCTCTCTCTCTCCCCTCACACTGGCTGCAGAGCCAGGCCTCCCTCCCTCTCCTCTCACACCGGCTGCAAAGCCAGGCCTCCCTCCCTCTCCTCTCACACTGGCTGCAGAGCCAGGCCTCCCTCTCTCTCCCCTCTCACACTGGCTACAGAGCCAGGCCTCCCAGAGTCTCTCCTGTCATACTGGCTGCAGAGCCAGGCCTCCCTCCCTCTCTCCCCTCACACCGGTTGTAGAGCCAGGCCTCCCTCTCTCTCCCCTCTCACACTGGCTGCAGAGCCAGGCCTCCCTGGCCCTCTCCTCTCACACTGGTTGTAGAGCCAGGCCTCCCTCTCTCTCCCCTCTCACACTGGCTGCAGAGCCAGGCCTCCCTCTCTCTCTCCCCTCACACACTGGCTGCAGAGCCAGGCCTCCCGCTCTCTCTCCCCTCACTCACTGGCTGCAGAGCCTGACCTCCCTCTCTCTCCCCTCTTACATTGGCTGCAGAGCCAGGCCTCCCTCTCTCTCCCCTCTTACACTGGCTGCAGAGCCAGGCCTCCCTCTCTCTCTCCCCTCACACACTGGCTACAGAGCCTGGCCTCCCTCTCTCTCCCCTCTTACACTGGCTGCAGAGCCAGGCCTCACTCTCTGTCTCCCCTAACACTGGCTGCAGAGCCAGGCCTCCCTCCCTCTCCTCTCACACTGGTTGTAGAGCCAGGCCCCCCTCTCTCTCCCCCCTCACACTGGCTGCAGAGCCAGACCTCCCTGGCCCTCTCCTCTCACACTGGCTGCAGAGCCTGGCCTCCCTCCCTCTCCCCTCACACTGGCTGCAGAGCCAGACCTCCCTGGCCCTCTCCTCTCACACTGGCTGCAGAGCCAGGCCTCCCTCTCTCTCTCTCCCTTCACACTGGTTGTAGAGCCAGGCCCCCCTCTCTCTCTCCCTTCACACTGGTTGTAAATCCAGGCCCCCATCCCTCTCCTCTCACACTGGCTGCAGAGCCAGGCCTTCCCCTCTCTCTCGCCCTCAACACTGGTTGTAGATCCAGGCCCCCCTCTCTCTCTCCCCTCTCACACTGGCTGCAGAGCCAGGCCCCCCTCTCTCTCTCCCCTCTCACACTGGTGCCAGAGTTTGCCATTCATGGGACTCTTTATTCCTTTCTCTCATCCCCACTTAAGCTCCGGAAGTAGGCGAAAAGCTCTTTGTTTCCATACACCTTCACCCTCAAATGTGCTTCTAGGCGCTAAGCCGATTTTCACTGTTTTTTGGTGCTACAGAAGAGACTGGTGCACATGGTAACCTTGTTTTGTCTCCGTCTCTCACAGGGTTGAGGAGGATCCACCTGCTCACCATCCAGGGGCACTACGAGCTGCGAATCGACCTGGAGGACTTTGAGAATGGCACGGCCTTCGCGCACTATGGCACCTTCGGCGTGGGGCTGCACTCCGTGGACCCGGAGGAGGACGGGTATCCTCTCACTGTGGCTGAATACTCTGGAACTGCAGGTGAGGACACAGCGCCCTCTGCTGGGGGCATGCAGGATTCATGCACAGACTCACGGCTTCATTACGAGTCTGGTGGTCCAATGACCACCAGACTCACGGTGGCAGTTGGACCACCGCGCTCCAGGCGGTCCGACCGACACATTACCACCCTGGCAGCTGGACTGCCATGCCCACCAGGAACATGGTCCCTGAGGGGCTAACAGTAGTTGCTGTCATGGTCAGCCACTGCGGTGTTGAGTTCAGTGCCACCCTGCTGATCAAGAGTACAGTTTGTGCCAGCCTTTTCACGGCTGGGACTCTGCCATGAAAAGGCTGGCGGAAACACAGTGCAGGGGGCCTCAGGGGGCCTCAGGGGGGCCCCTGCACTGCCCATATCGTGGGTAGTGCAGGGCCCTCCCCTGCCCGCCCCCCTCGGAATGTGCACTGTCTGCTTTGCAATGTTCCTTCCAAGGGTGCTGGGGTGCTATGATATTGGCCTATCCGTAGCACTGTTCATGCTGGGCTGACTGGCGGGAGTGTTGTAATATGTTCTTGCCTGTCAGCCTCGTGGGAACATCATAATACGGCAGGGAAGAGGCAGTTGGGTAGTTTGGCGGTGATCTTGTCCGACCTCCAAACTCAAGATGAGCCCCTTAGTTGCCAATGGCTTCTCTAGAAGGGCTTGTATCCCGCACAGTGACTAGGTATCACGGCGTGAGGAGCTTCCTGATGAAGCATGCAACCTCTGGTGGGTGAGGGAACTCGGCCCTTAAAAGGAACACTCCCCTTCAGCTAGGACTGCCTTTTCTTATTTTCTCTCTGCTCTCTACGTTTACCTTGTCATAGACCCAGATGTTTTGCATTGCTTTATTCTCTATAGGGGAACCGGATGAGCCAAGCCCCAGCTCTAGTTGTCCGAGCCCCCCCTCATACCCCCATTCTTCAGCTTCATCGCCACAGCTGTTTAATGTGCCAGGAGGCAACACAGAAAAACAAACAAACTCTACACCTTCTCACATGCAATAATGTGTTCAAATACCTTTCACTGCAGAGAAGAGTAAATGTTTAAATCTGTCTTTGTAAGTGTGTTTACATATCTATAGATACATATAAGAATACAGACATAAACACACATACAAAGGCAGATTCAAACATTGTAAGCAAACACACACATACGATTCAGGGCCATGTCATAAGTGGGTGCACTGGTTCACCATAGAGATGAATGACTGTTTTTTATATTTATGCTCCCGCAGTGTGGAAAGTGAGTAAACGTAAAACAATATTTTAGGTAGCACAGCTCAGAAACAGAGAGAGGCAAACCCTGGTCCCTATTTCGAGTTTTAGTGCCTGAAAAAAAAGATCTAACCTGAAAAAAATGGGTAAAATAAATTGACTTTACATACTGCAGGTGCATAAAAACAGGAGCTTGGCTCTGCACTGAATGAGCGCAGTCCTGCATGATACAGGCCTGGCTGGTACTTCACAGTACTTCTGGTACTTACCTTGTCTGCGCAACAGCTGGAAATTACAAGTACTGCTCATAGGTTTGCCATCTTTTCTACTGCTGTCATCTGATTTCAGCATCCGGCTGACACTGTGTGTGATCTGAGGCAGATGATAGAGGTGGACTCCCAAAAAGCCACCCTTTACAGAGGTAGTTAATCTGGAGTTGTATGTTCACCACGGACCGAGCACCTAGATGACCCTCTGTGGTGATTTACACCCTATTCACACACAGCACAGCCTCTTTGTACTCTGGTTTTGTGTTTCCTTTGCATATTTGCCAGCCTCAGGTTTCCAGGCATACTACTGGCAATCAAAACCCATAAGGTGATGGGAGGAATGCTGCATATAGGCAAAGCACCTGCGGTCCCTCGTGGTAGCATTCCAAAACATTGTTTTTCATCAACTGTGCCACTCTAGACAGAGAGCCCTATTTAGGGTTTAGCAGATTGCCGAGGACTTTACGGCCCGTACTCCACCCACCAAATTTAGAGATGTTCACCGAGCCCAGCAGATGTCTCTATACATTGTCAGGAATCGCCGTCATGGCAGGCCCTGTCACTGTAGCAAACGTTTAACAGACAGCTCTGCAAATGTGACACTCAGATCAGTTTTCTCCCATGGTATGAAGGCCATTTTTCTATTTAATACTCTCCCTCATTTACTACTAGCATGTACCTAGCGGTGACAGTTAAAACAAGCATTTGCGATGCAATGGGTCTTGCGTTTGCTCGAGTTAGAGATATTAGCATTGTAAATTCCTAATTGGACTTTTTTCCCCACATAAATTGAAAATGGAAAGTAAAACAGTTGACATAAGCGAGCCGATTCAAAGAGCCATGGCCGCCATGAGCATCAGCGTGAAGGAGACACAAGAAAGGAAAAAGAAGTTTGCTCGCAGTCAAACGTGTCAGCAATCGTGCAATTTTCCATGTAACAGGGTCGATGTCCAAGGCAGTAACAAAACCTCCTGAAGGAGAGTCAAACGTAAAGCATTTACCAATGATAACAACAGATTTTTGAAGGGCAAGCCCATGAATGAGTGATAGTGATGTGTGTGCGGTGGGCGTGGTTTAAAGCCCACAATAGATTACAACAGGCCAGAGCGCAAGCGCGCTCGACCTAAAAAGGCTATCTGACCATCGACTCTAAATGGGGTGGATGGTTGGATATCTTTCTTTCGATGACACCTACTCCGTCAGGCCACCAGAGGAAGTTTCACACTCCCAGAGTAAAGTTTACTCTGTCGGCATAAAACTTGTGCTCTGCACGACTAAAAATCAGGCAGGAAGACCTTTGAGGTCCACCTAATGGTAATCAGTATTGACCCCGTTCCTCATGGGAACAGCCCGTCCAGTACCTTGGTCACCTCACACATTCACCCTGTGGCTGACGCCTTTTGTAGTTAGGAAATTTGAGATTCAACCCCCCCCCCCGAACCTCACTAAGCCACGCCCCTGAGCAGAGCCAGGAGCTCAGTCAGAAGGCGAAGCAGATGCAGGAACTCTGGTGCAAGGGGAGAATCTGTGGCAACAGGCCTGATGTGCCAACCAACTGGACTACCTGAATGATGGAAGTGGTGGAAAACAGATAAACCATAATAGCTGATAAAATTCTCAAAACTTAAGAAAACTTAAAGTACCGGAGAGAGAAGAGCTATAATAAAAATGAGACTGACTCTTCTAACCATGTAATAGCTGTAAGGGGCTTTTTTCTGCATGCATTCTGTATTTTTATGTTTTTTTTTTGTATGTTTACAAAAGCTCTGAAAACAGCTAAGGCTACCTCAAGCCAGACCTAAAAAAGAGCAAAGGCAGTCTGTGATCTTCGTTCAGCATGAGCCGGTCAGGAGGTAGAAAAGGGGGAGGAGGCGATATAAAGGAGCTTCCAAAAAGGTAAGGAGGTGTGGCCTGAGGTGAGCAGATGTCAGAGGTCAGAGGAAGTTATTGGAGAGGCTGGAGTCATCACATCACACTGAAACTGTAAGAAGTTGGAAGCCAGCCCGCTTCATTAGCAGCCCCTCAAACACTGGTCCAGCCGCCTTCTGGAACCCCCACAGGTATTCAAAGCACCATAGAGCACAGGCTCTCGGATATTACCACACTGACTGTGCGCCTGGATGACAGCCTCTAGGCACTTTTTTCTCACTCTTGCACTTTCTGCGTCCTCCAACCTGACAGTGTGCAGTTCTTGAGATGTCTAGATTAGAAAGTTGGAAGAATTAGGATACCTTGCTCTTTTGATGTGATATTCTATGTGATGTCCCAAAAGTATGTCTTTGTATTCAATATCAACTTAAGCAACAAAAGGTCTGCTTCAGTGTTTATCAGAATCCAGATTAAAAGCATACACTGAAATTAAAACCAGATGGTGCATTTTGAAGATGCAAAAGTCTCTTATCTCCGCACAGTGTCACAATATAAATACCTTGTAGAGTAAACTTTATTGATATCTCAAATGGCTTCCAGTATAAACCTAAAGAGAAGTGACTTATTGAAACCTTTAAATGGTATGACCTAAAGGTGGCCTTGTCATGCAGGGCTCCCCATTAGCCCTCTGCCCCCATGAAGTAGTTGGTAGCAGGTGTAGATAGTTTTGAGGCCCCCACAGCTGCTTTCTCTAGAATTTTCTAGAGTCACGGGATTCAGTTTTCAGACCACCTGCCACTAAGGACTCAGTCGATCTGCCAACATGAATCAGAAAACTGGTTAGACTGAAACCCATACACAACCCACTGAGCAATGTTACGAACTTCTTTTTCATGAATGAATAACACACTGAAGGATCACTAGAAAATGGAATGCATATTTATTTCGAAACTAAAACTTTAATGTACTGCTCATATTATGAGTTGTTATCACAATAAAGACAAACATTAACGTAGTAACGGAGTTTATGAGTAACGTGAACAGTAAACAATACTCTAACATTATTGCTATGTTTTCTGTAGCACTAAGACCCTCATTTACTACTTCTAAGTGCTATATTTGTCCTTGCACATTAGTAATAAAAAGCCTATTCTGTGTTTCAGAAATGGGTCACATTCACATACCTGATTCCAGAACAATAAGTTCTACTTTCAGCTAACAAAGGCAGGTAACAAAGGCAGCTATGTGTACTTGTGTTAAACACAGCCGGCGCCATTACCCGTTAGACAGCTAGTGAAGGCGAATGCCTTCCAGCATCACTTAAGGCTGGCGCGCGAATGTGCCTGTCATTCTGTCGCCTGGCTTAAAGATCCTCTCTGACATTTAGTTCTTTATGCACAGTTAAATGAGATTATTCAGAGCTTTTGTTCAAGAGTTTGAGAAGAAACACTCAACAAAGAATAGCCTGATGGTCTCTCAGCTATTTTCACTTTTATCAGGCCGTGTTCTTCTGAAAAGACAACAAAATGTCACATGCAATTATCAGCCTTCTAGAAGTCATGACATTCCATAATGACGATTGTAAGGAAATGCCTCTCTTTGGATGGTCACCCCCAAGTTTTTGGACTGATGCTCAACTCCGTCCAACTCTGAGAGTGCGCCGAGGCCTACTAGCCAGACCTCAGTGCCTGTGTCCTTCCCCTTAAACTGATATGTTAAATTCGCTCTTACCCAATAAGCGACAATACCCGTGAGTCCCTAGTAAATGGTACCCGGGGCATGTAAGGTGGGGTGTCCCACCCAAGGACTGCAGCACTGGTTGTGCCACCCTGGGTGTGACATGAGTAGAACGAGACTCCCAGCCCGACATCCGTAGGCTGGAAGAGAAGGTTATACTGCTAGCCGGAGTTTTCCTTTTAAAGTAATGGAATAACCAGACTTTTCCCCAGTATATGTGTAAGACACCCGTATGGCTGGTCTATTGAGTACTAAGGTGGAGTGCCACATATCCCACAGGCAGATCATGTAATTTTACACGTTCTGTTAGTAGAAATGTGAAACTGCAGTTTTTACTGTGGAAAAGCTTGGTCCCCTAATTGTCGAGAACAGAGTTACACAACGAAGCCTGGCTTGATTCTCAGATCGAAATTAATGTAACAAGTTGCAGTGTGCAACATTAGGAAAGTTGCCACTTAGTTGCCTTTAGTTCCCTGTGCGCATATTCGTTGCACACAGGGTCCCATCACAGAGAAAGATTTCTGTCCTCCTGGAGGAGACAAGCAATGAGTCTCAGGAAAGGATACAACAGGGACCGGCACTGGAAGGCGGTGTTACCTCCCATCTGCAGGAAGCAACACAGGTGTTGGCCCAAAATATGAGCTTCAAAGAAGAAGCCAACTTTGAAGGACAAATGGGTAACACTTGGGAGAGGAGCTCCTCCATTGTTCAGGCAGACAGACTGGCACTTCGGACAGGAAACGGGAAACCAGTTGCCAAACTGTTTTTCCAGGGGTGCGTAGCCCCCTTGGGAGCCCCACCTCATATTGGAATTGGGAGAATGGTACATCCTATGGTGCCCGAATCCCACACTTCGCAGGAAGTGGTCATCTGGTGAGAGGGAACCTGGTAGCTCATTGGCTACCAACTGCCACCTCCCTGAAGTCAATTTCTGAGCACAGGTAGGGCACCCCTGGCACCCCAAACTCAGCCCTAGAGTGGACTGAAAGAGGAACCGAAGAATCTCTGACCTGTTGCACCGTGGAATCGGCTCGACATTGTGGACTGCACCTTGTGGCTAGCAAAGGACAGGTACTGTGCCTGCTGTGTCCAGCTCGAGGAGAAGTCATCTCCAGAGCCCAGCCAAAGCCAAGAGATTTCAAGGGTCAGTAAGCTGGCCTCCGTTCATAGCACAGGGATACAATAGAAAAGAAGCCTGCTGGGGCAAGCTGGTAGCCCAAAGTCTTCAACTCACCGCCAACCACCCCCGTGCAGCATCAGGGACCAAGACCTGAATCACAAAATTGCACCTGAGCTTGCTGAACCTAGGAGTTTTGTCAGAGTGCAGCTGGGACCTCTAGAGGATGAGTTATCGAACCAGGAAAGATTGGCCCATGACCGTGGTTCTGCGCGAACTTCTGTCAGCACCTGGAGGACTTTGAGGAACATCAACCCTGTGACCAGGATCACCTCACCCTCTTTGTGGACGAAGGAGTAGCCGCAGGAAGACCACTGTCGACCGCATCGCATCCACAGCATCCTTTGAGCATCTTCAGCATCCTTCATCCCTTGCATCAGGACCACTTCAATAGGAAAGCCCGGCAAAGAAACTGAGTCACTGACCACTGCTCCATCTGCTGAGGTAAATGTTTCTGAGGACCTTGGTGGTCCCCCTGACTGGCTCCCTACTTGAGTTACCGCATTACAACTCACCCAAACGTTTTCGGGAAAAGATTTCTAAGTGTCAAATTCATTGAATTTGCCAATGCTTGTTTATGGTTGAGTGAAAGTTCCTTGATTTACTACACTTTGTAAATTCTCTATCCCCGGAACCCTCGGATGGATCTTTTTCATTGTGGTGTGTAAAAATACATACAAATGCAGTCTATTTTTATCAATTGGTGCCTGATTTCTTCGGTGGCTTATTGATTTCTCCTTCAATTGTTTTGGTGCTGTTTAAATGCTTTGCAGTTGTTCCTTTGTGTAAGCACTGACTACTCAGAGCCCAAGCTACCCAGGGCTGTGATGAAGGTTTGACAAATGAAACCTAAGGGTCCTAAAGAGGTTGGTAAGTTTATTACACTAAACAATGCGCATCATTTCCTCATAATAATGAAACATAAAATGGTCAATTGCAGAGATTAAATGCCACAAATATAATCATGTAAACCTGATTATCATATTTGCAGGAACAGAACAATGTGAAAGGAATGTGCACTTGATTTGATCGCACATGTTCACTTTTAATTATTAATGTGAGCATGTCGCCCACAGGAGGGGAATTCAGACAATAATAACGAAAGGAAAACATTATATTTACAGCGATACATAACATAAAATTATTTATGGGTGAGAAGTGAATAAAATATGGTTTTCACTTCAGGGTTCTGAAGCTTTGCTCTTGTTGATTTTACTCAGAACACATTGTAGACAACACTCTCATTATTCACTGTTACACATCTATAGCTCTACATTTTGCAAATCTGAAAGAATGTCTGGAAGGCAAGATTGGGCCCTAGAGTTGTGCAATCAGGTACCTTTAGAAAGAGCCTCCTTCGGATGGAGAGTCTAGCTTAGAGGATTCCTATGTGGATTTATCTGCGTGTTTCACGCTGAGAACCTCGTTTTACTTAGAAACATTTTGAACACCTCTAATGGAATAAATATTATATTAGCTGAGATATTGCTATTCTTCATAAATTTGATGAATAATTAAAAGCTGTAGTTTTTAGTTTATTTTTTCTCTAGCAATTTGTTTATTTTTCTTTTAGATATATTATATGCATATACATCTTAAGTGTTTGCTTAAATAGATTCTCTTGAGTTGTTGAACTGAGTTCCACAACATTAAATATAAGTCTACGTAATAAAACAGTGTGATTGCCATGGGTATTGGCATTTCCAAGATTGATTGCACATACCCTTCGGTCAGTGCCTAATTTGTAAATAAAAAGGTGCCGGTGCCCAAAGCCCTCTTCTTAAACACGGGGCTGCCTCAATTAAATGTGCGAGCACGGAATACTGAGGCAGGGTAATCCTGAGGCCACCTCGGGCCTCCTCAATCCATTTACAGCCACGCCCTCCCCTTCAGCTCACTCTTGCAGCTTTCTACTTTCTCCCTTTGTGACGCTTTTTCGTTTTTCCCTTCTTCCGTCTTTCCCATACGTGTCTTTTGCTCGCAGCAAACGCTTGAGGAAGAAGAATAAGCGCCGGCCCTCACAAATAAGTGCCGGTGCTCAGCACCGGAAACAACAAGCACAAAATAAGCACTGCCTTCGGTGCAATCGGCTTCCTTCCGATCTGATGGAATAAGCACACGAGGAAGGAAGTCAGAAGGGTTGTCAGCACCAGCTCAGCATACAATTATGACCTAGTCTTTTATAAGCTGCAGCAACCATTTTTTTTTCGCAGGAGAGGATGTGAGGCAGACCCCTGAACAGGTGACACTAATGCTTTGTGGTCCTTAGTAACAGGGAATGAGTACTCATAAGAGTAATGTGGAAATGCTGACTGACCCAGGGAACAATATTTACCTTTTTCTCTACATGCAGCAAGTATGGTAAGTTTATCATTATGCAGAAAACACTGCAGCCTCACTTTTGCTGAGGTCCAGTGACCCTGTCTCTATAGGATTAGCACTGCTCTGTTAGCATCAGGCTCACTGCTTCCATACGCTACTATGAGCATGCTTCCTTTCTAGGGTCGAGCCTGCGTCGCATGCGCTTGCGCATGCGTTTCGCTAGCGAGACGCTTTAGGAATTAAAAAGGGCTCGGAGCCCTGTCACGTCAGTGTCTTTCATTGGTTCGTGGGCTTGCCTGTTAGAATCTGCTTGATTTCATTAGTGGAAGGCACGCATACATGCCTTTTCCGGTGGTTAGCCCTCCTCGAGTGCATCGAGCAAGTATAGAAAACATACGAGGCTCGCTGTTTTCCGTCCGGTTCGTGGGCTATTTTTTCTCTATTTTCGCAGCGCGATCTCGCTTGGCAGAAGTCGAGCGCTTGGCATAATATCGACCCTGTTACACAGTTAATTACACAGTTAATTGCACTGTTTCCGGTTACGTACATAATTGCATTTTTGCCGATATGTTTCATTACGAGTGAAAAGTCTTGTTAGGAGTTTACAACGCTATTAGATCTAACACGAGCAAACGCGAGACCGGTTGCATTGCAAATGCTTGTTACTTTTCTTGAGGTTGTACATCTCCCAGTCCCCATGGACAGGCATCTACCACCAGAGCAGTAGCTTTCTGTGTGTTTTGGTGAGTGGAGGTGGTTTCAGGCAGCCTGGCACATATAGGGACTGATTACGACCTTGGCGGAGGGGTTTATTCTGTCCCAAATGTGACGGATATCCCGCCCGCCGAATTACGAGTGCATTATATCCTATGGAACTTCTAATACAGCGGACGGGATAATCGGCACATTTGGGACGGAGTAAGCCCCTCCACCAAGGTCACAATAAGGCCCATAGTGTCTAGAAAAGGCAACTCATCTCAAGACTATTGCCTCCACTGATTTCACAAATCAAGCAGGGACGTCATTCAAGCGGACACGTCTGGTGAGAAGCATCCACAGTAAGTGGCCATCTTGAGGAAGCTGCAAAGCTGTGGTCTATCCTGACTTTATGAGATCACTCCATCCACGGAGAAGTATAACTGAAAAACCTTCGCTTGGATTTCAGAAACTCCCCTATTTCCTGGTTTTGGGTGAGACATTTTTCTTAGACTTCAGAAAGTGGCATTGGTATTCTGGCCCCCTATGTTCATAAGTCACTAGGTCATCGCTGAAATTGAGGTCACCTGAAAGATTGACCCTTATCAGACGGTTACTGTATCGGAACAGTTTGGTACAAGTCAGAGCCTACACCTTAGCTGCGTGCCCCGTTAGAGCTCAACGGGATTGGAGGTGGTGATGTATGGAAGTCTTTACGAAGTTCAGCTTTGGTAGCCTGCACTGAGATCCAGTTTGATGAACCATCATGTCACATTAAGGCCAGCTGTGCTATCAGTAATGGTGGGTGGCCGGTGTTGTTCATGATTAATGCCATGAACATGTCTACACAGATGAGGACCAGGCGAGGTTGGTTGGGTTTATGTAGTGCCCACGTATGGAGATACTCAGGCGCTGATATATTCCTTTTCTTCATGATCACTATTTCTTAGCAGTTTTCTTTTTTTCTCTACCCACTATATGGCACCAAATAGAATTCGCCTCTGTCATGTGGCCATCAGCTGGATGAAGGCTTTGCTATGTCACAAAACGTTCTGGTGTGAAGGCAAAGCATCTTATAGAACAATACATGAAATTCATCAAGAATAGACTCAAAAGCACAGACGTTTGTACTGAGCGCAAACTAATTTAGCTGCTGCTCTTCTCTCCGTAGCAGCTCAGCCTGGTTACACCCCTGGAATCAGCGATGTACACCTTAGTTTCCTTTAAACCCTCCGGAGTCGCTCATGGGTGATCCCTTTATGAAGCAGAGACTGTGGACCTCCACAGGCACACAGGCTCATTTGTCCTGGTTCTAACTTTCTCCTTAGGCACAGGACTTTAAACTGTTCAACAGCCAATACATGGAGACTGGCTCTTGTGTCTGTGAGAGCCGTTAAACTCTTATCATCATAATTCAACATTAAGAGTAGCCCTGCATCCATGAGAGTCTTTGCCTTGACTCTTTGTGTCATCACTTGGTAATGAGAGTGGTTCCTGTATCCATGAGAGCCATCACCTGCACTCTTCGTATCATCGCTTAGCATTGAGAGGGTTCCTGTGTCCATGAGAGCCATCACCTGTACTCTTTGTATCATCGCTTAGCACTGAGAGTGGGTCCTGCATCCATGAGAGCCATTACCTGCACTCTTTGTATCATCGCTTAGCATTTAGAGTGGCTCCTGTGTCCATGAGAGCCATTACCTGCACTCTGTGCATCATCGCTTAGCATTTAGAGTGGCTCCTGTGTCCATGAGAGCCATTACCTGCACTCTTTGTATCATCGCTTAGCATTGAGAGTGGCTCCTGTGTCCATGAGTGCCATTACCTGCACTCTGTGCATCATCGCTTAGCACTGAGAGTGGCTCCTGTGTCTGTGACAGCCATTACCTGCACTCTTTGTATCATCGCTTAGCATTGAGAGTGGCTCCTGTGTCCATGAGTGCCATTACCTGCACTCTTTGTATCATCGCTTAGCATTGAGAGTGGCTCCTGTGTCCATGAGAGCCATTACCTGCAGTCTTTGTGTCATCGCTTAGCATTGAGAGTGGCTCCTGTGTCCATGAGAGCCATTACCTGCACTCTGTGCATCATCGCTTAGCACTGAGAGTGGCTCCTGTGTCCATGAGTGCCATTACCTGCACTCTTTGTATCATCGCTTAACATTGAGAGTGGCTCCTGTGTCCATGAGAGCCATTACCTGCAGTCTTTGTATCATCACTTAGCACTGAGAGTGGCTCCTGCGTCCATGAGTGCCATTACCTGCACTCTGTGCATCATCGCTTAGCAGTGAGAGTGGCTCCTGTGTCCATGAGTGCCATTACCTGCACTCTGTGCATCATCGCTTAGCACTGAGAGTGGCTCCTGTGTCCATGAGAGCCATTACCTGCACTCTTTGTATCATCGCTTAGCATTGAGAGTGGCTCCTGTGTCCATGAGTGCCATTACCTGCACTCTTTGTATCATCACTTAGCACTGAGAGTGGCTCCTGTGTCCATGAGAGCCATTACCTGCACTCTGTGCATCATCGCTTAACATTGAGAGTGTCTCCTGTGTCCATGAGAGCCATTACCTGCAGTCTTTGTGTCATCGCTTAGCATTGACAGTGTCTCCTGTGTCTATGAGAGCCATTACCTGCACTCTATGTGTCATCGCTTAGCACTGAGAGTGGCTCCTGTGTCCATGAGAGCCATTACCTGCACTCTTTGTATCATCGCTTAGCACTGAGAGTGGCTCCTGTGTCCATGAGTGCCATTACCTGCACTCTTCGTATCATCGCTTAGCATTGAGAGTGGCTCCTGTGTCCATGAGTGCCATTACCTGCACTCTGTGCATCATCGCTTAGCACTGAGAGTGGCTCCTGCGTCCATGAGTGCCATTACCTGCACTCTTTGTATCATCGCTTAGCATTTAGAGTGGCTCCTGTGTCCATGAGAGCCATTACCTGCACTCTGTGCATCATCGCTTAGCACTGAGAGTGGCTCCTGTGTCCATGAGAGCCATTACCTGCACTCTGTGCATCATCGCTTAGCATTGAGAGTGGCTCCTGTGTCCATGAGTGCCATTACCTGCACTCTGTGCATCATCGCTTAGCACTGAGAGTGGCTCCTGTGTCCATGAGTGTCATTACCTGCACTCTTCGTATCATCGCTTAGCATTGAGAATGGCTCCTGCATCCATGAGTGCCATTACCTGCACTCTGTGCATCATCGCTTAGCATTGAGAGTGGCTCCTGTGTCCACGAGAGCCATTACCTGCACTCTGTGCATCATCGCTTAGCATTGAGAGTGGCTCCTGCGTCCATGAGAGCCATTACCTGCACTCTTCGTATCATCGCTTAGCATTGAGAGTGGCTCCTGTGTCCATGAGTGCCATTACCTGCACTCTTCGTATCATCGCTTAGCATTGAGAGTGGCTCCTGTGTCCATGAGAGCCATTACCTGCACTCTGTGCATCATCGCTTAGCACTGAGAGTGGCTCCTGTGTCTGTGAGAGCCATTACCTCCACTCTTTGTATCATCGCTTAGCATTGAGAGTGGCTCCTGTGTCCATGAGTGCCATTACCTGCACTCTTTGTGTCATCGCTTAGCATTGAGAGTGGCTCCTGTGTCCATGAGAGCCATTACCTGCACTCTGTGCATCATCGCTTAGCACTGAGAGTGGCTCCTGTGTCCATGAGTGCCATTACCTGCACTCTTTGTATCATCGCTTAACATTGAGAGTGGCTCCTGTGTCCATGAGAGCCATTACCTGCAGTCTTTGTATCATCGCTTAGCACTGAGAGTGGCTCCTGCGTCCATGAGTGCCATTACCTGCACTCTGTGCATCATCGCTTAGCACTGAGAGTGGCTCCTGTGTCCATGAGTGCCATTACCTGCACTCTGTGCATCATCGCTTAGCACTGAGAGTGGCTCCTGTGTCCATGAGAGCCATTACCTGCACTCTTTGTATCATCGCTTAGCATTGAGAGTGGCTCCTGTGTCCATGAGTGCCATTACCTGCACTCTTTGTATCATCGCTTAGCACTGAGAGTGGCTCCTGTGTCCATGAGAGCCATTACCTGCACTCTGTGCATCATCGCTTAGCACTGAGAGTGGCTCCTGTGTCCATGAGTGCCATTACCTGCACTCTTTGTGTCATCGCTTAACAGTGAGAGTGGCTCCTGTGTCCATGAGAGCCATTACCTGCAGTCTTTGTGTCATCGCTGAACATTGAGAGTGGCTCCTGCGTCCATGAGAGCCATTACCTGCAGTCTTTGTGTCATCGCTTAGCATTGACAGTGTCTCCTGTGTCCATGAGAGCCATTACCTGCACTCTATGTGTCATCGCTTAGCAATGAGAGTGGCTCCTGTGTCCATGAGAGCCATTACCTGCACTCTTTGTATCATCGCTTAGCATTGAGAGTGGCTCCTGTGTCCATGAGTGCCATTACCTGCACTCTTCGTATCATCGCTTAGCATTGAGAGTGGCTCCTGTGTCCATGAGTGCCATTACCTGCACTCTGTGCATCATCGCTTAGCACTGAGAGTGGCTCCTGCATCCATGAGTGCCATTACCTGCACTCTTTGTATCATCGCTTAGCATTTAGAGTGGCTCCTGTGTCCATGAGAGCCATTACCTGCACTCTGTGCGTCATCGCTTAGCACTGAGAGTGGCTCCTGTGTCCATGAGAGCCATTACCTGCACTCTGTGCATCATCGCTTAGCACTGAGAGTGGCTCCTGTGTCCATGAGTGCCATTACCTGCACTCTTTGTGTCATCGCTTAGCACTGAGAGTGGCTCCTGTGTCCATGAGAGCCATTACCTGCACTCTTTGTATCATCGCTTAGCATTGAGAGTGGCTCCTGTGTCCATGAGTGCCATTACCTGCACTCTGTGCATCATCGCTTAGCACTGAGAGTGGCTCCTGTGTCCATGAGAGCCATTACCTGCACTCTGTGCATCATCGCTTAGCATTGAGAGTGGCTCCTGTGTCCATGAGTGCCATTACCTGCACTCTTTGTGTCATTGGTCAGCACTGAGAGTGACTTCTGTGTCTGTGAGAGCCATTACCTGCACTCTTCGTATCATCGCTTAGCACTGAGAGTGGCTCCTGTGTCCATGAGTGCCATTACCTGCACTCTTTGTATCATCGCTTAGCATTGAGAGTGGCTCCTGTGTCCATGAGTGCCATTACCTGCACTCTTTGTGTCATCGCTTAGCATTGAGAGTGGCTCCTGTGTCCACGAGTGCCATTACCTGCACTCTGTGCATCATCGCTTAGCACTGAGAGTGGCTCCTGCATCCATGAGTGCCATTACCTGCACTCTTTGTATCATCGCTTAGCATTTAGAGTGGCTCCTGTGTCCATGAGAGCCATTACCTGCACTCTGTGCATCATCGCTTAGCACTGAGAGTGGCTCCTGTGTCCATGAGTGCCATTACCTGCACTCTTTGTATCATCGCTTAGCATTTAGAGTGGCTCCTGTGTCCATGAGAGCCATTACCTGCACTCTGTGCATCATCGCTTAGCACTGAGAGTGGCTCCTGTGTCCATGAGAGCCATTACCTGCACTCTGTGCATCATCGCTTAGCATTGAGAGTGGCTCCTGTGTCCATGAGTGCCATTACCTGCACTCTGTGCATCATCGCTTAGCACTGAGAGTGGCTCCTGTGTCCATGAGTGCCATTACCTGCACTCTTTGTGTCATCGCTTAGCACTGAGAGTGGCTCCTGTGTCCATGAGTGCCATTACCTGCACTCTGTGCATCATTGCTTAGCATTGAGAGTGGCTCCTGTGTCCATGAGTGCCATTACCTGCACTCTTTGTGTCATTGGTCAGCACTGAGAGTGACTTCTGTGTCTGTGAGAGCCATTACCTGCACTCTTCGTATCATCGCTTAGCACTGAGAGTGGCTCCTGTGTCCATGAGTGCCATTACCTGCACTCTGTGCATCATCGCTTAGCACTGAGAGTGACTCCTGTGTCCATGAGTGCCATTACCTGCACTCTGTGCATCATCACTTAGCACTGAGAGTGGCTCCTGTGTCCATGAGAGCCATTACCTGCACTCTGTGCATCATCGCTTAGCATTGAGAGTGGCTCCTGTGTCCATGAGTGCCATTACCTGCACTCTGTGCATCATCGCTTAGCACTGAGAGTGGCTCCTGTGTCCATGAGTGCCATTAAATGCACTCTTTGTGTCATCGCTTAGCACTGAGAGTGGCTCCTGTGTCCATGAGTGCCATTACCTGCACTCTGTGCATCATCGCTTATCATTGAGAGTGGCTCCTGTGTCCATGAGTGCCATTACCTGCACTCTTTGTGTCATTGGTCAGCACTGAGAGTGACTTCTGTGTCTGTGAGAGCCATTACCTGCACTCTTCGTATCATCGCTTAGCACTGAGAGTGGCTCCTGTGTCCATGAGTGCCATTACCTGCACTCTTTGTATCATCGCTTAGCATTTAGAGTGGCTCCTGTGTCCATGAGAGCCATTACCTGCACTCTGTGCATCATCGCTTAGCACTGAGAGTGGCTCCTGTGTCCACGAGAGCCATTACCTGCACTCTGTGCATCATCGCTTAGCATTGAGAGTGGCTCCTGCGTCCATGAGAGCCATTACCTGCACTCTTCGTATCATCGCTTAGCATTGAGAGTGGCTCCTGTGTCCATGAGTGCCATTACCTGCACTCTTCGTATCATCGCTTAGCATTGAGAGTGGCTCCTGTGTCCATGAGAGCCATTACCTGCACTCTGTGCATCATCGCTTAGCACTGAGAGTGGCTCCTGTGTCTGTGAGAGCCATTACCTCCACTCTTTGTATCATCGCTTAGCATTGAGAGTGGCTCCTGTGTCCATGAGTGCCATTACCTGCACTCTTTGTGTCATCGCTTAGCATTGAGAGTGGCTCCTGTGTCCATGAGAGCCATTACCTGCACTCTGTGCATCATCGCTTAGCACTGAGAGTGGCTCCTGTGTCCATGAGTGCCATTACCTGCACTCTTTGTATCATCGCTTAACATTGAGAGTGGCTCCTGTGTCCATGAGAGCCATTACCTGCAGTCTTTGTATCATCGCTTAGCACTGAGAGTGGCTCCTGCGTCCATGAGTGCCATTACCTGCACTCTGTGCATCATCGCTTAGCACTGAGAGTGGCTCCTGTGTCCATGAGTGCCATTACCTGCACTCTGTGCATCATCGCTTAGCACTGAGAGTGGCTCCTGTGTCCATGAGAGCCATTACCTGCACTCTTTGTATCATCGCTTAGCATTGAGAGTGGCTCCTGTGTCCATGAGTGCCATTACCTGCACTCTTTGTATCATCGCTTAGCACTGAGAGTGGCTCCTGTGTCCATGAGAGCCATTACCTGCACTCTGTGCATCATCGCTTAGCACTGAGAGTGGCTCCTGTGTCCATGAGTGCCATTACCTGCACTCTTTGTGTCATCGCTTAACAGTGAGAGTGGCTCCTGTGTCCATGAGAGCCATTACCTGCAGTCTTTGTGTCATCGCTGAACATTGAGAGTGGCTCCTGCGTCCATGAGAGCCATTACCTGCAGTCTTTGTGTCATCGCTTAGCATTGACAGTGTCTCCTGTGTCCATGAGAGCCATTACCTGCACTCTATGTGTCATCGCTTAGCAATGAGAGTGGCTCCTGTGTCCATGAGAGCCATTACCTGCACTCTTTGTATCATCGCTTAGCATTGAGAGTGGCTCCTGTGTCCATGAGTGCCATTACCTGCACTCTTCGTATCATCGCTTAGCATTGAGAGTGGCTCCTGTGTCCATGAGTGCCATTACCTGCACTCTGTGCATCATCGCTTAGCACTGAGAGTGGCTCCTGCATCCATGAGTGCCATTACCTGCACTCTTTGTATCATCGCTTAGCATTTAGAGTGGCTCCTGTGTCCATGAGAGCCATTACCTGCACTCTGTGCGTCATCGCTTAGCACTGAGAGTGGCTCCTGTGTCCATGAGAGCCATTACCTGCACTCTGTGCATCATCGCTTAGCACTGAGAGTGGCTCCTGTGTCCATGAGTGCCATTACCTGCACTCTTTGTGTCATCGCTTAGCACTGAGAGTGGCTCCTGTGTCCATGAGAGCCATTACCTGCACTCTTTGTATCATCGCTTAGCATTGAGAGTGGCTCCTGTGTCCATGAGTGCCATTACCTGCACTCTGTGCATCATCGCTTAGCACTGAGAGTGGCTCCTGTGTCCATGAGAGCCATTACCTGCACTCTGTGCATCATCGCTTAGCATTGAGAGTGGCTCCTGTGTCCATGAGTGCCATTACCTGCACTCTTTGTGTCATTGGTCAGCACTGAGAGTGACTTCTGTGTCTGTGAGAGCCATTACCTGCACTCTTCGTATCATCGCTTAGCACTGAGAGTGGCTCCTGTGTCCATGAGTGCCATTACCTGCACTCTTTGTATCATCGCTTAGCATTGAGAGTGGCTCCTGTGTCCATGAGTGCCATTACCTGCACTCTTTGTGTCATCGCTTAGCATTGAGAGTGGCTCCTGTGTCCACGAGTGCCATTACCTGCACTCTGTGCATCATCGCTTAGCACTGAGAGTGGCTCCTGCATCCATGAGTGCCATTACCTGCACTCTTTGTATCATCGCTTAGCATTTAGAGTGGCTCCTGTGTCCATGAGAGCCATTACCTGCACTCTGTGCATCATCGCTTAGCACTGAGAGTGGCTCCTGTGTCCATGAGTGCCATTACCTGCACTCTTTGTATCATCGCTTAGCATTTAGAGTGGCTCCTGTGTCCATGAGAGCCATTACCTGCACTCTGTGCATCATCGCTTAGCACTGAGAGTGGCTCCTGTGTCCATGAGAGCCATTACCTGCACTCTGTGCATCATCGCTTAGCATTGAGAGTGGCTCCTGTGTCCATGAGTGCCATTACCTGCACTCTGTGCATCATCGCTTAGCACTGAGAGTGGCTCCTGTGTCCATGAGTGCCATTACCTGCACTCTTTGTGTCATCGCTTAGCACTGAGAGTGGCTCCTGTGTCCATGAGTGCCATTACCTGCACTCTGTGCATCATTGCTTAGCATTGAGAGTGGCTCCTGTGTCCATGAGTGCCATTACCTGCACTCTTTGTGTCATTGGTCAGCACTGAGAGTGACTTCTGTGTCTGTGAGAGCCATTACCTGCACTCTTCGTATCATCGCTTAGCACTGAGAGTGGCTCCTGTGTCCATGAGTGCCATTACCTGCACTCTGTGCATCATCGCTTAGCACTGAGAGTGACTCCTGTGTCCATGAGTGCCATTACCTGCACTCTGTGCATCATCACTTAGCACTGAGAGTGGCTCCTGTGTCCATGAGAGCCATTACCTGCACTCTGTGCATCATCGCTTAGCATTGAGAGTGGCTCCTGTGTCCATGAGTGCCATTACCTGCACTCTGTGCATCATCGCTTAGCACTGAGAGTGGCTCCTGTGTCCATGAGTGCCATTAAATGCACTCTTTGTGTCATCGCTTAGCACTGAGAGTGGCTCCTGTGTCCATGAGTGCCATTACCTGCACTCTGTGCATCATCGCTTATCATTGAGAGTGGCTCCTGTGTCCATGAGTGCCATTACCTGCACTCTTTGTGTCATTGGTCAGCACTGAGAGTGACTTCTGTGTCTGTGAGAGCCATTACCTGCACTCTTCGTATCATCGCTTAGCACTGAGAGTGGCTCCTGTGTCCATGAGTGCCATTACCTGCACTCTTTGTATCATCGCTTAGCATTTAGAGTGGCTCCTGTGTCCATGAGAGCCATTACCTGCACTCTGTGCATCATCGCTTAGCACTGAGAGTGGCTCCTGTGTCCATGAGTGCCATTACCTGCACTCTGTGCATCATCGCTTAGCACTGAGAGTGGCTCCTGTGTCCATGAGAGCCATTACCTGCACTCTGTGCATCATCGCTTAGCACTGAGAGTGGCTCCTGTGTCCATGAGTGCCATTACCTGCACTCTTTGTGTCATCGCTTAGCACTGAGAGTGGCTCCTGTGTCCATGAGAGCCATTACCTGCACTCTTTGTATCATCGCTGAGCATTGAGAGTGGCTTCTGTGTCCATGAGTGCCATTACCTGCACTCTGTGCATCATCGCTTAGCACTGAGAGTGGCTCCTGTGTCCATGAGAGCCATTACCTGCACTCTGTGCATCATCGCTTAGCATTGAGAGTGGCTCCTGTGTCCATGAGTGCCATTACCTGCACTCTTTGTGTCATTGGTCAGCACTGAGAGTGACTTCTGTGTCTGTGAGAGCCATTACCTGCACTCTTCGTATCATCGCTTAGCACTGAGAGTGGCTCCTGTGTCCATGAGTGCCATTACCTGCACTCTTTGTATCATTGCTTAGCATTGAGAGTGGCTCCTGTGTCCATGAGTGCCATTACCTGCACTCTTTGTGTCATCGCTTAGCATTGAGAGTGGCTCCTGTGTCCATGAGTGCCATTACCTGCACTCTGTGCATCATCGCTTAGCACTGAGAGTGGCTCCTGCATCCATGAGTGCCATTACCTGCACTCTTTGTATAATCGCTTAGCATTTAGAGTGGCTCCTGTGTCCATGAGAGCCATTACCTGCACTCTGTGCATCATCGCTTAGCACTGAGAGTGGCTCCTGTGTCCATGAGTGCCATTACCTGCACTCTTTGTATCATCGCTTAGCATTTAGAGTGGCTCCTGTGTCCATGAGAGCCATTACCTGCACTCTGTGCATCATCGCTTAGCACTGAGAGTGGCTCCTGTGTCCATGAGAGCCATTACCTGCACTCTGTGCATCATCGCTTAGCATTGAGAGTGGCTCCTGTGTCCATGAGTGCCATTACCTGCACTCTGTGCATCATCGCTTAGCACTGAGAGTGGCTCCTGTGTCCATGAGTGCCATTACCTGCACTCTTTGTGTCATCGCTTAGCACTGAGAGTGGCTCCTGTGTCCATGAGTGCCATTACCTGCACTCTGTGCATCATCGCTTAGCATTGAGAGTGGCTCCTGTGTCCATGAGTGCCATTACCTGCACTCTTTGTGTCATTGGTCAGCACTGAGAGTGACTTCTGTGTCTGTGAGAGCCATACCTGCACTCTTCGTATCATCGCTTAGCACTGAGAGTGGCTCCTGTGTCCATGAGTGCCATTACCTGCACTCTGTGCATCATCGCTTAGCACTGAGAGTGACTCCTGTGTCCATGAGTGCCATTACCTGCACTCTGTGCATCATCACTTAGCACTGAGAGTGGCTCCTGTGTCCATGAGAGCCATTACCTGCACTCTGTGCATCATCGCTTAGCATTGAGAGTGGCTCCTGTGTCCATGAGTGCCATTACCTGCACTCTGTGCATCATCGCTTAGCACTGAGAGTGGCTCCTGTGTCCATGAGTGCCATTACCTGCACTCTTTGTGTCATCGCTTAGCACTGAGAGTGGCTCCTGTGTCCATGAGTACCATTACCTGCACTCTGTGCATCATCGCTTAGCACTGAGAGTGGCTCCTGTGTCCATGAGTGCCATTACCTGCACTCTTTGTGTCATCGCTTAGCACTGAGAGTGGCTCCTGTGTCCATGAGTGCCATTACCTGCACTCTTTGTGTCATTGGTCAGCACTGAGAGTGACTTCTGTGTCTGTGAGAGCCATTACCTGCACTCTTCGTATCATCGCTTAGCACTGAGAGTGGCTCCTGTGTCCATGAGAGCCATTACCTGCACTCTGTGCATCATCGCTTAGCACTGAGAGTGACTCCTGTGTCCATGAGTGCCATTACCTGCACTCTGTGCATCATCACTTAGCACTGAGAGTGGCTCCTGTGTCCATGAGAGCCATTACCTGCACTCTTCGTATCATCGCTTAGCACTGAGAGTGGCTCCTGCGTCCATGAGAGCCATTACCTGCACTCTGTGCATCATCGCTTAGCACTGAGAGTGGCTCCTGTGTCCATGAGAGCCATTACCTGCACTCTGTGCATCATCGCTTAGCATTGAGAGTGGCTCCTGTGTCCATGAGAGCCATTACCTGCACTCTTTGTATCATCGCTTAGCATTGAGAGTGGCTCCTGTGTCCATGAGAGCCATTACCTGCAGTCTTTGTGTCATCGCTTAACATTGAGAGTGGCTCCTGTGTCCATGAGAGCCATTACCTGCACTCTTTGTATCATCGCTTAGCATTGAGAGTGGCTCCTGTGTCCATGAGTGCCATTACCTGCACTCTGTGCATCATCACTTAGCACTGAGAGTGGCTCCTGTGTCCATGAGAGCCATTACCTGCACTCCTTGTGTCATCGCTTAACATTGAGAGTGGCTCCTGTGTCCATGAGAGCCATTACCTGCACTCTGTGCATCATCGCTTAGCACTGAGAGTGGCTCCTGTGTCCATGAGAGCCATTACCTGCACTCTGTGCATCATCGCTTAGCATTGAGAGTGGCTCCTGTGTCCATGAGAGCCATTACCTGCACTCTTTGTATCATCGCTTAGCATTGAGAGTGGCTCCTGTGTCCATGAGTGCCATTACCTGCACTCTGTGCATCATCGCTTAGCACTGAGAGTGACTTCTGTGTCTGTGAGAGCCATTAGCTTGATTCGTTGTCTGATCACTGAGCTCTTTGGGTGAGTTTGCACCATTGACATGACATGTACGTCCCATTTTCCAATTGATTTCCAGTTTCTCTCATCTACCTTGTGGCCTCAAGTTGTGACGTGAACCTCTTCTTTTGACATGTTTGCCAGCAGATTGGCAGACCATTGCAAAGTGATTGAGTTTCCCACAAGTGAAGCTTCTTTCCCCCTGAGCTGGGTACCATCCACCATGAGGCCCCTTCCCACCGCTGCCACCACTGGTGGGCTGTTGCTTACCTTTGGTCACTCTGTGTTGTTGCGTTGATTGGCTTTGCTCAATATGTTCTAGTCATTAACCTGTAAGGTAGCAACAGCGTCCTCCATCTGCATAAACATAGCCCATGAGAGGTCCAGAGGATGTTAAAGTTCCAGAATGTTCCAGAATGTTCTTCACAAGCATTCTCACCACTCGCACAGTGAACAGTTTGAAGCTCTGCAGGCCTGAGAGGTCTAAGCTGGCCACCGCTGCTCATGAATTGTAGCCATGCGCGGTGGAATGTCTCACGCGGTTGGGAGGTGTTGACCGGTGTCAGGCCAACCCTCTGAGGGATAAAGACAAGGGCCACTGGAAATATGTGGTTGTGCAGCTGCGGCGATTTTCACATCATTATAGATTTACCTCATTTGCCACATAATCCATCATCTGCCGCATAGTCTTCAGATTTGAACAAAACATACATTTGTTTCTAGCTCAAACGGTTCAAAAGTTGCTAAAAATGCAGTGACACGTGTTGCCGCGCACTGAAAGGCCCTTTGTAGAGCTGGACTGGTCACCTTTTTGTTGCTTATTGCTATATTTGGGTGTTAAACCGGTACTAATGAGGTGCACCCAATGCCCAGACAGTGTTACTAAGTTTAAAAATGCTGAAATAAAAAAGCAATATGAATACAAAATGTGGCGCATTTTGCCATATAATTTTCTCATTGTTGCTGCAAAATTCACTTAACTCTGTCGCACAATCTGGCCCTCTGCTGCCACATAATTTTAGTGGCCCTGCGTGAGACTCAAAGTAGCTAGGTAATTCTTGGGAAGTCCGCCTATGATTGTCCTTGGAGCCCTGAGAGCCGGACCGAAGCCAAGTACATTGAAGTCACGCACAAAATCGTTAATATACGCACAGGAAAGTAATACTATAGGAAAAGAATGACATTTATTCACTGTAAGGTTCGTTGGAGGAACAAAATGAAATCTCGCCTCCAGAAAGCTACTTTCCTGCGCATTGATTCAATTATGCGGCTGGTGCCCAGGAAATAGTGCTGTTTCATGCGTCTCATGAATGTAGACAAGGGGTGGCGCGTGCCTGGTCTGCGTAATGGGGTCCGAAGTTCAGCTTCGCTTTTACTTATTCGGTTCCTGTTCACGCATGCGCAGCAGTGTCCAGAAACAGTGGAGTAATGAAACTTGAGGGGGTCCCCCTGAAAATACATATAGGGGCCTCCAACTGACGTCACTGAGGAGCTCTCAGGCCAGGGTACTGTGCTGATGGGGCATCCTGGAGCTCGGGGCACCCCGCACCATGGGGGATGAGGGAACCTTTGTTACGCCACTGCCCAGAAGTTCCTTGACCATTCCATAGCTCTCAGTTCCTTATGGCCAGGGCTGCTGGCTCCAGCTGGTTCTTAAGCAGGGTCTCAGGATGCAGGGCCGTGGGGCTCCTCCTCCTCAGGTCACGGCAACATCAGTCAGGGGCGTAGCTTACTCTGTAAGACTGGGGGGGGTGAGCTTCAGATTTTGCAACAATCAGGTGGGCATTATCCAAGGAAGAGGCAGACCTGCCAAGTTTCCCAGGCCCATGCCTGATGTGCTGCTCTACTCCAAGATTTTTATTGGAATTCTGGGACTTGTGGTCTTGTTTAGCCCATTATAAAACATGACTTCAAGTCCCAGAATTCAAAGGAAAAACCCTGGACTGGAGCAGCACAATCCGCATGGACCTGAGAAACATGGCAGCTATGAGAGCGCATGAGAGGAGTTTAAGGGGCAGCGGAGAGGGAGTGGACTGCAGATCAGTAGGGGACTAACTAAGAGAAAACACAATATTTTGTAAATTAAACAAAAAAAATTCAAGACTTTTAACAAAGAGAGAGGGAGTGAGTGTGTGTGCATTTTTGTGTGTGTATATGTAAAACTCCCACATGAAATCCGACAGATACTTCAACTGAAAGTATTTGTACCCAAATATTTTTCAAAAATACATTTATTGGGGGGTATAACACCCCAAACACCCCCCTGCCACTCCCTTGAAGCTACGATCCTGAACATCGGGGGCATATTTATGAGCCCCTTTGTGTCGCTTTTGCACAATGGAACCTGGTGCAAGTGCGATGCAAAAGAAAAATTAGAGTTACGAAGCCATGCACGTCCACCCTGGGTGGCTCTCGAGTAATGTAACCGGGCACAAATCACTGTGTTGCATTACTCTGTGCCATGGAGGAGTTTCCGTGGGTGTTCTGTGTTTGTTCCCATGCAACATCCATGGATTTTGACGCATTCCCACATTTACGAGAACAGGTGAACCTGGGAATGCTGCAAAAAGATATGCTTTCCTCAGTGAGGCACAACGAAGCAAAATATCTGTATTTCTCCTCATTTTTTCCTCTTTTCATGTGAGGAAAATGCCTCAGGGGATTGTTTTTGACAAGGAAGGTGTGCCTTCCTGCAGAAAAACAATCCTGCATGCACCCAGGCACCCTGGCTTCTTGCCTATTGTGCCTGCGTTGCTGGTAGGGAGCCCATTGTGCGCCAGCGCAGGGTAAAGGACAGGAATGCACCATATTGCCCTAAAGCCTGACGCATGTTCCTGCCCTTTCCCGACGTACAGTGCAGCAAGGTGACCTGCTGCACCGTGTGACTTGGCCATGCATATGGACCCGGGATTTCGGCCTCAGACTTCAGGGAGGCCAAATTGCTGCTCCTGATGCAATCGTTTGTCAGGGCGGGGGCAGGCAGTTGCATTGAAGTGGATAAAATCACCATTAACTAGGAACAATCCCACCTGCTGCAGGAGCGGCCACGCGGCCCAGAGTGACCCCGGAAACACGGATGTGCATTAGTTACTGTGCCACAGAGTGCCTGGTCTCGGCTCCAGTGGGGAGTGACGTATCAGGGAGCGCGCACTCCCAGGATGGAATGAATGAATGAATCCATTTATTGGATGTAATTAATTAAAATCATGAAAGCACACATGAAAATCCTGCTACAAGTTAAAAACACCATGAGAGTGCCGAGGCTTGCTGCAGATAAGTTTGCGGACTTCCAAGGAGTAAGGAGAGGACCTCCGCATACTAGGCTGTCACAAGAGGGGTGGAAATGTGTCAGTGAGTACCAAGGAAAGCGCCAAGAAGACTGAAAGCCCTGTAGAAGGAAGAGGACTCTTCATATTCACCTGAACAGTCATGTCCCTCAGATCTTCCTTAGTAAGACACTAAAAAAAAAATAGGAGGAATACTGATCAAAGCAGACTCTAAATTTGTTTACAAATATTTTCAAAGGGTCTTGCAACCGACATAAATTACACTATAACATTTTTAAACACTCAATAAGTGAAAGGTTCACAAGTGCTATTTGAATACAAAGGGGGTGGGATTGTGAATCATGGGACATTGAAACTCTTCTTGAACTAAAAGTGAATTATGACAGTAAAAATCTATGTAGAATGACAGTTGGGTGCAGATCATTGCAGAACAGGATTCTGTCACAGCTATGAATCCAAATTATAAGGAGACCTCAGAAGTGGATGCATAATCATTATTGCTTGCCCTGAACAAGCTGCTGCTGGACACTTGGGACCTGATTCACAAAGGTAAACTTAGAACTGAAGTCTAACTTTTGACGTAAAGTCTAAGTTTACACCTAAAGTCTAACTTCACACCTGAAGTCTAACTTTAGACCTGAAGTCTAAGTTTAAAACTGAGTTCTATGTTTAGACCTAAAGTCTAACTTTACACCTAAAGCCCAACTTTACACCTAAAGTCTAAGTTTAGACCTGACATCTAACTTCAGACCTAAAGTCTAACTTTACACCTAAAGTCTAACTTTAGACCTGAAGTCTACATTTAGACCTGAAGTCTAACTTTAGACCACAAGTCTAACTTTAGACCTGATGTCTAGCTTTAAACCTGAAGTCTAAGTTAGACCTGAAGTCTAAGTTTAGACATCAGGCCTAAACTTAGACTTTAGGTCTAAACTTAGATTTCAGGTCTAAGATCACCTTTGTGAATCGGGTCCTTGAGTCACAACTTATAATATGAATACTGCACTCACATTTTGATCTATTGCTGGTTGGGGGTTGTCACATTGTATATTTACTTTTGTGTTTCTTCATCTGTTCCCCTCCAGGTGACTCCTTGCTGAAACATAGCGGCATGAGATTCACCACCAAAGACCTGGACAACGACCACTCAGAGAATAACTGTGCATCCTTCTACCACGGCGCCTGGTGGTACCGCAACTGTCACACATCCAATCTGAACGGGCAGTATCTCAAGGGGCACCACACCTCCTATGCCGACGGCATCGAGTGGTCCTCCTGGACCGGCTGGCAGTATTCACTCAAGTTTACGGAGATGAAGATCAGGCCTGTCAAGGAAGAGAAGTGACAGCTTTTCTTCGGAGTGTGTCATCGCTTCTCAGTGTCTTGCCAACAGTGTTGCTCATTGTACAGCTCTACTCCTGAATGTGGAGGGGTTTAAAGGACAAGGAGCGTGGGGGGCCCTCTTTCTTTCAGTGCCTGTAGGCAGCAAGACTCACCTTGGTTGGAAGAGGGGGAGACAGAGGTCTCATAAACCTCCACAGAGTAAACCTGTACTCTTGAATTTCCTGAATGGAACCTACCTGAACAGCACAGGCTCTAGGATGATGTGGGTTCGAGTCCATCTTGACCACAAGGAACAAACCAGTCTGACAACCTTTTGAGAATAAAGGCAAAGGGTTCCATTTCACAAGACTTACCCATGAGTCGGAAGAGTAACTTTTAAAAAGACCCTATCAAAAGACTTCCATTTTGCCATGAAAGGATTCCCCAATCAGTTCTCTTTAGGGATGCCCCATCCAGGAGACAGACCTATTGTGATATCAGAGGTGCCAAAACACTAGTAATAGATCAATGAAAACCCTAAAATGTCAACCTTTCTCATCCCTTGTAGATCCAATCCAAGACCTTCTGAGAGGCCCAAATGCATCTATGAAAATGTGGGACAAACTCCTTCAATGCCAATACCATCTTGTGAGAAACCCACGGTAAAGCCTCCCCAGAGCACAACTCCCCTCTCAGACCGGCCCATTCTTAGGGTATCAGAGATATGAGGCGTCTTCTTTCACTGGGCTATCCCTGAGTCAGGGACATCAACTCTCTGCTCAAAATGGCCAAACCCTAAATCCACTTGAGAGATTTTTTCTCCAGATCAGCTCACCCTGAAGACACCCAGGTTCTCAAATCCATTTTGTGATGGGCGCTTTATGAAGTCATCAAGATATGAGCTCATGTCTCGGACTGCACATCAAAAGAACTTCAGAGATAATTCACTTTTGCAATTGCAATTGATGGTGACTCCTTCCAGTGATTAACTCATGCGGACGTCAGAGATATCAGTTCTCTCCTGTGATAGGGTCAATCTAAAATCCTTCATGTCACCTTTATTCAGGAATTAACCTATTCCGCTACTTTGAGAAATGTCAACTTTCTTCTGTGTTTGGTTCACCCTGAATCCACCTGGAATGGTAAACCGCTCTAAAATTAAGCTATTGGAAAGTAATCGAATGTGGCAGCGCAGTGTGTCATTGATCCATCTAAGCTGCCAACTCACTTCTGCGATACATTCTTTCTGAGACTTTCAAAGGCTTCTTCAGAGTGCAACCAACTTGAAATACACAGAGAAGCTCATTTTCACCCCAAATTTCAGTTTAGGTGTGGGGGCATCAGTGATGGGTTAGGCTTTTACCCAGGCATCTTTGGTTCTGCTTCTCTCTGTGATACGTGGATGCATCACGAGTTAAAGAGCCACAAAGACTTCCCCCTCTTCTTGTGAACTGATCTACAAAGTTGGTTCATTGTTCAGACTGGACACCATACACTGGTCATCTGTGGTCCGCTTAGGGACTAGTCACTTCTCAATGGCCTGCCCTCATCACCTGGCAGGCCAGGCTGAGGAGTAGAACTGAGACAATTCCCAGCGGGCCGGTGCTTCTGATAGGTTGGTACAACAACAACACAGCATGATATGCGTCGGACTCTTCTCTGAAGGCCGGGTCCTGCTGGAGCAGTTAGTGACATGTCAGACAATGGAATTGACATGCAAGACAATGGAAGCGACATGCAATCAAGACAGCGCGTTGGGCTCTTGCAATGCAGGAGCACAGTCCCATGGTGCAGGAGTGCTCGCGTCAGCACAAGGTGCGGTAAGGACTGAGCCTTTAAGCGACACCCAGTGAAAATGGTGAATTACTACAAAAGGCCTGAAAATTGCCTTCATTTTGGCTGTTCAGGCTGGAATATTACAACTGGAGCAGGGTCACGACTGATTTACATATGGCTGGGTCCAAACTGAGATGTCATGGTGGGCAAAAACTATGAACTAGAATGCGGCCTGAGGGATCGCCAGTGGCTGAGATTAATTCAAGCATTCCATCCATCACCTTTTTTGTTTCATTTTAAAGGCGGGAGCTCGCTGTGGCTGGCAAAACGCCATCTTTCTTCTGTTGGATTTGAATTTGTGTACAAACAACTGATCCACATAATAGTACATTTATGCCATAGTTCCCAGAAGTAAGGAAATATTACCCATCTCCTCCCACAGGCCCCACCTGCCCTCCTCTTCCAACGCCTACTGCAGGGTAGTACTCCAGAATGAGGTCACAAGCTAACAATTGGTTCGCAAAGCACATTTTGTTGAGAACCCCTTAATTTTCAGCTTCAGAAATTACAAGCAAATGCTCAGAGTAATTACATATACACAAAGCACATCATCACTCAAACTCTGACTTTGCCATTCATGGACACTCAACTATAATCAACAATTGCATATACATATTGCTGTGTTTGTGCTCAGTGGTGTGATACAGATGACATGCTTTCAGAGTGACGACCCTCAGTGAATGATGTATACCAAACAACCTCAACGACAAGTCGAGTCCACAAATGGAAAATAGAGTCCATTAAACGTGCAGGTAAAGATACCTCCCTGGGATGGTACACTGCCTCCCGTAGTCTTTTATTCCTCTTTCTTACCTCAGAATCAAGGTAGAGCCTTCAGGCATGCTCATATTCTATAAGAAATGCTGACACACTGCTCCCTGGAAAATGCCTCAGAACAGATTGCACTAGCCCTCCACTAAAGCACAGCTGTGTTGCACCAACACAACTGCACTAGGCCAGTGGTTCCCAACCTTTTGACTTCTGTGGACCCCCACTTTACCATTACTGGACCCCGGGAACCCCCACTGAATCATTATTGGAATCCAGGCACCCCCCACTAAGTAATTACTGAAAGCTGGGGACCTAATCTGTTACAATCATTACACTTTCTAAGCAGTCGCAGACCCCCTGAGGGGGCTTCGCAGACCCTCACGGGTCCCTGGACCATAGGTTGGGAACCACTGCACTAGGCCATTCCTTGCGAACAAGGGCCTTTCCTCATCTACCCTTGACTTCTTTCCACCGGGCCATGTCTTCTGCTCACCAGACCTCCATCCCCATCCCCACCACACCTGCAATTGGTTTAACACGTTCTGCATCCTCTCCATCAGGTCCTCCCTTCCCTCCCCCAGGCTCTGCGTTCCCTCCTCTCCACCAGCCCCTGCCTTCTCCCCACCGGGTGCTAATTCTTCTCCTCCCGACCCTACCTACTCGCCACCATCTCCTGCCTCCTTTCCACCAGAGTCTACATCTTTGCCACCATGTCCTTCCTTCTCTCCACCAGGCCCTACCACCTCTCTGTAAAGGTCTTGGCTTCTTTCCACCAGGGGCCGTCTCATACAAAGTGCCCCAGGGGTGCAACGGGCATGTGCACCTGCTCTGCGCGCCCCCTGGGCACTTTGGTATGACAGAAAGGGCCGCAGACGCTTGTACGGCCATTTCTGCAATACAGATAGCGCTGGTGCACATTTAGTACCGGCGCTATCATTGGAGGGCATTCATTCACGCAAGGGAATCACTTTGCCTCTGCGCTTGTGCCATATTACTGATGTGGGTAAACATGCCTTTAGAAGGTACACACATTTATGGCTGCCCTGGGAGAAAGGTATTCAATACAATACGGAGCGCTCTCCTTGTTTGTGCCAGGGACACCTTTCGAAAGGTGCACGGCCACAAACAAGGAGAGTGCGCAGTATTCTGTAATATGGCCCCAGGCCTTGCTTTCTCTCACCAGGCCCTGATTTCGGTCTGATTCCTGTTTACTCCCTGTACATCTGGAGCACCTCTTTCTGGACTCCCCATCTTCATCAAGTCCTCCCCTTCTGCACCCACCCCGCCTTCCCTCCACGAAGCTCTGCCTCCTCTTCACTTGGCTTTCCTTATGTTTTCCCGACTGCAACTCCACTCCACCAGGCGTGGTTAAATGTCAACCATTCATGTGTCCTCTGCACCAGCTCCGCCTCCTTCCTACAAGGTCCTATCCCATCTCCACCAGCCTCTGCCTCCTCTCCACTGGGTTCTCCCTCCTGTCCACCTGACCCTCCGTCCTCTCCACCATGTCTTACCTCCTCTTCACCAGGAACTACCTCTTCTCCTCAATTTCCTGCTTCCTCCCCACTGGGTCCTATCTCCTCTCCAACAGACCTTGCCTCCGTCACCCGTGTCCTGCCTTGTTTCCACCACATCTTACCTCCTTTTGACCACATTCTTATCTCCCTCCAACAGGTCCTATCTCCTCTTTAGAAGGCTGTACTTCTTTCCACAAAGTCTTACTTCCTCTTCAGTTGGTTGTACCTCCTCTTCACCAGACCCTGTCTCTTTCACCATATTCCATCTTCTCTTGACCAGGACCTGCCTATTCTCCACTATCTCCTGCCTATTCTCCACCATCTCCTGCCTATTCTCCACCAGGTCCTGCCTCCTCTCCACCAGGTCCTGTCTCCTCTCCACCCGGCCCTGTCTCTCCTCCACCAGGTCCTGCCTTCTCTCCACCAGGTCCTGCCTCCTCTCCACCAGGACTTGCCTCCTCTCCACCAGGCCCTGCCTCCTCTCCCACAGGACCTGCCTCCTCTCCCCACCAGGTCCTTCCTCCCTCCTCTCCACCAGGTCCTTCCTCCTCTCCGCCAGGCCCTGTCTCTTCTCCACCAGGTTCTGCCTCCTCTCCACCTGGTCCTGTCTCTTCTCCACCAGGTTCTGCCTCCTCTCCACTAGGTCCTGCCTCCTCTCCACCAGGACCTGCCTTCTCTCCACCAGGTCCTGTCTCTTTTCCACCAGGTCCTGCCTCCTCTCCACCAGGTCCTGTCTCTTCTCCACCAGGTCCTGCCTCCTCTCCACCAGGACCTGCCTCCTCTCCACCAGGTCCTGTCTCCTCTCCACCAGGCCCTTCCTCCTCTCCACCAGGTCCTGTCTCTTCTCCACCAGGTCCTGCCTCTTGTCCACCAGGTCCTGTCTCTTCTCCACCAGGCGCTACCTCCTCTCCACCAGGTCCTGCCTCCTTTCCACCAGCTCCTTCCTCCTCTCCACCAGGTTCTTCCTCCACTCCACCAGGTCCTACCTCTTTTCCGCCAGACCCTTCTGTCCCAGCCCCTGCTTTATATCCACTGGTGCTACTGCTTCTTCACCAGGACCTACCTCCTCTTCACAAGACCCGGTCTCCTCTCCACCAGCCCCTGTGTTCTCTCCACAAGGTCCTGCCTTCTCTCCACTAGCCCCTGAGTTCTCTCCACCAGGCCCTGTCTCTTCTCCACCAGGTCCTGCCTCCTCTCCACCTAGTCCTGTCTCTTCTCCACCAGGTCCTGCCTCCTTTCCACCAGGTCCTGCCTCCTCTGCACCAGGTCCTGTCTCCTCTCCACCAAGTCCTACCTCTTTTCCGCCAGGCCCTGCCTCTTCTGTCCCAGCCCCTGCTTTATATCCACTGGTGCTACTGCTTCTTCACCAGGACCTACCTCCTCTTCACAAGACCCGGTCTCCTCTCCACCAGCCCCTGCGTTCTCTCCACAAGGTCCTGCCTTCTCGTCTTCAGGCCCTGCTTCCCCTCCACCAGGTCCTGCCTCTGCCATTCTGACTCCTATCTACCAGACCTCCCTTATCCACAACTTCTACCGTGGCTCTTTCCCTTCACAACCATTCTCTCTACCACACTAAATTCCACCACCTCTTCCCCGGACCTTGCAGTAAAGTTCTCTAGTTCTTGTTTGGAAGTCAGAATAATGCAAGATGCTGGGGGGAGTGTCTCCCAGTGGCCATGATAACACTGCACATGGCATGTGCCCATTGAGGGAAGGGCAAGACTTCAACCACCATGTGAGAGACGGTGCAGTAAGACAGAACTGCAAGCAACTTAAGCAGAAATGGGCATATGAGGGCAGAAGCCATTCCTATGGGAGTTGTATTAACACACAAATTTAACAATTCTATATATACATCCATAAATTCATAAATGACTTTGAAAATGTGCCAGACTGGTGGGGAGGATAAGGAGAGAGACCCTGCTGGCACTCCTCTCACTGGTAAGGTGTATTACACTGGAGCCAGGGGCAAGGGGTTGTGCAATTCTAACCTTACATAAAAAAAGCGAGGCCTTTATCTGACTCTTAAAATTCCCCTGTAAGAAGACAGGTTTGACAGCATTTTTCAACTTCAAAAATGAAAATGTCTTCCGTAAACTTAGACAAGTCAATAAATATCCTTGGGGTTGAGCATTAAGTAGCAGCAGAAAAAAACACATAAATAGATTAAATTAGTAAGACAAACTACAGTGCCAGTAAACTGGAGAATAGGTTTGGGAAATGAAACCTACTGTTGCTAGGTTTACTCAAAGGCGCTGAAGACACCGACGGAGAGAACTTTTTAAAGGAGTGAAGCAGAGGACCTTTTGTGACTACACCCTATATGTAAGCCAGTGCACTAGTATTTTCCCAAAGACCCTCCAAGGCTGCCCACCACCCCAAACCTGCAGCTAAACCTCTGAACCTCAAGTATGAATATCACAGTAAGAGGAAGGATTGTGCTACAGAGGCTTACATGTGATGTACAAAAGGTCTCCTACTTGTGCCCAAACTACTTTTTATTTATGCAGAAAGTCTGGAAATACTTTCAGGAAGTGAAACAAAATCAAAGACTGGGGGATCGCATGAAGTGTTGTGTTTACCTGCTGGACTGAAAGGGTTTACTGATTCTAACTGAATGATGAGTCTGATTGGACTGAGGGACAGGTCCATTCTCGCTTTAAATAAAGCTGTTGCCCAAATTGTGGACGAAAAGGCTACTGACCTTGCTTTCTGATGACTATGATTGTGACTAACATGCCTCAGTTCTGGGGTGACAATGGGAATGCAAATACACATTGGTGGGTGGGGGCACAAGGTGGCCGCTAAGCAGGTTGAGAAGAAACCCCAATTCTTATTGATTCTTTTCTGATTACGAGTGGTCTGGAAATATCAATTTGAGCACTAGGTCTGCTACCTGTGTCCAGGATTTATCAGATACATTTTTTATACTGGTGCTGGGCTAATGGTAAAGAGCGTTGAGAAACCAACTTTTATTTCAGAGGTGTAAAACATTTGCTGTGGGCAAGACTGCAAGCCCTTTAAACGAGGAAAAGCTGGATAGCCGGATGTACTGCAGGTATCCATGAAAAGAGGTTTACTCCCATGCTTCAGATATCCAGAACGTAATACCATGCATCATGAGGCATGTTATTTAGGAACATCAGTGTTTACAGTACACTACAACAGGTACATGTATTTAGATTATGCAAATACAAAACCGTAAGTTTAGGTTGGAGCATCCATGTATACTTGCAGCCACCAGGCACACACAAGTCACAAGCACAGACCCTTAAACCCCCATCACAAGGATGGAGGCAGGCACAGCCTGTCGCTTGTCCTTGAAAGTGAGCAGTCGAGAAACTGAAATAGCCCTCTCAGCGACAGCCCTTCTACTCAGTGCATCAAACCCTGAGAGGAGGTCACCTGAGAATACTCCATGTGCATCCTAAAAGTTCAAGGTCTAGCATCCTGCCAGAGCTCAAAACACATACAGGTACCTGGGACAAGGGAGATGTGTCCCACCAGAGGCCATGCTCAGGGGTGCTTCCCTCTGCAGCTCTCGAATAGACTCCATCGCATGACCCCAGACTAAAAAATCCTGTTTGCATCCCGCGGTCCCTAGTCTAGTCAAGAAAGAGCTCAATTTTCAATGTAGCAATCCCAGATAAAAGCACAATACCCAGAATTGGCCCACCTGCCCATGATGGTGGCACAGTCCTGGACCAGCCTCCCTCGTGGCACATGCATCTCATACACAGAGGAGCACCTTCACTTCCTCACCTGGTAGAATGGAGTGCCAGCCTCCCACCATTAAAAACACATCCTGCACCCTACTCACTGCCCACTACCACCATGTCCTTGAGAAAGGGGGGACCTGAAAAAGTTCAAGTTGATTGAAACATGGGTCTGTTCTTGCCACATATCCTGCTGTCACTAGTTCGTTTGGCAAAAGAAACTCATCAATTTTGTGAGGATGCCCCGCTGGACTCTTGAGGTTTAAATATCTAGGACTCCAAATGGATGAGAACACGCACACACCCTTTATGAAGGCAGAAGCTGGTGTCACGCACATGAGGATTTCTTAGACACTGACTCGTGCTGTGACCTAAGTTTAGTTACCAGAGGTCCCATGGCCCACTATAAAAAAATCTGACATGTGCGTACATACTCCAGATCTTTGGATTTCAGAATAATATCGGGATGTGATGGCAAGTCCCACCTTGAAGATGTATTGAGGTACTCAGATACCTTCTTTTCCACGGAATTCCGCAGAGTTACATAAAAACTCAGCAAGATTCTGCAGAATTCCTCAAGCAGAAGGAATGGGGCACATGACACTGCTCGCACTGATTGTTAGTGCCAGGAGCTTCTTCCAAGCTGTAAAATCAGAGCAAATGGCAGCACGCAGTGCGTGAGTGGACGCTGCTTCTTTTTGCAGCTCAAATAGATTTTCAGCAGCTTTCTCAACTCGACCCCCAGTGTTGAGAAATGTGGCTAGGAGGCGTTCTAGCTCCCAACAACGTGCCACAGGAAGCAACTTCTTGCTCCCACTCGCCAACTTAATGTTGGTGAGATGCATGCTAGAAAACAACTCCTCCACTTGGTGGAGTTTTGCCGCAACTCCATGCTCCAGGTGAAGCACGGAGTGAGCAAAACTTCATGAACTCTGCCGGCGGAAAGGTATGTTTAGCCCACCCCTACTCCTGAGCAGAAACACTTCCATTATCTCAGATCAGGCGAAGCATCATCAAAGCGACCAATCACCTCTATGAATGTGGTCCAACATGGGCTAGATCAAGGGTGCCACAAGTTTATAGGAAGAGTGATAGGTGCTTGGGACAGTTTTCTCCTTGATCTTAGGTGGGACTGGGATTGATGGACCTAGGCTGTAAATTCTCTTCGATGGATCCTATTTACACTTCTCGGCACCTCCAAGGGAGTCCCACTGGCACCTCCGAGTGTGCTCTACTAATACTTCTTAGACCGAGGGGCTGATTTATATGCTGGCGGTAAGAATACTCTATCGCCATGGCAACGCATTGTCCTGACCACCAACACAATGGTCCTCCCACCAGACTTACAGGAGGGTGGACCTTTGGTGCAACCATGGGGGAGACTCTCTGTCTCCGCTATGGTACACTCTTCTGACAGAATAAAGGCCATCCGAGGTTGACTTCTATATATGTCCACCTAATCTGCAAGGGCAGACAAAAAGGTCAGTTTTCACTGCCCGTCAGGAGTGAAAACTGTCTAATGCCCCCTTCACCATTGGGGATGTTCCCATGGCAAGGGAGTCGTGTTTTTTTTATTTTTTCAAAACAAAATCCCACTTTTGGGTTTTGTTTTTGAAAATAAAAAAATGCTACTTTGCCATTCGGTTCTATCATGTTTGACGGAGCCATACAGCAAAGTTCAATGCATTGGTAGGAACTGTTGTGATGGTGGTTCCTGTCAATACATTATGGCCTGATTTAGATAATGGCGGAGGGGTTACTCTAAATTCCATTGCGATTTAGATTTCGGCAGATGGGATATCCAGCAGTGCTGTGAATGAGTAATTCCTCCGCCAATATTCAAATGGGGCCCTAAATGTCCACCAGCCGAACAGACATTTAAATACATTTGGGCACCATGACCTCCATCAAGGCGATGGAGTAATTTACTTTGTCACCCTCCAGAGGACAAACCGACCTCCAAAATATAAATCAGGGTCTGAGTTCTGCAACATCTCTTGAGGTCTGTGCCCTGTGACATCTCTTGACGTGTCCTTCGACACCCCATGGAATATGTCTTGGGTTGTGTTCCACTAACACTGGGAGACATCCTGCTGTCACTTGTTGAAGCTGTGTCCTGTGAGATCCTGAGGTAGGTCCCATAACACCTATTGAGGTTTGTGTCCTGGTGACACCTCTTGGAATGTGTACTTCTAAACACTTGTTGGACTTTGTTCAGCTGGTGTCTCATGGTATGCTCTACTGACACCTCTTGGGTGTTCTCTGTTACATCTCTTGACGTGTGTTCTGCTGACAGCTGACATGGAGTGTGATCTTCTGACATTTATTTGGTCTTCAGAGGTGTGTCCTACTGACACCTCTTTAGAGTTGTGCCTTACTGACACCTCTTCAGAGGTGTGTTCTACTGAGACCTCTTTAGAGTTGTGCCTTACTAACACCTCTTCAGAGGTGTGTTCTACTGAGACCTCTTTAGAGGTGTGCTCTACTGACACCTCTTCAGAGGTGTGCTCTGCCTTCATCCTTTCATATGTGTGTTCTACTGACACCTCTTCAGAGGTGTGTCCTACTGACGTCTCTTCAGAGTTGTACTCTTCTGACACCACTTCAGAGGTGTGTTCTGCTGACATCCTTTCAGACATCCTTTCAGAGGTATGTTCTGCTCACACCAATTTAGATGTGTGTTCTACAGACACCTCTTCAGAGGTGTGTTCTACTGACACCTCTTCGGAGTTGTGCTCTACTGACACCACATCAGAGGTGGGTTCTGCTCAAATCCTTTCAGAGGTGTGCTCTACTGAGACCTCTTCAGAGTTGTGACCTACTGACACTTCTTCAGAGGTGCGTTCTGCTCACATCTTTTCGTATGTGTGTTCTACTGAGACCTTGTCAGAGTTGTGTTCTCCTGACACCTCTTCAGAGGTGTGCTCTACTGACACCTCTTCAGAGGTGTGTCCTACTGACACCTCAACACCTCTTCAGAGGTGTGTCCTACTGACACCTCTCAGAGTTCTGCTTTACTGACACCTCTTCGGAGGTGTGCTCCACTGACACCTCTTCAGAGTTCTGCTCTACTGACACCTCTTCAGAGGTGTGTCCTACTGACACCTCTTCAGAGTTGTGATCTACTGACACCTCTTCAGAGTTGTGATCTACTGACACCTCTTCAGAGGTGTGTCCTACTGACAACTCTTCAGAGGTGTGATCTACTGACACCACATCAGAGGTGTGTCCTACTGACACCTCTTCAGAGTTCTGCTCTACTGACACCTCTTTGGAGGTGTGTTCTACTGACACCTCTTCAGAGTTGAGCTCTACTGACACCTCTTCGGAGGAGTGTTCTGCTCACATCCTTTCAGAGGTGTGATCAGTGAAACCTTGCTCAAAGATCCACGGGCAGACAGGTTACTAGGCTCCAACTGTAACAATCAAAGCCTTTTACCACTGTTAAGGTCAATAGCTGGGTATTAACGATACTATTGAGTCCAAAACTGAGCAACAAGTACACACCTTTAGCACTTGACCCGGGGTGCAGTGAAGTCGAGCAGTCCAGGGCTAACTCAGGGTCAGGATATAGGGTAGAATCTCAGAACTCAGTGAAACATATAGTAACGGTCAATAATTCATTGTCCAGTCAGTGCTGTCACTTAAAAAAAGTACTTCTAAAAAACAACGCAATACTGAACATAAATGTTAGAAGGATTCGATATGGGATAAACTCAGCAATGCTCTTGTTACTCATAAGCAGATGAGTAACAGCCAGTGCTAATTTTAGGCTGCTTCTGCGGACCAAGCACAGATTTTCTTAGTACAAATGAAGGCACAATGCCCTTGTGGAGTGAGAAATGCTGAGAACTATTCTGGTGACCCCCCCGGCCCTTGTCATCTGTTCCTCTCAAGTGTCCATGTTTCTCTACAGTGAGCTGTATTCAGATCCTCCGTAGGCTGGTTTGCCATTGTCAGCTTTGGGATGGGGACTGCTTTGCTCTTTCCCTTGCCCAGCCGATTCCTCCACAGTCGCTGGTGCAGACAGCGGCCCTCATTTACGGGGTTTTGGCGTAGGGAAGTGCCGCAAGTCTTCTTGCTGTGCTGCCCTAAGCTAAAGTGAAAGGGGAGGAATGCTCTGTATTTATGCCATATGGTGCATTCCAGTCCTTTCCGTCAGTGCTGGCACCATTTTGCAGCTTAGCGCCAATGCAGGCACTCCAGCACCATGGGTCAAGGGTGGCTGGGTTGTCGGCAGGATTGTTTTTGTGCAGGAAGGGGCACCTTCCTGCATAAAACAATCCCGGGAGGCTTTTTCCTCTTTCTGCAGCACACAGAGTTAAAAACTGGGAGAAATAAAGATATTTCTCTTCATTGCGTCTCCCCTGGGGAGGCCTAAGGTTTTGGGGCTGCCCCAGGTTTACATGGTTTTCTAAATCTATGGAAGCATCAAAAACCATGGGTGCTGCGTGGGAACACCCACCCCAGCGCCCATGGAACGCCTCCAGAGCGCAGAGTATGGCAGCACAGTGATTGGCCTGCCTTGTCCTACTCCATATCTATGAGGCCATTCAAAGCCACGCAAAGTGGCCTCGTGTGGCCTCATTGATATGATTTTGTAATGGAGTGTCACAACAAATGATGCTCCCGAGGTGCAAGGGGCTCATAAATATGCCCCAGTGTCTCTCACTGCAAGGAGATGAGGCCTAGCTGGAGTGGGGACCAAGCTATGTTGGGTCTGGTCGTGATCAGGAAAATCCCAGGCCTAAACGAAAGCTTTCCACCCAGAGATCAGAAGAACCCACCCCGGGTTTTAATCTTGATCTCTGGATGAAGCCTTGGTTCCAGGCTCAACTTCTCAAGGCGCTTTGGTTCAGCTGCTGTGACTCCTGAGTGCAGATGCAGTTTTCTTAGTGCAAAGCCACTGAAAGCCCAATGCACTTTCTAGACAAAACTGAAGGCTGCACTTGTGGTTTCTATAAGTAGTCTGCTGTCACAAGTGCCCTGGCTTCTAACCATGCCCTTCAGGCACCAGGGGCTTGAGGCCTCACCATGCAGCCTGGTCTGGCAGATCCTTCACTGGGATGCAGCAGGCACCTTCCACTTCTTAATGCTTCAGCTTATCTGTCTTCCTTTCTATGCGGCTTCTTCCCTCCAGCTCCCTTCATCAGTCAGTCAGCTCATTCCCTCAAGGCAGGCTCAAGACGACTCTACATAACTTTGTCCAGGTTCTTGGTTCTGACCCCGGTGAAGGGGAGTTGGCAGGCACCGATGCCAACCCCGGCACAGAGGATGGTTTCACAGTCTTGAATGCTCTGGACAAACAGAATTTGTGCTTTCTGAAGGTCCATCTCCAGGACCGATCTCAGGCAGTTCCTGCTTTTTGTGTATTCCTCCCAGACTGGTTCAGCCATGGGCTTTCTGTCATACTTTCAGCAGGAAGGTAGGGTGCAGTGTATCCTCTCAGGGGAGGCCCCAAAACAAAGGCACAAATAAGGGAGGGGCTTCCTCACTTAACTACCGCTCAACCTTTTTGGAGTAATACTTCTGCACAGAAATAATACAGACTGATAGTTTTAAAAAATAACTCTGTTTCCTATTTTCCACACCCTGGCATCTAGTCCAATGCTATGCAATACCCCTGGAATTCACACTGCTGTCTGGCCCTCTCTCCAGCCTCCATCCTATGGACCACTCTGGTTCAGGAAATCAAAATGAGTTCCTAGGGTACCACAGTCTCAGACAGCCCACTCGCTGCACCCACGTTCTAAAACTCCCAAACTGATGGAGTGAAATACCCAGTTGCAGGGGAATGAAAGACCAATTTAGAAGGTAGGAGAGACCAGTAGGCAACTCACCCTAGCAGTGGCAGGTAAAAAGTAATGGTGGGGGAAAAATTCCGCTACGCTGGCGGAGTGCGCAGTTTTGCCTACTCTGGGTTCTGCTTGCAACGCAGAATTCTGTCAAAATGTTGCCAACCTCCTCTTGGCAGAATTGTTTTTCATGCGCGGCTCGCCAATGTTAAGTTGGCGAGTGCGAGCCAGAACCTGTGGCCCGTATCACTCTTTTTGGGCGCTAGAACACTTCTCTGCGAGATTTCTCAATGCAAGCAGTCACAGCAGGGCGTGACCGTTCACGTTGAGAAAACTGCCGCTCGAGTAGAAAATCTACTAAAGCTGCAGAAAGAAGCAGCGCCCGCTGGCGCACCATGTCGTGCCATTCGTGCTGATTTTACAGCGCAGAATAAGCTTCCAGCGGTAAAAATCATCATGAAGTGCTTGGTTCCGTCCGCTCGCTGAATCTCACAGATTTTGTGTGTAACTCTGCGGAATTCTTCGGAGTGAAACTCCGCAAGTTCCTCCCATGTCTAGTAAAAAGGCTGCCCTGCCACCAGTATATTTTGCTGCCATCACTGTCATTCTTATACAGCTGGGTGAGCTGATGGTAATTAGCCTAAGATAAGGGGGGATTACAAGTTGTGCCCCTCCAGACTAGTATACCCAGCTCTCTACAAAGTCATGTAGGGGGCCTTTTCTTTCTCAACACGAGGCCTGCTGACCCCTCCTCTGAGACACATCTGGGGTGTGGGTCTGTCTGACACCTCTACGAAAGTGGGTCCGGCAGACATCTATGGGGTGTGTGTCTTGGGGGCACTTCAAGGGTGTGCCCTTCTAGCATCTCTTCAGAGGTATGTCCTGTTGACAAGTTTCCTGTAGAGGCTTCTGGGGTGTGTGCCCTGCTAACAGCTATTGGAGGTGTGTCCTGCTGACACTTCTAGAGTGTGTGTCTTGTAACACTACTTCAGATGTGTGCTGCTGAGGCTTCAAAGGTCCTCCCAACACCTCTTCAGGGGTGTGCCCCATGGGCACCTCAGGGGTGTTGTTCTGCTGACAACTTTGGGTGGTTCCACTGCAACCACTTTGGAGGTGTGTCTTGCAAAACCTTTGGAGTGAGCGAGTGTCCTGCTGACACCTCATCAGGTGTGTCCTGGTGACAATACTGGGGGTGTGCCCTGCTGTTACCTTTTCAGTGGTGTGCCTTGCTGACAACTTTTCAGAGGTGTGTCATGCTGACACATCTCCGAAGGTGTGCCCTGCTGACATATTTTAGGAGGTGTGCCTTGCTGACATCTTTTCGGAGGTGTGTTTTGTGTCATCTTTTCAGAGGTGTGCCCTGCTGACACCCTTTAGGACGTGCGACGTGGGACATCTTTTCAGAGGTGTTGCCCTGCTGAGACCTTTTCAGGGATGTGTCTTGTGACATCTTTTTGGAGGTGTGCCCTGATGACATCTTTTCAGAGATGTGTCTTGTGACATCTTTTAGGAGGTGTGCCCTAATGACATCTTTTCAGAGATGTGTCTTGTGACATCTTTTAGGAGGTGTGCCCTGCTGACACCTTTTCAGAGGTGTGTCTTGTGACATCTTTTAAGAGGTGTGTCTTGTGACATCTTTTAAGAGATGTGTCTTGTGACACCTTTTCAGAGGTGTGCCCTGATGACACCTTTTCAGAGATGTGTCTTGTGACATCTTTTAGGAGGTGTGCCCTGCTGACACCTTTTAGGAGGTGTGTCTTGTGACATCTTTTAAGAGGTGGGCCTCGCTGACATCTTTTCAGAGATGTGTCTTGTGACATCTTTTCTGAGTTGTGCCCTGATGACACCTTTTCAGATGTGTGTCGTGGGACATATTTTCGATGGTGTGTCCTGCTGACACCTTTTAGGAGGTATGTCTTGTGGCATCATTTCAGTGGCGTGCCCTGCTGATGCTTCTTTCAAGGTGTGTCTTTCGACATCTTTTCAGAGGTCTGTGCTACTGACACCTTTCAGGAGGTGTGTCTTGTGACGTCTTTTTAGAGCTATGCCCTGCTGACACCTTTTCAGAGGTGTGCCCTGCTGACACCTTTTCAGAGGTGTGCCCTGCTGACACCTTTTCAGAGGTGTGCCCTGCTGACATATTTTCAGAGGTGTGCCCTGCTGACATATTTTCAGAGGTGTGCCCTGCTGACACCTTTTCAGGGATGTGTCTTGTGACACCTTTTCAGGGATGTGTCTTGTGACATCTTTTCAGAGGTGTGCCCTGCTGACACCTTTTCAGAGGTGTGCCCTGCTGACACCTTTTCAGAGATGTGTCTTGTGACATCTTTTCAGAGGTGAGCCTTTCTGACATATTTTTAGAGATGTGTTTTGTGACATCTTTTCAGAGGTGTGTCTTGTGGCATCTTTCCAGAGGTCTGCCCTGCTGACACCTTTTAGGAGGTGTGACGTGTGACATCTTTTAAGAGGTGTGCCTTGCTGACATCTTTTCAGAGATATTTGTCTTCTGACACCTTTTCAGAGGTGTGCCCTGCTGACACCTTTTAGGAGGTGTGTCCTGCTGACACCTTTTCAGAGGTGTGCCCTGCTGACACCTTTTAGGAGGTGTGTCCTGTTGACACCTTTTCAGAGGTGTGCCCTGCTGACACCTTTTAGGAGGTGTGCCCTGCTGACACATTTTAGGAGGTGTGCCCTGCCGACACCTTTTAGAAGGTGTGACGTGGAACATCTTTTCAGAGGTGTTGCCCTGCTGAGACCTTTTCAGAGGTGTGTCTTGTGACACCTTTTCAGAGGTGTGCCCTGCTGACACCTTTTCAGAGATGTGTCTTGTGACATCTTTTCAGAGGTGAGCCTTTCTCACATATTTTTAGAGATGTGTTTTGTGACATCTTTTCAGAGATGTGTCTTGTGACATATTTTCAGAGGTGTGCCCTGATGACACCTTTTAGGAGTTGCGGCGTGGGAAATCTTTTCAGAGGTGTGCCCTGCTGACACCTTTTAGGAGGTGTGTCCTGCTGACACCTTTTCAGAGGTGTGCCCTGCTGACACATTTTAGGAGGTGTGCCCTGCTGACACCTTTTCAGAGGTGTGTCTTGTGACACCTTTTCAGAGGTGTGCCTCGCTGACACCTTTTCAGAGATGTGTCTTGTGGCATCTTTCCAGAGGTCTGCCCTGCTGACACCTTTTAGGAGGTGCGACGTGTGACATCTTTTAAGAGGTGTGCCTTGCTGACATCTTTTCAGAGAGATTTGTCTTCTGACATCTTTTAAGAGGTGTGCCCTGCTGACATCTTTTCAGAGATGTGTCTTGTGACATATTTTCTCAGTTGTGCCCTGATGACACCTTTTCAGATGTGTGTCGTGTAACATCTTTTCGATGGTGTGTCCTGCTGACACCTTTTAGGAGGTATGTCTTGTGGCATCTTTTCAGAGGCGTGCCCTGCTGATGCTTCTTTAAAGGTGTGTCCTATGACATCTTTTCATAGGTGTGTCCTATGACACCTTTTAGGTGTGTCCTGTGACATCTTTTCAGAGGTGTGTCCTACTGACACCTTTTAGGTGTGTCCTGTGACATCTTTTTGGAGGTTTGTCCTGCTGTCAACTTTTCAGAGGTGTGTCGTACCGACACCTTTTCAGACACATCTTCTGGGGTGTCTTGCTGACACTTTTTGTGCTGATGTTTCTAGTGTGTGCATCTTGTTAACAGATGTTTGGAAGTGTGCCCTGCTGACACTTCTGGGGTGTGTGTCCTGCTGAGGCATCTAGAGTGTGATTCTAACAGCACACGTCCAAGATCTATCCTGGGGTCACCTCTAGGGTGGTTATTCGCTGACAACTTTGGGGTGTGTGTCCTGCTGAAGCCACTCTGGACATGTCTTGCATCACCTGTGAGCTGCACATGTGTACAGCTGGCACCTTTTGCATATGTGATCTATTGACACCTTTGCTGGTGTGACTTGGTGACACCTCTGGATTGTGTGTTTTCGGAGGTGTGCCCTTCGGACATCTTTTCAGAGGTGTATCCTGCTGATGCCTTTCGGAGGGGTGTTCTGCTGACACACATTGGGAGGAGTGTCTTGCTGACACTTCTGGGGTGTCCTTCTGACATCTCTTTGGAGCTGTACTCTGTTGACATTTTTGCAGCTGACACCTCTGAGGTCTGTACCTTGTTAATATCTCTTTTTAGGTCCCAGCTAGACAGCCCATGCGCTGTCTCTATGAGACATTTTGTTTACCATTGGTGGGCTACAGCCCGCTTATAGACTTACAATGTGTTAGCTTCAACGTCGCTTTCAAATTCTTCATTATCATTGGTCATGGCATGCATGTTTCATGCCACTTCCTGTATTTGGCGCTCCCCTGGAGCATGGGCAAGTACTTCTGTTCATCTACTGCTCCTGTTTTTTTAGCTTCTTTTTAGGTTGCGTGTGCAAGCACTTTGACCTGTTGTAAGTATTGTGGGCTTTTAACCACGCCCACTGCACGCCCATCACTTACACTTGAGAAATCCTTTGTTATCAATGGTAAATGCTTTACATTTGTCCCTCCTTGGGGCGGTTTTGTTACCGCCTTGCAGACTGCCTCTGTTACATGTATAGTTGCACGATCGCTGATACGTTTGACTGCGAGCAAACTTCTTTTTCCTTTTGTGTCTCTCCTTTGCACTCAAGCTCATGTTGGCCGTGGCACTTTGAATGGGCTTGCTTATGTCAACTGTTTTACTTTTCATTTCAATTTATGTCGCAAGAAAAGTCCTGTTAGGAATTTACAACGCTAATAGCGCTAACTCGAGCAAATGCGAGACCCATTGCATTGCAAATGCTGGTTATCTTTGTGTTTAAGCACTCAATATGAGTGCTCATGTTCTCAGTTGCTCCTTTCTCTCCCCCCGTCCCATCCCTGTTGCTTCTTTTCCCTCTCATCCGTGCTTTGGTCTGTTTCTTCTTTAATGACCTCCCCCATCACTCATGTTCAGCTTTCCCCCTGTGCATCTCATTTCTGCTCTTCAGTGCTGTCGGCGCCAATGCCCAACAGGCACAGTGAGGAGCTTGTAGCGCAAACTCAACCTGAAGGTATTGGAGCACTTTACAGGGCGTGTTGCCTCGTCCCCTCATCCCTGTTGCTTCTTTTCCCGCTCACCCCCAGCACCTGTCTGTTTCTTCTTTACCACCTCTTGTTTGTGCCATGTTCAGCCCAGTGTTTAATTTGTAAATAAAAACGTGCTGGTGCCCAAAGGCTTCCTCTTTAATGCGAGGCTGCTGCAATTAAATGTGCGAACACGGAATACTGAGGTGACGGAACCCTGAAGCCATCTCGGGCCGCTTCAATCTATTTCCAGCCACTCCCTGCCCCTTCAGCTCACTCTTGCAGCTTTCTGCTTTCTCCCTTTGTGACGCTTTTTCGTTTTTCCCTTCTTCAGTCGTTCCCATATGTGTCTTTTGCTCGCAGCAAATGCTGGAGGCAGAAGAATAAGCCCCGGCCCTCAAAAATAAGTGCTGGTGCTCCGCACCGGAAACAACAAGCGCAAATTAAGCACTGGTTCAGCTTTTCCCCTGTATGTCTCCTTTCTGATCTCGGCCTCTTCTGCGTTGTCTCTGATCGCAGTGCTTAGGCTTCTGGAGTGTGTGTCCAGCTAAGACCAATCCATTCTGCCAGCTTCCTGCAGACAAAGGTCCTCTGCCCAATTCATTCTGCCCACTTCCTGCACATAAAAAAACCTAGGCCAATCCATTCTGCCCTCTTCTTGCATATAAGAACCTCTGCCCTGTTTGTTCTGCGCACCCCATGCAGTGATGAAACCCTAGGTCTACCCATGCTCCTGGTTTCCTGCAGCTTGTGGCCTCCAGCCCTAAGACTCTGCTGCTTCCCCACAGATAAGGACACCCCATCTGGACATTCCCCATCAGCCTCTTTTGCCTGCATGTCCTGCTCGTCCTATCACCTTTCAGAACAGCTGGCGGGGGCGGATCAATTATAAACAGTGAATTTAATTGGTTGGCAGGAGTTTCAATGTTCAAGAATGTCATGGAGGGAGCAGCAGTTATCACTCTCACCTGGATCAGCTTCAGGGTGACCTGTGGGGCTCAGCAGATTAACTAAATAAATACAAACTCGATGACTACAGGATGGAGCTGGCCCTGGATCCCGGAATGGATGGCACAAGGACTGTTTAATATGAGGATGGGAGATGGCCAGTGTGTCCGGATGAAGGTGTCCTCACTGGAGGGATGAGAGTGGTTGGGGGGGCTGGGTCTGAAAGAGACACTCTCACAGGAGGGACACTGGAGAGGGACCCACACTATTCATAAAGTTAGTTTACACTTCTGAATAATTTACACATGCAAGCTTAGGAGTAACGTTCATGCCTTTGGCTAGTCACAAACTCTGAGTGTAAAGTTATTCAAAAGTGTAGACTTGCACATCTACAGCCCTTGAAAAAGGGGCTGGAACCAAATGTATGAGTACAAGTTACCACCGTGTAAGTCCAGCACCACACATGGACAACCACTGGAACAGCAGCAGCCTTCGAGAGAAAATAATGGCGGCAGAGACTTAAAATTAAATCCCAAGTCAATACTATTCAATTAAATTATTTCAACTAGTTAAAAAATAAATAAATATAATTTATTGATAGTAAAAAACATCTAAAAATAATACTGCAATGCTGTGACAGTGTGTGAATACGCCCCACCGTGTGTCTAAAGGAAGGAGCCCTCTTAGGAGGGATATTAGAGTGGGACTGTGTGTCTGAAGAAAGGAGCCCTCACAGGAGTAATATTGTAACAGAAAAGTGTGTGTCTGTAAGAAAGCGCCCTCAAAGGAGAGAGGTTGGGAAGGGACTGTGTGTCTGGAACAAGAAGCTCCCACAGGAGGGCAACTGGAACAGATTGTGTGTCAGAAGGAGGAAGCCTTCAAAGGAGGGATAGTGGAGAGGAACTGTGTGTCTGGAGGAAGGAGCCCTCACAGGAGGGATATTGGAGAGGACCCGTGTGTCTGGAAGAGAGCCCTCACAGGATGGATATTGGAACAGATTGTGTGTGTGGAGGAGGGAGCCTTCAAAGGAGGGATAGTGGAGAGGAACTGTGTGTCTGGAGGAAGGAGCCCTCACAGGAGGGATATTGGAGAGGACCCGTGTGTCTGGAGGAGGGAGCCTTCAAAAGAGGGATAGTGGAGAGGAACTGTGTGTCTGGAGGAGGGAGCCCCCACTGGAGTGCTATTGGAGAGGACCTGTGTGTCTGGAAGAGAGCCCTCACAGGAGGGATATTGGAACAGATTGTGTGTCTGGAGGAGGGAGCCTTCAAAGCAGGGATAGAGGAGAGGAACTGTGTGTCTCGAGGAAGGAGCCCTCACAGGAGTGATATTGGAGAGGACCCGTGTGTTAGGAGGAGGGAGCCTTCAAAAGAGGGATGGTGGAGAGGAACTGTGTGTCTGGAGGAGGGAGCCCCCACTGGAGTGCTATTGGAGAGGACCTGTGTGTCTGGAAGAGAGCCCTCACAGGAGGGATATTGGAACAGATTGTGTGTCTGGAGGAGGGAGCCTTCAAAGCAGGGATAGAGGAGAGGAACTGTGTGTCTCGAGGAAGGAGCCCTCACTGGAGAGCTATATGAGAGGACCTGTGCCTGGAGGAAGGAGCCCCCACAGGAGTGATATTGGAACGGGTTGTGTGTCTGGAAGAAAGAGCCCCCAAAAGGCTGAGTTTGAAGAGGGCCTGTGTGTCTGGAGGAAGTGGCCCTCACAGGAGGGATATTGGTGAGGAATTGTGTGTCTGGAGGAAGGAGCCCTCATAGGAGGGACATTTGAGAGTGACTCCCTCCCTCAAAGGAGGGAGATTGGAGAGGGACTGTAAGTCTGAAGGTAGAAGCCGTCGCCGGGGGAATATTTGTGCGGGACTGTGTGACTGGATGAAGGTGTCCTCAAAACAGAGAGACTAGAATGGATTGTGTGTCTGGAAGAATTGATCTTCAGGGAGGGAGATTGACGAGGGACTGTGTGTCTGAGGAAAGAATTCTTCACTGGCGTGATATTAGAGAGGGGATGTGTGTCTGGGCAAAGGAGCCCTTGCAGGAGAAAAATTGGAACAGACTGTGTGTCTGGAAGAAAAAGCCCTCAAATGGCAGAGTTTGAAGAGGCTCTGTGTGTCTGGACCATGGAGCCCTCAAAGTAGGGAGATTGGAGAGGGACTGTGTGTCTGGAGGAGGGAGCCCTCCCTCAACGGACGAAGATTGGAGAGGGACTGTGTGTCTGGAGAAGGGAGCCTTCACAGGAGGGAGCAGAACTGTATGTCTGGAGGAAGCGGCTCTCAAAAGTGGAAGATTTGAGAGGGATTGTGTGTCTGGAGGAAGCAGCCTTCAAATGAGGGAGATTGAGGATGGACTGTGTGTCTGGAGGAAGCAGTCCTCAAAGGAGGGAGATTGAAATGGATTGTGTGTCTGTAGGGGTGAGCCCTCAATGAAAGGAGATTGTTGTGATCTGAGAGGGACAGTGTGTCTGGAGGAAGGAGTCCTCAAAGGAGGGAGATTGGGGAGGGACTGTGGGTCTGGAGGAAGGAGCTCTCAAAGGAGAGAGATTGGCGAGGGATTGTGTGTCCGGAGGAAGGAGCTCTCAAAGGAGGGAAATTGGAGAGGGATTGTGTTTCTGGAGGAAGCAGCTCTCAAATGAGTGAGATTGAGGGGGGACTGTGTGTCTGGAAGAAGCAGCCCTCAAAGGAGGGAGATTGAAATGGATTGTGTGTCTGGAGGGGTGAGCCCTCAATGAAAGGAGATTGTCATGATCTGAGAGGGACTGTGTGTCTGGAGGAAGGAGTCCTCAAAGGAGGGAGATTGGGGAGGGACTGTGTGTCTGGAGGAAGGAGCTCTCAAAGGAGGAAAATTGGAGAGGGAGTGTGTGTCTGGAGGAAGCAACTCTCAAAGGGGGGAGATTGGGGAGGGATTGTGTGTCTGGAGTAAGGCGCTCTCAAAGGAGGGAAATTGGAGAGGGATTGTGTGTCTGGAGGAAGGCACTCTCAAAGGAGGGAGATTGGAGAGGGATTGTGTGTCTGGAGGAAGGCGCTCTCAACGGAGGGAAATTGGAGAGGGATTGTGTGTCCGGAGGAAGGAGCTCTCAAAGGGGGGAGATTGGGGACAGATTGTGTGTCTGGAGGAAGGCGCTCTCAAAGGAGGGAAATTGGAGAGGGATTGTGTGTCTGGAGGAAGGAGCGCTCAAAGGGGGGAGATTGGGGAGGGATTGTGTGTCTGGAGGAAGGAGCTCTCGAAGGGGGGAGATTGGGTAGGGATTGTGTGTCTGGAGGAAGGAGCCCTCAAAGGGCGGAGATTGGAGAGGGATTCGGTATCTGGAGGAAGGAGCTCTCAAAGGAGGCAGATTGGAGAGGGATTGTGTATCTGGAGGAAGGCGCTCTCAAAGGAGGCAGATTGGAGAGGGATTGTGTGTCTGGAGGAAGGCGCTCTCAAAGGAGGGAGATTGGGGAGGGACTGTGTGTGTGGAGGAAGGAGCTCTCAAAGGGGGAGATTGGGGAAGGATTGTGTGTCTGGAGGAAGGGGAGGGACTGTGTGTCTGGAGGAAGGAGCTCTTAAAGGGGGAGATTGGGGAGGGATTGTGTGTCTGGAGGAACAAGCTCTCAAACGAGGCAGATTGGAGAGGGATTGTGTGTCTGGAGGAAGGAGCTTTCAAAGGAGCAAGATTGGAGAGGGATTGTGTGTCTGGAGGAAGGAGCTCTCAAAGGGGGGAGATTGGAGAGGGATTGTGTGTCTGGAGGTAGGCGCTCTCAAAGGAGGGAAATAGGAGAGAGATTGTGTGTCTGGAGGAAGGAGCTCTCAAAGGGGGGAGATTGGGGAGGGATTGTGTGTCTGGAGGAAGGGGAGGGACTGTGTGTCCAGAGGAAGGAGCTCTCAAAGGGGTATATTGGGGAGGGATTGTGTGTCTGGAGGAAGGAGCTCTCAAAGGGGGAGATTGGAGAGGGATTGTGTGTCTGGAGGAAGGAGCTCTCAAAGGGGGGAAATTGGAAGGGACTGTGTGTCTGGAGGAAGGCGCTCTCAAAGGAGGGAAATTGGAGAGGGATTGTGTTTCTGGAGGAAGGAGCTCTCAAAGGGGGGAGATTGGGGAGGGATTGTGTGTCTGGAGGAAGGAGCCCTCAAAGGGGGGAGATTGGAGAGGGATTGCGTGTCTGGAGGAAGGCGCTCTCAAAGGAGGGAAATTGGAGAGGGATTGTTTGTCTGGTGGAAGGAGCTTTCAAAGGGGGGAGATTGGGGAGGGATTGTGTATCTGGAGGAAGGAGCTCTCAAAAGAGGCATATTAGAGAGGGATTGTGTGTCTGGAGGAAGGCGCTCTCAAAGGGGGAGATTGGAGAGGGATTGTGTGTCTGGAGGAAGGCGCTCTCAAATGAGGGAGATTGGGGAGGGACTGTGTGTCTGAAGGAAGGCGCTCTCAAAGGAGGGAAATTGGAGAGGGATTGTGTGTCTGGAGGAAGGAGCTCTTCTCAAAGGGGGGAGATTGGGGAGGGATTGTGTGTCTGGAGGAAGGAGCTCTTGAAGGGGGGAGATTGGGTAGGGATTGTGTGTCTGGAGGAAGGGGAGGGACTGTGTGTTTGGAGGAAGGAGCTCTCAAATGGGGGAGACTGGGGATGGATTGTATGTCTGGAGGAACGAGCTCTCAAAGGAGGCAGATTGGAGAGGGATTGTGTGTCTGGAGGAAGGAGCTCTCAAAGGAGGGAGATTGGAGAGGGATTGTGTGTCTAGAGGAAGGAGCTCTCGAAGGGGGGAGATTGGAGAGGGATTGTGTGTCTGGAGGTAGGCGCTCTCAAAGGAGGGAAATTGGAGAGAGATTGTGTGTCTGGAGGAAGGAGCTCTTAAAGGGGGGGAGATTGGGGAGGGATTGTGTGTCTGGAGGAAGGGGAGGGACTGTGGCGGTCATTCCGACCGTGGCGGTCGGCGGTGAAGCGGCGGTAAGACCGCCAACAGGCTGGCAGTCTTTTTTCTGACATTCTGACCATGGCGGTTACCGCCATGGCCAGCCGCCGCTTCACCGTTCCGACCGCCATGGTGGTAACGACCGCCGGGCTGGAGACCTGGGTCTCCAGCCCGGCGGTCGTCACATACCGCAGGCGGTATTCCGACCCGCCTGACCCCGGCTTACCGCCATGGATTTCATGCGGTTTGGGACCACCATGAAATCCATGGCGGTAAGCACTATCAGTGCCAGGGAATCCCTTCCCTGGCACTGATAGGGGTCTCCCCCACCTCCCACCCCCACCCCAACTCCCTCCCCTACCCCCCCACCACCCCTGCCACCCCCAAAAGGTTGCAGGACCCCCCTCCCCACCCCGATCCCCAACATGTACACAGACATACACACATACACGCACGCATACATGCACGCATTCATGCACATACACACACACACCCTCGCATTCATGCACGCACTCTCAACATACACACACACCCTCGCATTCATGCACGCACTCTCAACATACACACATACACGCACGCCCCCATGCACGCACACAACTCACAACACCCCCCACCCCCTTTCCGTAACGGACGAGCACCTTACCTGTTCCGGTGATCCTCCGGGAGGGAACGGGACCCATGGGGGCAGCTCCGCCGACACCGCCACGCCAACAGAACACCACCACAGCGAATCACAAGTCGTGATTCGCTGGGCGGTGTTCTGTTGGCGTGGCGGTGGAGGTGGAGCTACCTCCACTTCCCCGCCTGCCGCCAGTATGGCTGTTCGCGGCTCTTCGTCCAGAAACCGGCGGAGCGCTGCCAACGGTCGTAATGGCCCGGGCGGAAGACCGCCAGCACTGGCGGTCTACCGTACGGCGGTTCCTCAGCGGTCTACAAAAAAGACCGCCGAGGTCAGAATGACCACCTGTGTGTCCAGAGGAAGGAGCTCTCAAGGGAGGATATTGGGGAGGGATTGTGTGTCTGGAGGAAGGAGCTCTCAAAGGGGGAGATTGGAGAGGGATTGTGTGTCTGGAGGAAGGAGCTCTCAAAGGGGGGAAATTGGAGAGGGATTGTGTGTCTGGAGGAAGGCGCTCTCAAAGGAGGGAAATTGGAGAGGGATTGTGTTTCTGGAGGAATGAGCTCTCAAAGGGGGGATATTAGGGAGGGATTTTTTGTCTGGAGGAAGGAGCCCTCAAAGGGGGGAGCTGGAGAGGGATTGCATGTCTGGAGGAAGGCGCTCTCAAAGGAGGGAAATTGGAGAGGGATTGTTTGTCTGGTGGAAGGAGCTCTCAAAGGGGTGAGATTGGGGAGGGATTGTGTATCTGGAGGAAGGAGCTCTCAAAGGAGGCATATTAGAGAGGGATTGTGTGTCTGGAGGAAGGCGCTCTCAAAGGGGGGAGATTGGAGTGGGATTGTGTGTCTGGAGGAAGGCGCTCTCAAAGGAGGGAGATTGGTGAGGGACTGTGTGTCTGGAGGAAGGAGCTCTCAAAGGAGGAGAGTGGGGAGGGATTGTGTGTCTGGAAGAAGGAGCTCTCAAAGGAGGGAAATTGGAGAGGGATTGTGTTTCTGGAGGAAGGAGCTCTCAAAGGGGGGAGATTGGGGAGGGATTTTGTGTCTGGAGTAAGGAGCCCTCAAAGGGAGGAGATTAGAGAGGGATTCGGTATCTGGAGGAAGGAGCTCTCAAAGGAGGCAGTTTGGAGAGGGATTGTGTATCTGGAGGAAGGCGCTCTCAAAGGAGGCAGATTGGAGAGGGAATGTGCGTCTGGAGGAAGGCGCTCTCAAAGGAGGGAGATTGGGGAGGGACTGTGTGTCTGGAGGAAGGAGCTCTCAAAGGGGGGAGATTGGGGAGGGATTGTGGGTCTGGAGGAAGGAGCTCTCAAAGGAGAAAGATTGGCGAGGGATTGTGTGTCCGGAGGAAGGAGCTCTCAAAGGGGGGAGATTGGGGAGGGATTGTGTGTCTGGAGGAAGGAGCCCTCAAAGGGGGGAGATTAGAGAGGGATTCGGTATCTGGAGGAAGGAGCTCTCAAAGGAGGCAGATTGGAGAGGGATTGTGTATCTGGAGGAAGGCGCTCTCAAAGGAGGGAGATTGGGGAGGGACTGTGTGTCTGGAGGAAGGAGCTCTCAAAGGGGGGAGATTGGGGAGGGATTGTGGGTCTGGAGGAAGGAGCTCTCAAAGGAGAAAGATTGGCGAGGGATTGTGTGTTCGGAGGAAGGAGCTCTCAAAGGAAGGAAATTGGAGAGGGATTGTGTGTCTGGAGGAAGCAGCCCTCAAATGAGGGAGATTGAAATGGATTGTGTGTCTGGAGGGGTGAGCCCTCAATGAAAGGAGATTGTCATGATCTGAGAGGGACTGTGTGTCTGGAGGAAGGAGTCCTCATAGGAGGGAGATTGGGGAGGGACTGTGTGTCTGGAGGAAGGAGCTCTCAAAGGAAGGAAATTGGAGAGGAAGTGTGTGTCTGGAGGAAGGAACTCTCAAAGGGGGGAGATTGGGGAGGGATTGTGTGTCTGGAGTAAGGCGCTCTCAAAGGAGGGAAACTGGAGAGGGATTGTGTGTCTGGAGGAAGGCACTCTCAAAGGAGGGAGATTGGAGAGGGATTGTGTGTCTGGAGGAAGGCGCTCTCAAAAGAAGGGAAATTGGAGAGGGATTGTGTGTCTGGAGGAAGGAGATCTCAAAGGGGGGAGATTGGGGAGGGATTGTGTGTCTGGAGGAAGGAGCTCTCAAAGGGGGAGATTGGGGAGGGATTGTGTGTCTGGAGGAAGGGAAGGGGCTGTGTGTCTGAAGGAAGGAGCTCTCAAAGGGGGGAGATTGGAGAGAGATTGTGTGTCTGGAGGAAGGAGCTCTCAAAGGGGGGATATTGGGGAGGGATTGTGTGTCTGGAGGAAGGGGAGGGACTGTGTGTCTGGAGGAAGGAGCTCTCAAAGGGGGGATATTGGGGAGGGATTGTGTGTCTGGAGGAAGGAGCTCTCAAAGGGGGGAGATTGTGTGTCTGGAGGAAGGAGCTCTCAAAGGGGGGAAATTGGAGAGGGATTGTGTGTCTGGAGGAAGGAGCCCTCAAAGGGGGGATATAGAGAGGGATTGCGTGTCTGGAGGAAGGCGCTCTCAAAGGAGGGAAATTGGAGAGGCATTGTTTGTCTGGTGGAAGGAGCTCTCAAAGGGGGGAGATTGGGGAGGGATTGTGTGTCTGGAGGAAGGGGAGTGACTGTGGGGGTCATTCTGACCCTGGCGGCCGGTGACCGCCAGGGTCACCGACCACAGGAGCACCGCCAACAGTCTGGCGGTGCTCCCAAGGGCATTCTGACCGCGGCGGTTCAGCCGCGGTCAGAAAGGGTAAACCGGCGGTCTCCCGACGGTTTACCGCTGCCCCATTGAATCGTCCATGGCGGCGGAGCGCGCTCCGCCGCCATGGGGATTCAGACACCCCCACCGCCATCCTGTTCATGGCGGGAAACCCGCCATGAACAGGATGGCGGTAGGGGGTGCCGCGGGGCCCCTGGGGGCCCCTGTAGTGCCCATGCCAATGGCATGGGCACTGCAGGGGCCCCCGTAAGAGGGCCCCACAAAGTATTTCAGTGTCTGCTTTGCAGACACTGAAATACGCGACGGGTGCAACTGCACCCGTCGCACCCCTGCAACTACGCCGGCTCAATTCTGAGCCGGCGTCCTCGTTGCAGGGGCATTTCCGCTGGGCCGGCGGGCGCTCTTTTGGAGAGCGCCTGCCGGCCCAGCGGAAATGTAAGAATGGCCGCCGCGGTCTTTTGACCGCGGTGCGGTCATTTGTCGGCGGTACCTTGGCGGACGGCCTCCGCCGTCCGCCAAGGTCAGAATCAGGGCCTGTGTGTTTGGAGGAAGGAGCTCTCAAATGGGGGAGACTGGGGATGGATTGTGTGTCTGGAGGAACGAGCTCTCAAAGGAGGCAGATTGGAGAGGGATTGTGTGTCTGGAGGAAGGAGCTCTCAAAGGAGGGAGATTGGAGAGGGATTGTGTGTCTGGAGGAAGGAGCTCTCAAAGGGGGGAGATTGGAGAGGGATTGTGTGTCTGGAGGTAGGCGCTCTCAAAGTAGGGAAATTCGAGAGAGATTGTGTGTCTGGAGGAAGGAGCTCTCAAAGGGGGGAGATTGGGGAGGGATTGTGTGTCTGGAGGAAGGGGAGGGACTGTGTGTCCAGAGGAAGGAGCTCTCAAAGGGAGATATTGGGGAGGGATTGTGTGTCTGGAGGAAGGAGCTCTCAAAGGGGGAGATTGGAGAGGGATTGTGTGTCTGGAGGAAGGAGCTCTCAAAGGGGGGAAATTGGAGAGGGATTGTGTGTCTGGAGGAAGGCGCTCTCAAAGGTGGGAGATTGGGGAGGGATTGTGTGTCTGGAGGAAGGAGTCCTCAAATGGGGGAGATGGAGAGGGATTGCATGTCTCGAGGAAGGAGCTCTCGAAGGGGGGAGATTGGGTAGGGATTGTGTTTCTGGAGGAAGGAGCTCTCAAAGGGGGAGATTGGAGAGGGATTGTGTGTCTGGAGGAAGGAGCTCTCAAAGGAGGGAGATTGGAGAGGGATTGTGTGTCTGGAGGAAGGAGCTCTCAAAGGAGGGAGATTGGAGAGGGATTGTGTGTCTGGAGGAAGGAGCTCTCAAAGGGGGGAAATTGGAGAGGGATTGTGTGTCTGGAGGAAGGCGCTCTCAAAGGTGGGAGATTGGGGAGGGATTGTGTGTCTGGAGGAAGGAGTCCTCAAATGGGGGAGATGGAGAGGGATTGCATGTCTCGAGGAAGGAGCTCTCGAAGGGGGGAGATTGGGTAGGGATTGTGTTTCTGGAGGAAGGAGCTCTCAAAGGGGGAGATTGGAGAGGGATTGTGTGTCTGGAGGAAGGAGCTCTCAAAGGAGGGAGATTGGAGAGGGATTGTGTGTCTGGAGGAAGGAGCTCTCAAAGGAGGGAGATTGGAGAGGGATTGTGTGTCTGGAGGAAGGAGCTCTCAAAGGGGGGAGATTGGGGAGGGATTGTGTGTCTGGAGGAAGGAGCTCTCGAAGGGGGGAGATTGGGTAGGGATTGTGTGTCTGGAGGAAGGGGAGGGGCTGTGGCCCTGATTCTGACCTTGGCGGACGGCGTAGGCCGTCCGCCAAGGTACCGCCGACAAATGACCGCACCACGGTCAAAAGACCGCGGCGGCCATTCTTACATTTCCGCTGGGCCGTCGGGCGCTCTCCAAAAGAGCGCCCGCCGGCCCAGCGGAAATGCCCCTGCAACGAGGACGCCGGCTCAGAATTGAGCCGGCGTAGTTGCAGGGGTGCGACGGGTGCAGTTGCACCCGTCGCGTATTTCAGTGTCTGCAAAGCAGACACTGAAATACTTTGTGGGCGCCTCTTACGGGGGCCCCTGCAGTGCCCATGCCATTGGCATGGGCACTGCAGGGGCCCCCAGGGGCCCCGCGGCACCCCCTACCGCAATCCTGTTCATGGCGGGTTTCCCGCCATGAACAGGATGGCGGTAGGGGGTGTCTGAATCCCCATGGCGGCGGAGCGCGCTCCGCCGCCATGGAGGATTCAATGGGGCAGCGGTAAACCGGCGGGAGACCGCCGGTTTACCCTTTCTGACCGCGGCTGAACCGCCGTGGTCAGAATGCCCTTGGGAGCACCGCCAGCCTGTTGGCGGTGCTCCCGTGGTCGGTGACCCTGGCGGTCACCGGCCGCCAGGGTCAGAATGACCCCCTGTGTGTCTAGAGGAAGGAGCTCTCAAAGGGGGGAGATTGGGGAGGGATTGTGTGTCTGGAGGAAGGGGAGGGACTGTGTGTCTGGAGGAAGGAGCTCTCAAAGGGGGGATATTGGGGAGGGATTGTGTGTCTGGAGGAAGGCGCTCTCAAAGGAGGGAAATTGGAGAGGGATTGTGTTTCTGGAGGAAGGAGCTCTCAAAGGGGGGAGATTGGGGAGGGGTTGTGTGTCTGGAGGAAGGCACTCTCAAAGGAGGGAGATTGGGGAGTGACTGTGTGTCTGGAGGAAGGAGCTCTCAGAGGGGGAGATTGGGGAGGGATTGTGTGTCTGGAGCAAGGGGAGGGACTGTGTGTCTGGAGGAAGGAGCTCTCAAAGGGGGGAGAGTGGGGAGGGATTGTGTGTCTGGAAGAAGGAGATTTCAAAAGAGGCAGATTGGAGAGGGATTGTGTGTCTGGAGGAAGGAGCTCTCAAAGGGGGGAGATTGGAGAGGGATTGTGTGTCTGGAGGAAGGAGCTTTCAAAGGGGGGAAATTGGAGAGGGATTGTGTGTCTGGAGGAAGGCGCTCTCAAAGGAGGGAAATTGGAGAGGGATTGTGAGTCTGGAGGAAGGAGCTCTCAAAGGGGGGAGATTGGGGATGGATTGTGTGTCTGGAGGAACGAGCTCTCAAAGGAGGCAGATTGGAGAGGGATTGTGTGTCTGGAGGAAGGAGCTCTCAAAGGGGGAGATTGAGGAGGGATTGTGTGTCTGGAGGAAGGAGCTCTCGAAGGGGGGAGATTGGGTAGGGATTGTGTGTCTGGAGGAAGGGGAGGGACTGTGTGTTTGGAGGAAGGAGCTCTCAAATGGGGGAGACTGGGGATGGATTGTGTGTCTCGAGGAACGAGCTCTCAAAGGAGGCAGATTGGAGAGGGATTGTGTGTCTAGAGGAAGGAGCTCTCAAAGGAGGGAGATTGGAGAGGGATTGTGTGTCTGGAGGAAGGAGCTCTCAAAGGGGGGAGATTGGAGAGGGATTGTGTGTCTGGGGGTAGGAGCTCTCAAAGGAGGGAAATTGGAGAGAGATTGTGTGTCTGGAGGAAGGAGCTCATAAAGGGGGGAGATTGGGGAGGGATTGTGTGTCTGGAGGAAGGGGAGGGACTGTGTGTCCAGAGGAAGGAGCTCTCAAAGGGGGAAATTGGAGAGGGATTGTTTTTCTGGAGGAAGGAGCTCTCAAAGGGGGGAGATTGGGGAGGGATTGTTTGTCTGGAGGAAGGAGCCCTCAAAGGGGGGAGATGGAGAGGGATTGCGTGTCTGGAGGAAGGCGCTCTCAAAGGAGGGAAATTGGAGAGGGATTGTTTGTCTGGTGGAAGGAGCTCTCAAAGGGGGGAGATTGGGGAGGGATTGTGTATCTGGAGGAAGGAGCTCTCAAAGGAGGCATATTAGAGAGGGATTGTGTGTCTGGAGGAAGGCGCTCTCAAAGGGGGGAGATTGGAGAGGGATTGTGTGTCTGGAGGAAGGAACTCTCAAAGGGGGGAGATTGGAGAGGGATTGTGTGTCTGGGGGTAGGAGCTCTCAAAGGAGGGAAATTGGAGAGAGATTGTGTGTCTGGAGGAAGGAGCTCTCAAAGGGGGGAGATTGGGGAGGGATTGTGTGTCTGGAGGAAGGGGAGGGACTGTGTGTCCAGAGGAAGGAGCTCTCAAAGGGGGATATTGGGGAGGGATTGTGTGTCTGGAGGAAGGAGATCTCAAAGGGGGAGATTGGAGAGGGATTGTGTGTCTGGAGGAAGGAGCTCTCAAAGGGGGGAAATTGGAGAGGGATTGTGTGTCTGGAGGAAGGCGCTCTCAAAGGAGGGAAATTGGAGAGGGATTGTTTTTCTGGAGGAAGGAGCTCTCAAAGGGGGGAGATTGGGGAGGGATTGTTTGTCTGGAGGAAGGAGCCCTCAAAGGGGGGAGATGGAGAGGGATTGCGTGTCTGGAGGAAGGCGCTCTCAAAGGAGGGAAATTGGAGAGGGATTGTTTGTCTGGTGGAAGGAGCTCTCAAAGGGGGGAGATTGGGGAGGGATTGTGTATCTGGAGGAAGGAGCTCTCAAAGGAGGCATATTAGAGAGGGATTGTGTGTCTGGAGGAAGGCGCTCTCAAAGGGGGGAGATTGGAGAGGGATTGTGTGTCTGGAGGAAGGAGCTCTCAAAGGGGGGAGATTGGAGAGGGATTGTGTGTCTGGGGGTAGGAGCTCTCAAAGGAGGGAAATTGGAGAGAGATTGTGTGTCTGGAGGAAGGAGCTCTCAAAGGGGGGAGATTGGGGAGGGATTGTGTGTCTGGAGGAAGGGGAGGGACTGTGTGTCCAGAGGAAGGAGCTCTCAAAGGGGGATATTGGGGAGGGATTGTGTGTCTGGAGGAAGGAGATCTCAAAGGGGGAGATTGGAGAGGGATTGTGTGTCTGGAGGAAGGAGCTCTCAAAGGGGGGAAATTGGAGAGGGATTGTGTGTCTGGAGGAAGGCGCTCTCAAAGGAGGGAAATTGGAGAGGGATTGTTTTTCTGGAGGAAGGAGCTCTCAAAGGGGGGAGATTGGGGAGGGATTGTTTGTCTGGAGGAAGGAGCCCTCAAAGGGGGGAGATGGAGAGGGATTGCGTGTCTGGAGGAAGGCGCTCTCAAAGGAGGGAAATTGGAGAGGGATTGTTTGTCTGGTGGAAGGAGCTCTCAAAGGGGGAGATTGGGGAGGGATTGTGTATCTGGAGGAAGGAGCTCTCAAAGGAGGCATATTAGAGAGGGATTGTGTGTCTGGAGGAAGGCGCTCTCAAAGGGGGGAGATTGGAGAGGGATTGTGTGTCTGGAGGAAGGAGCTCTCAAAGGAGGGAGATTGGGGAGGGACTGTGTGTCTGGAGGAAGGAGCTCTCAAAGGGGGAGAGCGGGGAGGGATTGTGTGTCTGGAAGAAGGAGCTCTCAAAGGAGGCAGATTGGAGAGGGATTGTGTGTCTGGAGGAAGGAGATCTCAAAGGGGGGAAATTGGAGAGGGATTGTGTTTCTGGAGGAAGGCGCTCTAAAAGGAGGGAAATTGGAGAGGGATTGTGTTTCTGGAGGAAGGAGCTCTCAAAGGGGGGAGATTGGGGAGGGATTGTGTGTCTGGAGGAAGGAGCCCTCAAAGGGGGGAGATTGGAGAGGGATTCGGTATCTGGAGGAAGGAGCTCTCAAAGGAGTCAGATTGGAGAGGGATTGTGTATCTGGAGGAAGGCGCTCTCAAAGGAGGCAGATTGGAGAGGGAATGTGTGTCTGGAGGAAGGTGCTCTCAAAGGAGGGAGATTGGGGAGTGACTGTGTGTCTGGAGGAAGGAGCTCTCAAAGGGGGGAGATTGGGGAGGGATTGTGGGTCTGGAGGAAGGAGCTCTCAAAGGAGAGAGATTGGCGAGGGATTGTGTGTCCGGAGGAAGGAGCTCTCAAAGGAGGGAAATTGGAGAGGGATTGTGTGCCTGGAGGAAGCAGCCCTCAAATGAGGGAGATTGAAATGGATTGTGTGTCTGGAGGGGAGAGCCCTCAATGAAAGGAGATTGTCATGATCTGAGAGGGACTGTGTGTCTGGAGGAAGGAGTCCTCAAAGGAGGGAGATTGGGGAGGGACTGTGTGTCTGGAGGAAGGAAGGAAATTGGAGAGGGAGTGTGTGTCTGGAGGAAGGAACTCTCAAAGGGGGGAGATTAGGGAGGGATTGTGTGTCTGGAGTAGGCGCTCTCAAAGGAGGGATATTGGAGAGGGATTGTGTGTCTGGAGGAAGGCACTCTCAAAGGAGGGAAATTGGAGAGGGATTGTGTGTCTGGAGGAAGGAGCTCTCAAAGGGGGGCGATTGAGGAGGGATTGTGTGTCTGGAGGAAGCAGCTCTCAAAGGGGGAGATTGGGGAGGGATTGTGTGTCTGGAGGAAGGGGAGGGACTGTGTGTCTGGAGGAAGGAGCTCTCAAAGGGGGGAGACTGGAGAAGGATTGTGTCTGGAGGAAGGCGCTCTCAAAGGAGGGAAATTGGAGAGGGATTATGTGTCTGGAGGAAGGAGCTCTCAAAGGGGGGAGATTGGGTAGGGATTGTGTGTCTGGAGGAAGGGGAGGGAATGTGTGTTTGGAGGAAGGAGCTCTCAAATGGGGGAGACTGGGGATGGATTGTGTGTCTGGAGGAACGAGCTCTCAAAGGAGGGAGATTGGAGAGGGATTGTGTGTCTGGAGGAAGGAGCTCTCAAAGGGAGGAGATTGGAGAGGGATTGTGTGTCTGGAGGTAGGAGTTCTCAAAGGAGGGACATTGGAAAGAGATTGTGGCCCTGATTCTGACCTTGGCGGACGGCGAAGGCCGTCCGCCAAGGTACCGCCAAGGTACCGCCGACAAATGACCGCACCGCGGTCAAAAGACCGCGGCGGCCATTCTTACATTTCCGCTGGGCCGTCGGGCGCTCTCCAAAAGAGCGCCCGCCGGCCCAGCGGAAATGCCCCTGCAACGAGGACGCCGGCTCAGAATTGAGCCGGCGTAGTTGCAGGGGTGCGACGGGTGCAGTTGCACCCGTCGCGTATTTCAGTGTCTGCAAAGCAGACACTGAAATACTTTGTGGGGCCCTCTTACGGGGGACCCTGCAGTGCCCATGCCATTGGCATGGGCACTGCAGGGGCCCCCAGGAACCCCGCAGCACCCCCTACCGCCATCCTGTTCATGGCGGGTTTCCCGCCATGAACAGGATGGCGGTAGGGGGTGTCTGAATCCCCATGGCGGCGGAGCGCGCTCCGCCGCCATGGAGGATTCAATGGGGCAGCGGTAAACCGGCGGGAGACCGCCGGTTTACCATTTCTGACCGCGGCTGGACCGCCGCGGTCAGAATGCCCTTGGGAGCACCGCCAGCCTGTTGGCGGTGCTCCCGTGGTCGGTGACCCTGGCGGTCACCGGCCGCCAGGGTCAGAATGACCCCCTGTGTGTCTAGAGGAAGGAGCTCTCAAAGGGGGGAGATTGGGGAGGGATTGTGTGTCTGGAGGAAGGGGAGGGACTGTGTGTCTGGAGGAAGGAGCTCTCAAAGGGGGGATATAGGGGAGGGATTGTGTGTCTGGAGGAAGGCGCTCTCAAAGGAGGGAAATTGGAGAGGGATTGTGTTTCTGGAGGAAGGAGCTCTCAAAGGGGGGAGATTGGAGAGGGATTGTGTGTCTGGAGGAAGGAGCTCTCAAAGGGGGGAAATTGGAGGGGGATTGTGTGTCTGGAGGAAGGCGCTCTCAAAGGGGGGAGATTGGGGAGGGGTTGTGTGTCTGGAGGAAGGCACTCTCAAAGGAGGGAGATTGGGGAGTGACTGTGTGTCTGGAGGAAGGAGCTCTCAGAGGGGGAGATTGGGGAGGGATTGTGTGTCTGGAGCAAGGGGAGGGACTGTGTGTCTGGAGGAAGGAGCTCTCAAAGGGGGGAGAGTGGGGAGGGATTGTGTGTCTGGAAGAAGGAGATTTCAAAAGAGGCAGATTGGAGAGGGATTGTGTGTCTGGAGGAAGGAGCTCTCAAAGGGGGGAAATTGGAGAAGGATTGTGTTTCTGGAGGAAGGCGCTCTCAAAGGATGGAAATTGGAGAGGGATTGTGTTTCTGGAGGAAAGAGCTCTCAAAGGGGGAGATTGGGGAGGGGTTGTGTGTCTGGAGGAAGGAGCCCTCAAAGGGGGGAGATTGGAGAGGGATTCGGTATCTGGAGGAAGGAGCTCTCAAAGGAGGCAGATTGGAGAGGGATTGTGTATCTGGAGGAAGGTGCTCTCAAAGGAGGCAGATTGGAGAGGGATTGTGTGTCAGGAGGAAGGCACTCTCAAAGGAGGGAGATTGGGGAGTGACTGTGTGTCTGGAGGAAGGAGCTCTCAGAGGGGGAGATTGGGGAGGGATTGCGTGTCTGGAGCAAGGGGAGGGACTGTGTGTCTGGAGGAAGGAGCTCTCAAAGGGGGAGATTGGGGAGGGATTGTGTTTCTGGAGGAAGGGGAGGGACTGTGTGTCTGGAGGAAGGAGCTCTCAAAGGAGGCAGATTGGAGAGGGATTGTGTGTCTGGAGGAAGGCGCTCTCAAAGAAGGCAGATTGGAGAGGGATTGTGTGTCTGGAGGAGGGCGATCTCTCTAGAGAGGGGTAATGTTTCTGGTGGAGGGTGATCTCACTGGAGAGGGATTGTGTGTCTGGAAGAAGGAGCTCTCAAAGGAGGCAGATTGGAGAGGGATTGTGTGTCTGGAGGAAGGAGATCTCAAAGGGGGGAAATTGGAGAGGGATTGTGTTTCTGGAGGAAGGCGCTCTAAAAGGAGGGAAATTGGAGAGGGATTGTGTTTCTGGAGGAAGGAGCTCTCAAAGGGGGGAGATTGGGGAGGGATTGTGTGTCTGGAGGAAGGAGCCCTCAAAGGGGGGAGATTGGAGAGGGATTCGGTATCTGGAGGAAGGAGCTCTCAAAGGAGTCAGATTGGAGAGGGATTGTGTATCTGGAGGAAGGCGCTCTCAAAGGAGGCAGATTGGAGAGGGAATGTGTGTCTGTAGGAAGGTGCTCTCAAAGGATGGAGATTGGGGAGGGACTGTGTGTCTGGAGGAAGGAGCTCCCAAAGGGGGGAGATTGGGGAGGGATTGTGGGTCTGGAGGAAGGAGCTCTCAAAGGAGAGAGATTGGCGAGGGATTGTGTGTCCGGAGGAAGGAGCTCTCAAAGGAGGGAAATTGGAGAGGGATTGTGTGCCTGGAGGAAGCAGCCCTCAAATGAGGGAGATTGAAATGGATTGTGTGTCTGGAGGGGTGAGCCCTCAATGAAAGGAGATTGTCATGATCTGAGAGGGACTGTGTGTCTGGAGGAAGGAGTCCTCAAAGGAGGGAGGTTGGGGAGGGACTGTGTGTCTGGAGGAAGGAAGGAAATTGGAGAGGGAGTGTGTGTCTGGAGGAAGGAACTCTCAAAGGGGGGAGAATAGGGAGGGATTGTGTGTCTGGAGTAAGGCGCTCTCAAAGGAGGGAAATTGAAGAGGGATTGTGTGTCTGGAGGAAGGCACTCTCAAAGGAGGGAAATTGGAGAGGGATTGTGTGTCTGGAGGAAGGAGCTCTCAAAGGGGGGAGATTGAGGAGGGATTGTGTGTCTGGAGGAAGCAGCTCTCAAAGGGGGAGATTGGGGAGGGATTGTGTGTCTGGAGGAAGGGGAGGGACTGTGTGTCTGGAGGAAGGAGCTCTCAAAGGGGGGAGACTGGAGAAGGATTGTGTCTGGAGGAAGGCGCTCTCAAAGGAGGGAAATTGGAGAGGTATTGTGTGTCTGGAGGAAGGAGCTCTCAAAGGGGGGAGATTGGGTAGGGATTGTGTGTGTGGAGGAAGGGGAGGGACTGTGTGTTTGGAGGAAGGAGCTCTCAAATGAGGGAGACTGGGGATGGATTGTGTGTCTGGAGGAACGAGCTCTCAAATGAGGCACATTGGAGAGGGATTGTGTGTCTGGAGGAAGGAGCTCTCAAAGGAGGGAGATTGGAGAGGGATTGTGTGTCTGGAGGAAGGAGCTCTCAAAGAGAGGAGATTGGAGAGGGATTGTGTGTCTGGAGGTAGGAGTTCTCAAAGGAGGGACATTGGAAAGAGATTGTGGCCCTGATTCTGACGTTGGCGGACGGCGGAGGCCGTCCGCCAAGGTACCGCCGACAAATGACCGCACCGCGGTCAAAAGACCGCGGCGGCCATTCTTACATTTCCGCTGGGCCGGCGGGCGCTCTCCAAAAGAGCGCCCGCCGGCCCAGCGGAAATGCCCCTGCAACGAGGACGCCGGCTCAGAATTGAGCCGGCGTAGTTGCAGGGGTGCGACGGGTGCAGTTGCACCCGTCGCGTATTTCAGTGTCTGCAAAGCAGACACTGAAATACTTTGTGGGGCCCTCTTATGGGGGCCCCTGCAGTGCCCATGCCATTGGCATGGGCACTGCAGGGGCCCCCAGGGGCCCCGCGGCACCCCCTACCGCCATCCTGTTCATGGCGGGTTTCCCGCCATGAACAGGATGGCGGTAGGGGGTGTCTGAATCCCCATGGCGGCGGAGCGCGCTCCGCCGCCATGGAGGATTCAATGGGGCAGCGGTAAACCGGCGGGAGACCGCCGGTTTACCCTTTCTGACCGCGGCTGAACCGCCGCGGTCAGAATGCCCTTGGGAGCACCGCCAGCCTGTTGGCGGTGCTCCCGTGGTCGGTGACCCTGGCGGTCACCGGCCGCCAGGGTCAGAATGACCCCCTGTGTGTCTGGAGGAAGGAGCTCTCAAAGGGGGAGATTGGGGAGGGATTGTGTGTCTGGAGGAAGGGGAGGGACTGTGTGTCTGGAGGAAGGAGCTCTCAAAGGGGGGATATTGGGGAGGGATTGTGTGTCTGGAGGAAGGCGCTCTCAAAGGAGGGAAATTGGAGAGGGATTGTGTTTCTGGAGGAAGGAGCTCTCAAAGGGGGGAGATTGGAGAGGGATTGTGTGTCTGGAGGAAGGAGCTCTCAAAGGGGGGAAATTGGAGGGGGATTGTGTGTCTGGAGGAAGGCGCTCTCAAAGGAGGGAAATTGGAGAGGGATTGTGTTTCTGGAGGAAGGAGCTCTCAAAGGGGGGAGATTGGGGAGGGGTTTTGTGTCTGGAGGAAGGCACTCTCAAAGGAGGGAGATTGGGGAGTGACTGTGTGTCTGGAGGAAGGAGCTCTCAGAGGGGGAGATTGGGGAGGGATTGTGTGTCTGGAGCAAGGGGAGGGACTGTGTGTCTGGAGGAAGGAGCTCTCAAAGGGGGGAGAGTGGGGAGGGATTGTGTGTCTGGAAGAAGGAGATTTCAAAAGAGGCAGATTGGAGAGGGATTGTGTGTCTGGAGGAAGGAGCTCTCAAAGGGGGGAAATTGGAAAAGGATTGTGTTTCTGGAGGAAGGCGCTCTCAAAGGATGGAAATTGGAGAGGGATTGTGTTTCTGGAGGAAAGAGCTCTCAAAGGGGGAGATTGGGGAGGGGTTGTGTGTCTGGAGGAAGGAGCCCTCAAAGGGGGAGATTGGAGAGGGATTCGGTATCTGGAGGAAGGAGCTCTCAAAGGAGGCAGATTGGAGAGGGATTGTGTATCTGGAGGAAGGTGCTCTCAAAGGAGGCAGATTGGAGAGGGATTGTGTGTCAGGAGGAAGGCGCTCTCAAAGGAGGGAGATTGGGGAGTGACTGTGTGTCTGGAGGAAGGAGCTCTCAGAGCGGGAGATTGGGGAGGGATTGTGTGTCTGGAGCAAGGGGAGGGACTGTGTGTCTGGAGGAAGGAGCTCTCAAAGGGGGAGATTGGGGAGGGATTGTGTTTCTGGAGGAAGGGAGGGACTGTGTGTCTGGAGGAAGAAGCTCTCAAAGGAGGCAGATTGGAGAGGGATTGTGTGTCTGGAGGAAGGCGCTCTCAAAGAAGGCAGATTGGAGAGGGATTGTGTGTCTGGAGGAGGGCGATCTCTCTAGAGAGGGATAATGTTTCTGGTGGAGGGTGATCTCACTGGAGAGGGATTGTGTGTCTGGAAGAAGGAGCTCTCAAAGGAGGCAGATTGGAGAGGGATTGTGTGTCTGGAGGAAGGAGATCTCAAAGGGGGGAAATTGGAGAGGGATTGTGTTTCTGGAGGAAGGCGCTCTAAAAGGAGGGAAATTGGAGAGGGATTGTGTTTCTGGAGGAAGGAGCTCTCAAAGGGGGGAGATTGGGGAGGGATTGTGTGTCTGGAGGAAGGAGCCCTCAAAGGGGGGAGATTGGAGAGGGATTCGGTATCTGGAGGAAGGAGCTCTCAAAGGAGTCAGATTGGAGAGGGATTGTGTATCTGGAGGAAGGCGCTCTCAAAGGAGGCAGATTGGAGAGGGAATGTGTGTATGTAGGAAGGTGCTCTCAAAGGAGGGAGATTGGGGAGGGACTGTGTGTCTGGAGGAAGGAGCTCCCAAAGGGGGGAGATTGGGGAGGGATTGTGGGTCTGGAGGAAGGAGCTCTCAAAAGGGGAGAGATTGGCGAGGGATTGTGTGTCCGGAGGAAGGAGCTCTCAAAGGAGGGAAATTGGAGAGGGATTGTGTGCCTGGAGGAAGCAGCCCTCAAATGAGGGAGATTGAAATGGATTGTGTGTCTGGAGGGGTGAGCCCTCAATGAAAGGAGATTGTCATGATCTGAGAGGGACTGTGTGTCTGGAGGAAGGAGTCCTCAAAGGAGGGAGATTGGGGAGGGACTGTGTGTCTGGAGGAAGGAAGGAAATTGGAGAGGGAGTGTGTGTCTGGAGGAAGGAACTCTCAAAGGGGGGAGATTAGGGAGGGATTGTGTGTCTGGAGTAGGCGCTCTCAAAGGAGGGAAATTGGAGAGGGATTGTGTGTCTGGAGGAAGGCACTCTCAAAGGAGGGAAATTGGAGAGGGATTGTGTGTCTGGAGGAAGGCGGCTCTCAAAGGGGGGCGATTGAGGAGGGATTGTGTGTCTGGAGGAAGCAGCTCTCAAAGGGGGAGATTGGGGAGGGATTGTGTGTCTGGAGGAAGGGGAGGGACTGTGTGTCTGGAGGAAGGAGCTCTCAAAGGGGGGAGACTGGAGAAGGATTGTGTCTGGAGGAAGGCGCTCTCAAAGGAGGGAAATTGGAGAGGGATTATGTGTCTGGAGGAAGGAGCTCTCAAAGGGGGGAGATTGGGTAGGGATTGTGTGTCTGGAGGAAGGGGAGGGACTGTGTGTTTGGAGGAAGGAGCTCTCAAATGGGGGAGACTGGGGATGGATTGTGTGTCTGGAGGAACGAGCTCTCAAATGAGGCACATTGGAGAGGGATTGTGTGTCTGGAGGAAAGAGCTCTCAAAGGAGGGAGATTGGAGAGGGATTGTGTGTCTGGAGTAAGGAGCTCTCAAAGGGAGGAGATTGGAGAGGGATTGTGTGTCTGGAGGTAGGAGTTCTAAAAGGAGGGACATTGGAAAGAGATTGTGGCCCTGATTCTGACCTTGGCGGACGGCGGAGGCCGTCCGCCAAGGTACCGCCGACAAATGACCGCACCGCGGTCAAAAGACCGCAGCGGCCATTCTTACATTTCCGCTGGGCCGGCGGGCGCTCTCCAAAAGAGCGCCCGCCGGCCCAGCGGAAATGCCCCTGCAACGAGGACGCCGGCTCAGAATTGAGCCGGCGTAGTTGCAGGGGTGCGACGGGTGCAGTTGCACCCGCCGCGTATTTCAGTGTCTGCAAAGCAGACACTGAAATACTTTGTGGGGCCCTCTTACGGGGGCCCCTGCAGTGCCCATGCCATTGGCATGGGCACTGCAGGGGCCCCCAGGGGCCCCGCGGCACCCCCTACCGCCATCCTGTTCATGGCGGGTTTCCCGCCATGAACAGGATGGCGGTAGGGGGTGTCTGAATCCCCATGGCGGCAGAGCGCGCTCCGCCGCCATGGAGGATTCAATGGGGCAGCGGTAAACCGGCGGGAGACCGCCGGTTTACCCTTTCTGACCGCGGCTGGACCGCCGCGGTCAGAATGCCCTTGGGAGCACCGCCAGCCTGTTGGCGGTGCTCCCGTGGTCGGTGACCCTGGCGGTCACCGGCCGCCAGGGTCAGAATGACCCCCTGTGTGTCTGGAGGAAGGAGCTCTCAAAGGGGGGAGATTGGGGAGGGATTGTGTGTCTGGAGGAAGGGGAGGGACTGTGTGTCTGTTGGAAGGAGCTCTTAAAGGGGGGATATTGGGGAGGGATTGTGTGTCTGGAGGAAGGCGCTCTCAAAGGAGGGAAATTGGAGAGGGATTGTGTTTCTGGAGGAAGGAGCTCTCAAAGGGGGGAGATTGGAGAGGGATTGTGTGTCTGGAGGAAGGAGCTCTCAAAGGGGGGAAATTGGAGGGGGATTGTGTGTCTGGAGGAAGGCGCTCTCAAAGGAGGGAAATTGGAGAGGGATTGTGTTTCTGGAGGAAGGAGCTCGTAAAGGGGGGAGATTGGGGAGGGGTTGTGTGTCTGGAGGAAGGCACTCTCAAAGGAGGGAAATTGGAGAGGGATTGTGTGTCTGGAGGAAGGCACTCTCAAAGGAGGGAAATTGGAGAGGGATTGTGTGTCTGGAGGAAGGAGCTCTCAAAGGGGGGAGATTGAGGAGGGATTGTGTGTCTGGAGGAAGCAGCTCTCAAAGGGGGAGATTGGGGAGGGATTGTGTGTCTGGAGGAAGGGGAGGGACTGTGTGTCTGGAGGAAGGAGCTCTCAAAGGGGGGAGACTGGAGAAGGATTGTGTCTGGAGGAAGGCGCTCTCAAAGGAGGGAAATTGGAGAGGTATTGTGTGTCAGGAGGAAGGAGCTCTCAAAGGGGGGAGATTGGGTAGGGATTGTGTGTCTGGAGGAAGGGGAGGGACTGTGTGTTTGGAGGAAGGAGCTCTCAAATGAGGGAGACTGGGGAGGGATTGTGTGTCTGGAGGAAGGGGAGGGACTGTGTGTCCAGAGGAAGGAGCTCTCAAAGGGGGATATTGGGGAGGGATTGTGTGTCTGGAGGAAGGAGATCTCAAAGGGGGAGATTGGAGAGGGATTGTGTGTCTGGAGGAAGGAGCTCTCAAAGGGGGGAAATTGGAGAGGGATTGTGTGTCTGGAGGAAGGCGCTCTCAAAGGAGGGAAATTGGAGAGGGATTGTTTTTCTGGAGGAAGGAGCTCTCAAAGGGGGGAGATTGGGGAGGGATTGTTTGTCTGGAGGAAGGAGCCCTCAAAGGGGGGAGATGGAGAGGGATTGCGTGTCTGGAGGAAGGCGCTCTCAAAGGAGGGAAATTGGAGAGGGATTGTTTGTCTGGTGGAAGGAGCTCTCAAAGGGGGGAGATTGGGGAGGGATTGTGTATCTGGAGGAAGGAGCTCTCAAGGGAGGCATATTAGAGAGGGATTGTGTGTCTGGAGGAAGGCGCTCTCAAAGGGGGGAGATTGGAGAGGGATTGTGTGTCTGGAGGAAGGAGCTCTCAAAGGAGGGAGATTGGGGAGGGACTGTGTGTCTGGAGGAAGGAGCTCTCAAAGGGGGAGAGCGGGGAGGGATTGTGTGTCTGGAAGAAGGAGCTCTCAAAGGAGGCAGATTGGAGAGGGATTGTGTGTCTGGAGGAAGGAGATCTCAAAGGGGGGAAATTGGAGAGGGATTGTGTTTCTGGAGGAAGGCGCTCTAAAAGGAGGGAAATTGGAGAGGGATTGTGTTTCTGGAGGAAGGAGCTCTCAAAGGTGGGAGATTGGGGAGGGATTGTGTGTCTGGAGGAAGGAGCCCTCAAAGGGGGGAGATTGGAGAGGGATTCGGTATCTGGAGGAAGGAGCTCTCAAAGGAGTCAGATTGGAGAGGGATTGTGTATCTGGAGGAAGGCGCTCTCAAAGGAGGCAGATTGGAGAGGGAATGTGTTTCTGGAGGAAGGAGCTCGTAAAGGGGGGAGATTGGGGAGGGGTTGTGTGTCTGGAGGAAGGCACTCTCAAAGGAGGGAAATTGGAGAGGGATTGTGTGTCTGGAGGAAGGCACTCTCAAAGGAGGGAAATTGGAGAGGGATTGTGTGTCTGGAGGAAGGAGCTCTCAAAGGGGGGAGATTGAGGAGGGATTGTGTGTCTGGAGGAAGCAGCTCTCAAAGGGGGAGATTGGGGAGGGATTGTGTGTCTGGAGGAAGGGGAGGGACTGTGTGTCTGGAGGAAGGAGCTCTCAAAGGGGGGAGACTGGAGAAGGATTGTGTCTGGAGGAAGGCGCTCTCAAAGGAGGGAAATTGGAGAGGTATTGTGTGTCAGGAGGAAGGAGCTCTCAAAGGGGGGAGATTGGGTAGGGGTTGTGTGTCTGGAGGAAGGGGAGGGACTGTGTGTTTGGAGGAAGGAGCTCTCAAATGAGGGAGACTGGGGAGGGATTGTGTGTCTGGAGGAAGGGGAGGGACTGTGTGTCCAGAGGAAGGAGCTCTCAAAGGGGGATATTGGGGAGGGATTGTGTGTCTGGAGGAAGGAGATCTCAAAGGGGGAGATTGGAGAGGGATTGTGTGTCTGGAGGAAGGAGCTCTCAAAGGGGGGAAATTGGAGAGGGATTGTGTGTCTGGAGGAAGGCGCTCTCAAAGGAGGGAAATTGGAGAGGGATTGTTTTTCTGGAGGAAGGAGCTCTCAAAGGGGGGAGATTGGGGAGGGATTGTTTGTCTGGAGGAAGGAGCCCTCAAAGGGGGGAGATGGAGAGGGATTGCGTGTCTGGAGGAAGGCGCTCTCAAAGGAGGGAAATTGGAGAGGGATTGGTTGTCTGGTGGAAGGAGCTCTCAAAGGGGGGAGATTGGGGAGGGATTGTGTATCTGGAGGAAGGCGCTCTCAAGGGAGGCATATTAGAGAGGGATTGTGTGTCTGGAGGAAGGCGCTCTCAAAGGGGGGAGATTGGAGAGGGATTGTGTGTCTGGAGGAAGGAGCTCTCAAAGGAGGGAGATTGGGGAGGGACTGTGTGTCTGGAGGAAGGAGCTCTCAAAGGGGGAGAGCGGGGAGGGATTGTGTGTCTGGAAGAAGGAGCTCTCAAAGGAGGCAGATTGGAGAGGGATTGTGTGTCTGGAGGAAGGAGATCTCAAAGGGGGGAAATTGGAGAGGGATTGTGTTTCTGGAGGAAGGCGCTCTAAAAGGAGGGAAATTGGAGAGGGATTGTGTTTCTGGAGGAAGGAGCTCTCAAAGGTGGGAGATTGGGGAGGGATTGTGTGTCTGGAGGAAGGAGCCCTCAAAGGGGGGAGATTGGAGAGGGATTCGGTATCTGGAGGAAGGAGCTCTCAAAGGAGTCAGATTGGAGAGGGATTGTGTATCTGGAGGAAGGCGCTCTCAAAGGAGGCAGATTGGAGAGGGAATGTGTGTCTGGAGGAAGGTGCTCTCAAAGGAGGGAGATTGGGGAGGGACTGTGTGTCTGGAGGAAGGAGCTCTCAAAGGGGGGAGATTGGGGAGGGATTGTGGGTCTGGAGGAAGGAGCTCTCAAAGGAGAGAGATTGGCGAGGGATTGTGTGTCCGGAGGAAGGAGCTCTCAAAGGAGGGAAATTGGAGAGGGATTGTGTGCCTGGAGGAAGCAGCCCTCAAACGAGGGAGATTGAAATGGATTGTGTGTCTGGAGGGGAGAGCCCTCAATGAAAGGAGATTGTCATGATCTGAGAGGGACTGTGTGTCTGGAGGAAGGAGTCCTCAAAGGAGGGAGATTGGGGAGGGACTGTGTGTCTGGAGGAAGGAAGGAAATTGGAGAGGGAGTGTGTGTCTGGAGGAAGGAACTCTCAAAGGGGGGAGATTAGGGAGGGATTGTGTGTCTGGAGTAGGCGCTCTCAAAGGAGGGATATTGGAGAGGGATTGTGTGTCTGGAGGAAGGCACTCTCAAAGGAGGGAAATTGGAGAGGGATTGTGTGTCTGGAGGAAGGAGCTCTCAAAGGGGGGCGATTGAGGAGGGATTGTGTGTCTGGAGGAAGCAGCTCTCAAAGGGGGAGATTGGGGAGGGATTGTGTGTCTGGAGGAAGGGGAGGGACTGTGTGTCTGGAGGAAGGAGCTCTCAAAGGGGGGAGACTGGAGAAGGATTGTGTCTGGAGGAAGGCGCTCTCAAAGGAGGGAAATTGGAGAGGGATTATGTGTCTGGAGGAAGGAGCTCTCAAAGGGGGGAGATTGGGTAGGGATTGTGTGTCTGGAGGAAGGGGAGGGACTGTGTGTTTGGAGGAAGGAGCTCTCAAATGGGGGAGACTGGGGATGGATTGTGTGTCTGGAGGAACGAGCTCTCAAATGAGGCACATTGGAGAGGGATTGTGTGTCTGGAGGAAAGAGCTCTCCAAGGAGGGAGATTGGAGAGGGATTGTGTGTCTGGAGGAAGGAGCTCTCAAAGGGAGGAGATTGGAGAGGGATTGTGTGTCTGGAGGTAGGAGTTCTCAAAGGAGGGACATTGGAAAGAGATTGTGGCCCTGATTCTGACCTTGGCGGACGGCGAAGGCCGTCCGCCAAGGTACCGCCAACAAATGACCGCACCGCGGTCAAAAGACCGCGGCGGCCATTCTTACATTTCCGCTGGGCCGTCGGGCGCTCTCCAAAAGAGCGCCCGCCGGCCCAGCGGAAATGCCCCTGCAACGAGGACGCCGGCTCAGAATTGAGCCGGCGTAGTTGCAGGGGTGCGACGGGTGCAGTTGCACCCGTCGCGTATTTCAGTGTCTGCAAAGCAGACACTGAAATACTTTGTGGGGCCCTCTTACAGGGGCCCCTGCAGTGCCCATGCCATTGGCATGGGCACTGCAGGGGCCCCCAGGGGCCCCGCGGCACCCCCTACCGCCATCCTGTTTTGGCGGGTTTCCCGCCATGAACAGGATGGCGGTAGGGGGTGTCTGAATCCCCATGGCGGCGGAGCGCGCTCCGCCGCCATGGAGGATTCAATGGGGCAGCGGTAAACCGGCGGGAGACCGCCGGTTTACCCTTTCTGACCGCGGCTGGACCGCCGCGGTCAGAATGCCCTTGGGAGCACCGCCAGCCTGTTAGCGGTGCTCCCGTGGTCGGTGACCCTGGCGGTCACCGGCCGCCAGGGTCAGAATGACCCCCTGTGTGTCTGGAGGAAGGAGCTCTCAAAGGGGGGAGATTGGGGAGGGATTGTGTGTCTGGAGGAAGGGGAGGGACTGTGTGTCTGGAGGAAGGAGCTATCAAAGGGGGGATATTGGGGAGGGATTGTGTGTCTGGAGGAAGGCGCTCTCAAAGGAGGGAAATTGGAGAGGGATTGTGTTTCTGGAGGAAGGAGCTCTCAAAGGGGGGAGATTGGAGAGGGATTGTGTGTCTGGAGGAAGGAGCTCTCAAAGGGGGGAAATTGGATGGGGATTGTGTGTCTGGAGGAAGGCGCTCTCAAAGGAGGGAAATTGGAGAGGGATTGTGTTTCTGGAGGAAGGAGCTCTCAAAGGGGGGAGATTGGGGAGGGGTTGTGTGTCTGGAGGAAGGCACTCTCAAAGGAGGGAGATTGGGGAGTGACTGTGTGTCTGGAGGAAGGAGCTCTCAGAGGGGGAGATTGGGGAGGGATTGTGTGTCTGGAGCAAGGGGAGGGACTGTGTGTCTGGAGGAAGGAGCTCTCAAAGGGGGGAGAGTGGGGAGGGATTGTGTGTCTGGAAGAAGGAGATTTCAAAAGAGGCAGATTGGAGAGGGATTGTGTGTCTGGAGGAAGGAGCTCTCAAAGGGGGGAAACTGGAGAAGGATTGTGTTTCTGGAGGAAGGCGCTCTCAAAGGGGGGAGATTGGAGAGGGATTCGGTATCTGGAGGAAGGAGCTCTCAAAGGAGGCAGATTGGAGAGGGATTGTGTATCTGGAGGAAGGTGCTCTCAAAGGAGGCAGATTGGAGAGGGATTGTGTGTCAGGAGGAAGGCGCTCTCAGAGGAGGGAGATTGGGGAGTGACTGTGTGTCTGGAGGAAGGAGCTCTCAGAGGGGGAGATTGGGGAGGGATTGTGTGTCTGGAGCAAGGGGAGGGACTGTGTGTCTGGAGGAAGGAGCTCTCAAAGGGGGAGATTGGGGAGGGATTGTGTTTCTGGAGGAAGGGGAGGGACTGTGTGTCTGGAGGAAGGAGCTCTCAAAGGAGGCAGATTGGAGAGGGATTGTGTGTCTGGAGGAAGGCGCTCTCAAAGAAGGCAGATTGGAGAGGGATTGTGTGTCTGGAGGAGGGCGATCTCTCTAGAGAGGGGTAATGTTTCTGGTGGAGGGTGATCTCACTGGAGAGGGATTGTGTGTCTGGAAGAAGGAGCTCTCAAAGGAGGCAGATTGGACAGGGATTGTGTGTCTGGAGGAAGGAGATCTCAAAGGGGGGAAATTGGAGAGGGATTGTGTTTCTGGAGGAAGGCGCTCTAAAAGGAGGGAAATTGGAGAGGGATTGTGTTTCTGGAGGAAGGAGCTCTCAAAGGGGGGAGATTGGGGAGGGATTGTGTGTCTGGAGGACGGAGCCCTCAAAGGGGGGAGATTGGAGAGGGATTCGGTATCTGGAGGAAGGAGCTCTCAAAGGAGTCAGATTGGAGAGGGATTGTGTATCTGGAGGAAGGCGCTCTGAAAGGAGGCAGATTGGAGAGGGAATGTGTGTCTGTAGGAAGGTGCTCTCAAAGGAGGGAGATTGGGGAGGGACTGTGTGTCTGGAGGAAGGAGCTCCCAAAGGGGGGAGATTGGGGAGGGATTGTGGGTCTGGAGGAAGGAGCTCTCAAAGGAGAGAGATTGGCGAGGGATTGTGTGTACGGAGGAAGGAGCTCTCAAAGGAGGGAAATTGGAGAGGGATTGTGTGCCTGGAGGAAGCAGCCCTCAAATGAGGGAGATTGAAATGGATTGTGTGTCTGGAGGGGTGAGCCCTCAATGAAAGGAGATTGTCATGATCTGAGAGGGACTGTGTGTCTGGAGGAAGGAGTCCTCAAAGGAGGGAGATTGGGGAGGGACTGTGTGTCTGGAGGAAGGAAGGAAATTGGAGAGGGAGTGTGTGTCTGGAGGAAGGAACTCTCAAAGGGGGGAGATTAGGGAGAGATTGTGTGTCTGGAGTAAGGCGCTCTCAAAGGAGGGAAATTGGAGAGGGATTGTGTGTCTGGAGGAAGGCACTCTCAAAGGAGGGAAATTGGAGAGGGATTGTGTGTCTGGAGGAAGGAGCTCTCAAAGGGGGGAGATTGAGGAGGGATTGTGTGTCTGGAGGAAGCAGCTCTCAAAGGGGGAGATTGGGGAGGGATTGTGTGTCTGGAGGAAGGGGAGGGACTGTGTGTCTGGAGGAAGGAGCTCTCAAAGGGGGGAGACTGGAGAAGGATTGTGTCTGGAGGAAGGCGCTCTCAAAGGAGGGAAATTGGAGAGGTATTGTGTGTCTGGAGGAAGGAGCTCTCAAAGGGGGGAGATTGGGTAGGGATTGTGTGTGTGGAGGAAGGGGAGGGACTGTATGTTTGGAGGAAGGAGCTCTCAAATGAGGGAGACTGGGGATGGATTGTGTGTCTGGAGGAACGAGCTCTCAAATGAGGCACATTGGAGAGGGATTGTGTGTCTGGAGGAAGGAGCTCTCAAAGGAGGGAGATTGGAGAGGGATTGTGTGTCTGGAGGAAGGAGCTCTCAAAGAGAGGAGATTGGAGAGGGATTGTGTGTCTGGAGGTAGGAGTTCTCAAAGGAGGGACATTGGAAAGAGATTGTGGCCCTGATTCTGACGTTGGCGGACGGCGGAGGCCGTCCGCCAAGGTACCGCCGACAAATGACCGCACCGCGGTCAAAAGACCGCGGCGGCCATTCTTACATTTCCGCTGGGCCGGCGGGCGCTCTCCAAAAGAGCGCCCGCCGGCCCAGCGGAAATGCCCCTGCAACGAGGACGCCGGCTCAGAATTGAGCCGGCGTAGTTGCAGGGGTGCGACGGGTGCAGTTGCACCCGTCGCGTATTTCAGTGTCTGCAAAGCAGACACTGAAATACTTTGTGGGGCCCTCTTACGGGGGCCCCTGCAGTGCCCATGCCATTGGCATGGGCACTGCAGGGGCCCCCAGGGGCCCCGCGGCACCCCCTACCGCCATCCTGTTCATGGCGGGTTTCCCGCCATGAACAGGATGGCGGTAGGGGGTGTCTGAATCCCCATGGCGGCGGAGCGTGCTCCGCCGCCATGGAGGATTCAATGGGGGCAGCGGTAAACCGGCGGGAGACCGCCGGTTTACCCTTTCTGACCGCGGCTGAACCGCCGCGGTCAGAATGCCCTTGGGAGCACCGCCAGCCTGTTGGCGGTGCTCCCGTGGTCGGTGACCCTGGCGGTCACCGGCCGCCAGGGTCAGAATGACCCCCTGTGTGTCTGGAGGAAGGAGCTCTCAAAGGGGGGAGATTGGGGAGGGATTGTGTGTCTGGAGGAAGGGGAGGGACTGTGTGTCTGGAGGAAGGAGCTCTCAAACGGGGGATATTGGGGAGGGATTGTGTGTCTGGAGGAAGGCGCTCTCAAAGGAGGGAAATTGGAGAGGGATTGTGTTTCTGGAGGAAGGAGCTCTCAAAGGGGGGAGATTGGAGAGGGATTGTGTGTCTGGAGGAAGGAGCTCTCAAAGGGGGGAAATTGGAGGGGGATTGTGTGTCTGGAGGAAGGCGCTCTCAAAGGAGGGAAATTGGAGAGGGATTGTGTTTCTGGAGGAAGGAGCTCTCAAAGGGGGGAGATTGGGGAGGGGTTTTGTGTCTGGAGGAAGGCATTTTCAAAGGAGGGAGAATGGGGAGTGACTGTGTGTCTGGAGGAAGGAGCTCTCAGAGGGGGAGATTGGGGAGGGATTGTGTGTCTGGAGCAAGGGGAGGGACTGTGTGTCTGGAGGAAGGAGCTCTCAAAGGGGGGAGAGTGGGGAGGGATTGTGTGTCTGGAAGAAGGAGATTTCAAAAGAGGCAGATTGGAGAGGGATTGTGTGTCTGGAGGAAGGAGCTCTCAAAGGGGGGAAATTGGAAAAGGATTGTGTTTCTGGAGGAAGGCGCTCTCAAAGGATGGAAATTGGAGAGGGATTGTGTTTCTGGAGGAAAGAGCTCTCAAAGGGGGAGATTGGGGAGGGGTTGTGTGTCTGGAGGAAGGAGCCCTCAAAGGGGGGAGATTGGAGAGGGATTCGGTATCTGGAGGAAGGAGCTCTCAAAGGAGGCAGATTGGAGAGGGATTGTGTATCTGGAGGAAGGTGCTCTCAAAGGAGGCAGATTGGAGAGGGATTGTGTGTCAGGAGGAAGGCGCTCTCAAATAAGGGAGATTGGGGAGTGACTGTGTGTCTGGAGGAAGGAGCTCTCAGAGGGGGAGATTGGGGAGGGATTGTGTGTCTGGAGCAAGGGGAGGGACTGTGTGTCTGGAGGAAGGAGCTCTCAAAGGGGGAGATTGGGGAGGGATTGTGTTTCTGGAGGAAGGGGAGGGACTGTGTGTCTGGAGGAAGGAGCTCTCAAAGGAGGCAGATTGGAGAGGGATTGTGTGTCTGGAGGAAGGCGCTCTCAAAGAAGGCAGATTGGAGAGGGATTGTGTGTCTGGAGGAGGGCGATCTCTCTAGAGAGGGGTAATGTTTCTGGTGGAGGGTGATCTCACTGGAGAGGGATTGTGTGTCTGGAAGAAGGAGCTCTCAAAGGAGGCAGATTGGAGAGGGATTGTGTGTCTGGAGGAAGGAGATCTCAAAGGGGGGAAATTGGAGAGGGATTGTGTTTCTGGAGGAAGGCGCTCTAAAAGGAGGGAAATTGGAGAGGGATTGTGTTTCTGGAGGAAGGAGCTCTCAAAGGGGGGAGATTGGGGAGGGATTGTGTGTATGGAGGAAGGAGCCCTCAAAGGGGGGAGATTGGAGAGGGATTCGGTATCTGGAGGAAGGAGCTCTCAAAGGAGTCAGATTGGAGAGGGATTGTGTATCTGGAGGAAGGCGCTCTTAAAGGAGGCAGATTGGAGAGGGAATGTGTGTCTGTAGGAAGGTGCTCTCAAAGGAGGGAGATTGGGGAGGGACTGTGTGTCTGGAGGAAGGAGCTCCCAAAGGGGGGAGATTGGGGAGGGATTGTGGGTCTGGAGGAAGGAGCTCTCAAAGGAGAGAGATTGGCGAGGGATTGTGTGTCCGGAGGAAGGAGCTCTCAAAGGAGGGAAATTGGAGAGGGATTGTGTGCCTGGAGGAAGCAGCCCTCAAATGAGGGAGATTGAAATGGATTGTGTGTCTGGAGGGGTGAGCCCTCAATGAAAGGAGATTGTCATGATCTGAGAGGGACTGTGTGTCTGGAGGAAGGAGTCCTCAAAGGAGGGAGATTGGGGAGGGACTGTGTGTCTGGAGGAAGGAAGGAAATTGGAGAGGGAGTGTGTGTCTGGAGGAAGGAACTCTCAAAGGGGGGAGATTAGGGAGGGATTGTGTGTCTGGAGTAGGCGCTCTCAAAGGAGGGAAATTGGAGAGGGATTGTGTGTCTGGAGGAAGGCACTCTCAAAGGAGGGAAATTGGAGAGGGATTGTGTGTCTGGAGGAAGGAGCTCTCAAAGGGGGGCGATTGAGGAGGGATTGTGTGTCTGGAGGAAGCAGCTCTCAAAGGGGGAGATTGGGGAGGGATTGTGTGTCTGGAGGAAGGGGAGGGACTGTGTGTCTGGAGGAAGGAGCTCTCAAAGGGGGGAGACTGGAGAAGGATTGTGTCTGGAGGAAGGCGCTCTCAAAGGAGGGAAATTGGAGAGGTATTGTGTGTCTGGAGGAAGGAGCTCTCAAAGGGGGGAGATTGGGTAGGGATTGTGTGTCTGGAGGAAGGGGAGGGACTGTGTGTTTGGAGGAAGGAGCTCTCAAATGAGGGAGACTGGGGATGGATTGTGTGTCTGGAGGAACGAGCTCTCAAATGAGGCACATTGGAGAGGGATTGTGTGTCTGGAGGAAGGAGCTCTCAAAGGAGGGAGATTGGAGAGGGATTGTGTGTCTGGAGGAAGGAGCTCTCAAAGAGAGGAGATTGGAGAGGGATTGTGTGTCTGGAGGTAGGAGTTCTCAAAGGAGGGACATTGGAAAGAGATTGTGGCCCTGATTCTGATGTTGGCGGACGGTACCGCCGACAAATGACCGCACCGCGGTCAAAAGACCGCGGCGGCCATTCTTACATTTCCGCTGGGCCGGCGGGCGCTCTCCAAAAGAGCGCCCGCCGGCCCAGCGGAAATGCCCCTGCAACGAGGACGCCGGCTCAGAATTGAGCCGGCGTAGTTGCAGGGGTGCGACGGGTGCAGTTGCACCCGTCGCGTATTTCAGTGTCTGCAAAGCAGACACTGAAATACTTTGTGGGGCCCTCTTACGGGGGCCCCTGCAGTGCCCATGCCATTGGCATGGGCACTGCAGGGGCCCCCAGGGGCCCCGCGGCACCCCCTACCGCCATCCTGTTCATGGCGGGTTTCCCGCCATGAACAGGATGGCGGTAGGGGGTGTCTGAATCCCCATGGCGGCGGAGCGCGCTCCGCCGCCATGGAGGATTCAATGGGGCAGCGGTAAACCGGCGGGAGACCGCCGGTTTACCCTTTCTGACCGCGGCTGAACCGCCGCGGTCAGAATGCCCTTGGGAGCACCGCCAGCCTGTTGGCGGTGCTCCCGTGGTCGGTGACCCTGGCGGTCACCGGCCGCCAGGGTCAGAATGACCCCCTGTGTGTCTGGAGGAAGGAGCTCTCAAAGGGGGGAGATTGGGGAGGGATTGTGTGTCTGGAGGAAGGGGAGGGACTGTGTGTCTGGAGGAAGGAGCTCTCAAAGGGGGGATATTGGGGAGGGATTGTGTGTCTGGAGGAAGGCGCTCTCAAAGGAGGGAAATTGGAGAGGGATTGTGTTTCTGGAGGAAGGAGCTCTCAAAGGGGGGAGATTGGAGAGGGATTGTGTGTCTGGAGGAAGGAGCTCTCAAAGGGGGGAAATTGGAGGGGGATTGTGTGTCTGGAGGAAGGCGCTCTCAAAGGAGGGAAATTGGAGAGGGATTGTGTTTCTGGAGGAAGGAGCTCTCAAAGGGGGGAGATTGGGGAGGGGTTGTGTGTCTGGAGGAAGGCACTCTCAAAGGAGGGAGATTGGGGAGTGACTGTGTGTCTGGAGGAAGGAGCTCTCAGAGGGGGAGATTGGGGAGGGATTGTGTGTCTGGAGCAAGGGGAGGGACTGTGTGTCTGGAGGAAGGAGCTCTCAAAGGGGGGAGAGTGGGGAGGGATTGTGTGTCTGGAAGAAGGAGATTTCAAAAGAGGCAGATTGGAGAGGGATTGTGTGTCTGGAGGAAGGAGCTCTCAAAGGGGGGAAATTGGAGAAGGATTGTGTTTCTGGAGGAAGGCGCTCTCAAAGGATGGAAATTGGAGAGGGATTGTGTTTCTGGAGGAAAGAGCTCTCAAAGGGGGAGATTGGGGAGGGGTTGTGTGTCTGGAGGAAGGAGCCCTCAAAGGGGGGAGATTGGAGAGGGATTCGGTATCTGGAGGAAGGAGCTCTCAAAGGAGGCAGATTGGAGAGGGATTGTGTATCTGGAGGAAGGTGCTCTCAAAGGAGGCAGATTGGAGAGGGATTGTGTGTCAGGAGGAAGGCGCTCTCAAAGGAGGGAGATTGGGGAGTGACTGTGTGTCTGGTGGAAGGAGCTCTCAGAGGGGGAGATTGGGGAGGGATTGTGTGTCTGGAGCAAGGGGAGGGACTGTGTGTCTGGAGGAAGGAGCTCTCAAAGGGGGAGATTGGGGAGGGATTGTGTTTCTGGAGGAAGGGGAGGGACTGTGTGTCTGGAGGAAGGAGCTCTCAAAGGAGGCAGATTGGAGAGGGATTGTGTGTCTGGAGGAAGGCGCTCTCAAAGAAGGCAGATTGGAGAGGGATTGTGTGTCTGGAGGAGGGCGATCTCTCTAGAGAGGGGTAATGTTTCTGGTGGAGGGTGATCTCACTGGAGAGGGATTGTGTGTCTGGAAGAAGGAGCTCTCAAAGGAGGCAGATTGGAGAGGGATTGTGTGTCTGGAGGAACGAGATCTCAAAGGGGGGAGATTGGAGAGGGATTCGGTATCTGGAGGAAGGAGCTCTCAAAGGAGGCAGATTGGAGAGGGATTGTGTATCTGGAGGAAGGTGCTCTCAAAGGAGGCAGATTGGAGAGGGATTGTGTGTCAGGAGGAAGGCGCTCTCAAATAAGGGAGATTGGGGAGTGACTGTGTGTCTGGAGGAAGGAGCTCTCAGAGGGGGAGATTGGGGAGGGATTGTGTGTCTGGAGCAAGGGGAGGGACTGTGTGTCTGGAGGAAGGAGCTCTCAAAGGGGGAGATTGGGGAGGGATTGTGTTTCTGGAGGAAGGGGAGGGACTGTGTGTCTGGAGGAAGGAGCTCTCAAAGGAGGCAGATTGGAGAGGGATTGTGTGTCTGGAGGAAGGCGCTCTCAAAGAAGGCAGATTGGAGAGGGATTGTGTGTCTGGAGGAGGGCGATCTCTCTAGAGAGGGGTAATGTTTCTGGTGGAGGGTGATCTCACTGGAGAGGGATTGTGTGTCTGGAAGAAGGAGCTCTCAAAGGAGGCAGATTGGAGAGGGATTGTGTGTCTGGAGCAAGGGGAGGGACTGTGTGTCTGGAGGAAGGAGCTCTCAAAGGGGGAGATTGGGGAGGGATTGTGTTTCTGGAGGAAGGGGAGGGACTGTGTGTCTGGAGGAAGGAGCTCTCAAAGGAGGCAGATTGGAGAGGGATTGTGTGTCTGGAGGAAGGCGCTCCAAAGAAGGCAGATTGGAGAGGGATTGTGTGTTTGGAGGAGGGCGATCTCTCTAGAGAGGGGTAATGTTTCTGGTGGAGGGTGATCTCACTGGAGAGGGATTGTGTGTCTGGAAGAAGGAGCTCTCAAAGGAGGCAGATTGGAGAGGGATTGTGTGTCTGGAGGAAGGAGATCTCAAAGGGGGGAAATTGGAGAGGGATTGTGTTTCTGGAGGAAGGCGCTCTAAAAGGAGGGAAATTGGAGAGGGATTGTGTTTCTGGAGGAAGGAGCTCTCAAAGGGGGGAGATTGGGGAGGGATTGTGTGTCTGGAGGAAGGAGCCCTCAAAGGGGGGAGATTGGAGAGGGATTCGGTATCTGGAGGAAGGAGCTCTCAAAGGAGTCAGATTGGAGAGGGATTGTGTATCTGGAGGAAGGCGCTCTCAAAGGAGGCAGATTGGAGAGGGAATGTGTGTCTGTAGGAAGGTGCTCTCAAAGGAGGGAGATTGGGGAGGGACTGTGTGTCTGGAGGAAGGAGCTCCCAAAGGGGGGAGATTGGGGAGGGATTGTGGGTCTGGAGGAAGGAGCTCTCAAAGGAGAGAGATTGGCGAGGGATTGTGTGTCCGGAGGAAGGAGCTCTCAAAGGAGGGAAATTGGAGAGGGATTGTGTGCCTGGAGGAAGCAGCCCTCAAATGAGGGAGATTGAAATGGATTGTGTGTCTGGAGGGGTGAGCCCTCAATGAAAGGAGATTGTCATGATCTGAGAGGGACTGTGTGTCTGGAGGAAGGAGTCCTCAAAGGAGGGAGATTGGGGAGGGACTTAGTGTCTGGAGGAAGGAAGGAAATTGGAGAGGGAGTGTGTGTCTGGAGGAAGGAACTCTCAAAGGGGGGAGATTAGGGAGGGATTGTGTGTCTGGAGTAGGCGCTCTCAAAGGAGGGAAATTGGAGAGGGATTGTGTGTCTGGAGGAAGGCACTCTCAAAGGAGGGAAATTGGAGAGGGATTGTGTGTCTGGAGGAAGGAGCTCTCAAAGGGGGGCGATTGAGGAGGGATTGTGTGTCTGGAGGAAGCAGCTCTCAAAGGGGCAGATTGGGGAGGGATTGTGTGTCTGGAGGTAGGGGAGGGACTGTGTGTCTGGAGGAAGGAGCTCTCAAAGGGGGGAGACTGGAGAAGGATTGTGTCTGGAGGAAGGCGCTCTCAAAGGAGGGAAATTGGAGAGGGATTATGTGTCTGGAGGAAGGAGCTCTCAAAGGGGGGAGATTGGGTAGGGATTGTGTGTCTGGAGGAAGGGGAGGGACTGTGTGTTTGGAGGAAGGAGCTCTCAAATGGGGGAGACTGGGGATGGATTGTGTGTCTGGAGGAACGAGCTCTCAAATGAGGCACATTGGAGAGGGATTGTGTGTCTGGAGGAAAGAGCTCTCAAAGGAGGGAGATTGGAGAGGGATTGTGTGTCTGGAGGAAGGAGCTCTCAAAGGGAGGAGATTGGAGAGGGATTGTGTGTCTGGAGGTAGGAGTTCTAAAAGGAGGGACATTGGAAAGAGATTGTGGCCCTGATTCTGACCTTGGCGGACGGCGGAGGCCGTCCGCCAAGGTACCGCCGACAAATGACCGCACCGCGGTCAAAAGACCGCGGCGGCCATTCTTACATTTCCGCTGGGCCGGCGGGCGCTCTCCAAAAGAGCGCCCGCCAGCCCAGCGGAAATGCCCCTGCAACGAGGACGCCGGCTCAGAATTGAGCCGGCGTAGTTGCAGGGGTGCAACGGGTGCAGTTGCCCCCGTCGCGTATTTCAGTGTCTGCAAAGCAGACACTGAAATACTTTGTGGGGCCCTCTTACGGGGGCCCCTGCAGTGCCCATGCCATTGGCATGGGCACTGCAGGGGCCCCCAGGGGCCCCGCGGCACCCCCTACCGCCATCCTGTTCATGGCGGGTTTCCCGCCATGAACAGGATGGCGGTAGGGGGTGTCTGAATCCATGGAGGATTCAATGGGGCAGCGGTAAACCGGCGGGAGACCGCCGGTTTACCCTTTCTGACCGCGGCTGGACCGCCGCGGTCAGAATGCCCTTGGGAGCACCGCCAGCCTGTTGGCGGTGCTCCCGTGGTCGGTGACCCTTCCGGTCACCGGCCGCCAGGGTCAGAATGACCCCCTGTGTGTCTGGAGGAAGGAGCTCTCAAAGGGGGGAGATTGGGGAGGGATTGTGTGTCTGGAGGAAGGGGAGGGACTGTGTGTCTGGAGGAAGGAGCTCTTAAAGGGGGGATATTGGGGAGGGATTGTGTGTCTGGAGGAAGGCGCTCTCAAAGGAGGGAAATTGGAGAGGGATTGTGTTTCTGGAGGAAGGAGCTCTCAAAGGGGGGAGATTGGAGAGGGATTGTGTGTCTGGAGGAAGGAGCTCTCAAAGGGGGGAAATTGGAGGGGGATTGTGTGTCTGGAGGAAGGCGCTCTCAAAGGAGGGAAATTGGAGAGGGATTGTGTTTCTGGAGGAAGGAGCTCTCAAAGGGGGGAGATTGGGGAGGGGTTGTGTGTCTGGAGGAAGGCACTCTCAAAGGAGGGAGATTGGGGAGTGACTGTGTGTCTGGAGGAAGGAGCTCTCAGAGGGGGAGATTGGGGAGGGATTGTGTGTCTGGAGCAAGGGGAGGGACTGTGTGTCTGGAGGAAGGAGCTCTCAAAGGGGGGAGAGTGGGGAGGGATTGTGTGTCTGGAAGAAGAAGATTTCAAAAGAGGCAGATTGGAGAGGGATTGTGTGTCTGGAGGAAGGAGCTCTCAAAGGGGGGAAATTGGAGAAGGATTGTGTTTCTGGAGGAAGGCGCTCTCAAAGGATGGAAATTGGAGAGGGATTGTGTTTCTGGAGGAAAGAGCTCTCAAAGGGGGAGATTGGGGAGGGGTTGTGTGTCTGGAGGAAGGAGCCCTCAAAGGGGGGAGATTGGAGAGGGATTCGGTATCTGGAGGAAGGAGCTCTCAAAGGAGGCAGATTGGAGAGGGATTGTGTATCTGGAGGAAGGTGCTCTCAAAGGAGGCAGATTGGAGAGGGATTGTGTGTCAGGAGGAAGGCGCTCTCAAAGGAGGGAGATTGGGGAGTGACTGTGGGTCTGGAGGAAGGAGCTCTCAGAGGGGGAGATTGGGGAGGGATTGTGTGTCTGGAGCAAGGGGAGGGACTGTGTGTCTGGAGGAAGGAGCTCTCAAAGGGGGAGATTGGGGAGGGATTGTGTTTCTGGAGGAAGGGGAGGGACTGTGTGTCTGGAGGAAGGAGCTCTCAAAGGAGGCAGATTGGAGAGGGATTGTGTGTCTGGAGGAAGGCGCTCTCAAAGAAGGCAGATTGGAGAGGGATTGTGTGTCTGGAGGAGGGCGATCTCTCTAGAGAGGGGTAATGTTTCTGGTGGAGGGTGATCTCACTGGAGAGGGATTGTGTGTCTGGAGGATGAGAGAGATTGTGTGTCTGAGGGATGAGAAGGACTGTGTGTCTGGGGGAGGAAGGCGGTCTCAATTGAGACAGGTTGTGTGCCAGCAGGTGAGGGGTAGTGTGTCTGGAAGGAGGCGAACTCACTAGAGTGGGACTGTGTCTGGCGGAGGGCGAACTCCCTGGAGAGAGATTGTGTGTCTGGAGGAGGAGAGAGATTGTGTGTGAGGAGAGAAATTGTGTGTCTGGAGGAAGAGAGAGATTGTGGCCCATATTTATACTTTTTGACGCAAAACTGCGCTAACGCAGTTTTACGCCAAAAAAATTAGCGCCGGCTAACGCCATTCTGAAGCGCCATGCGGGCGCCGTATTTATTCAATGACGTTAGCCGGCGTTAGCCGCCGGCGCTGTCTGGTGTGCGTTAAAAAAAACGACGTACACCAGGCAGCGCCGGCGTAGGGGGAAAATGGCGTATGGGCGTCCACAAATGGTGCAAGTCAGGCTGAGGCAAAAAAATCGCCTCAACCCGATTTGCGCCATTTTTTTACGACACCCAACCCCCATTGAAATGACTCCTGTCTTAGCAAAGACAGGAGTCATGCCCCCTTGCCCAATGGCCATGCCTAGGGGACTTATGTCCCCTGGGCATGGTCATTGGGCATAGTGGCATGTAGGGGAGCACAAATCAGGCCCCCCTATGCCACAATTTTTTTTTAAAAAAATACTTACCTGAACTTACCTTAATGTGCCTGGGATGGGTCCCTCCATCCTTGGGTGTCCTCCTGGGGTGGGCAAGGGGGGCAGGGGGTGTCCCTGGGGGCAGGGGAGGGCACCTCTGGGCTCATTCTGAGCCCACAGGTCCCTTAACGCCTGCCCTGACCCAGGCGCTAAAATCCGGCGCTAATGCAGGTTTTTTAGACCCGCCCACTCCCGGGCGTCATTTTTGCCCGGGAGTATAAATACGACGCATATGCATCAGAGTCATTTTTTAAGACGGGAACGCCTACCTTGCATATCATTAACGCAAGGAAGTTGTTCACGCAAAAAAATGACGCTAACTCCATGAACTTTGGCGCTAGACGGGTCTAACGGCAAAGTATAAATATGGAGTTAGTTTTGCGTCGAATTTGCGTCGAAAAAAACGACGCAAATTTGGCGCAAACGGAGTATAAATAAGCCCCTGTGTGTCTGGAGGAAGCGCACTCACCCGAACCCACCAGCAAGATGAAATCGGCCCCAGCCTTCACCGGCAGAGATGTGGAATCAGACGTGGGGGTTCAGAGCCATTCTCCCTGATGGGGCTCAGAGCCGGTCTCCCTGATGGGGGTCAGAGCCAGTCTCACTCAGGGGGGGTCAGCGGTCCGCAGTGGAGGCTTCCGGCTGGAAGGAATGGCCATGAATTGATGAAGAGCAGCCATACAACAGATATGTGGTTTCCATGGTTGCAGAGCTGGTGTGGTCCTCTCATGCTGCCGGCAGAAGATGAGGCCTCGTCTGGAATCTAATGGCAAAGGAAAGGATGGATAGATGGGATGTCATCAGGGATGGGGGTGAGGTTGGCGGGGGTGGTGAGGTACTAAGAAGGAACGGGGGTGGCTCGGACTTGGGGCCCAGAGAGGCCGGGTGGATGTTGTAGGGGCCCAGAGTTTAATTGTCAGCGGGCCTAGCTTGAGTTGGGGCCCAGGGCTGGATTGACAGAGGGCCAGGGTGGGATGGGGCCTGGGGGGTGGGATGGGGCCCAGGGTTGGGGGCCCAGGGATATATTGACACAGGGCGCAGGTTGGTTTAGGGGCCAGGGCTAGATTGACAGAGCGCCAGGGTGGGGTGGGGCCCAGGGCTGGATTGACAGAGCGCTAGGGTGGGGTGGGGGCCCAGTGCTAGATTGGCAGAGGGCCAGGGTGGGGATTGACAGAGGGCCAGCGTGGGGTGGGGCCCCAAGGATGGATTGACAACGGACCTGGGCAGGATTAACAGTACAGCATCCATTTTAGGATATCCTCATTCCTCACTCCTCATCCCTACTTCTCATCCCTGCTTCTTATCCATCAAACATCATCCCTACTTCTCATCCATCATCCCTGCTTCTCTTCTATAATCCCTACTTCTCATCCATCATCCCTACTTCTCATTCATCATATATCATCCCTACTTCTCATCCATCATCCCTACTTCTCATTCATCATCCATCATCCCTACTTCTCATCCATCATCCCTACTTCTCATCCCTACGTCTCATCCATCATCCCTACCTCTCATCCATCATACACCATCCCTACTTCTCATCCATCATACCTGCTTCACTTCCATCATCCCTACTTCTCATCCATCATACATCAACCCTACTTCTTATCCATCATTCCTGCTTCTCCTCCATCATCCCTCCTTCTCATCCAAAATACATCATCCCTACTTCTCATCCATCATCCCTACTTCTCATCCATCATACATCATCCCTACTTTTCCTCCAACATCCCTGCTTCTCATCCATCATCCCTACTTCTCATCAATCATCCCTGCTTCTCTTCCATCATCTCTGCTTCCCTTCCATCATCCCTACTTCTTATCCATCATCCCTGCTTCTCTTCCATCATCCCTACTTCTGATCCATCATCCCTTCTTCTCATCCGTCATACATCATCCATGCTTCTCTTCCATCATCCCTACTTCCTATCCACCATCCCTGCTTCTCATCATCATACATCATCCCTATTTTTCATCCGTCATCCCTGCTTCTCTTACATCCTCCCTACTTCTCATCCATCATCCTTACTTCTTATCCATCATACATCAACCCTACTTCTCATCCATCATTCCTGCTTCTCTTCCATCATCCCTACTTCTCATCTATCATATATCATCTCTACTTCTCATCCATCATCCCTGCTTCTCTTCCATCATCCCTACTTCTCATCCATCATCCCTACTTCTCCTCCATCATCCCTGCTTCTCATCCATCATCCATCATCCCTACTTCTCATCCATCATCCCTACTTCTTATCCATCATCCCTGCTTCTCTTCCATCATCCCTACTTCTCAACTTCTCATCCATCATCCCTATTCCTCATCCATCATCCCTACTTCTCATCCATGATCCCTACTTCTTATCCATCATCCCTGCTTCTCTTCCATCATCCCTACTTCTCATCCATCATCCCTGCTTCTCATCCATCATACATCATCCATGCTTCTCTTCCATCATCCCTACTTCTCATCCACCATCCCTGCTTCTCATCCATCATACATCATCCCTACTTCTCTTCCATCATCCCTACTTCTTATCCATCATACAACAACCCTACTTCTCATCCATAATTCCTGCTTCTCTTCCATCATCCCTACTTCTCATCTATCATACATCATCCCTGCTTCTCATCCATCATCCCTGCTTCTCTTCCATCATCCCTACTTCTCATCCATCATCCGTCATCCCTACTTCTCCTCCATTATCCCTGCTTCTTATCCATCAGCCATCATTCCTACTTCTCATCCATCATCCCTACTTCTTATCCATCATCCCTGCTTCTCTTCCATCATCCCTACTTCTCAACTTCTCATCCATCATCCCTATTCCTCATCCATCATACATCATCCCTACTTCTCATCCATGATCCCTACTTCTTATCCATCATCCCTACTTCTCATCCATCATCCCTGCTTCTCATCCATCATACATCATCCATGCTTCTCTTCCATCATCCCTACTTCTCATCCACCATCCCTGCTTCTCATCCAGCATCCATCATCCCTACTTCTCATCCTCCCTAGTTCTCTTCTATGATCCCTGCTTCTCTTCCATCATCTCTGCTTCTCATCCCTACTTCTCATCCATCATCCCTACTCCTCATTCCTCATCCCTCAGTCTTACCAACACATTTTCACTTTTGTGAAACACACCTTCACACTGATTGGTTGGGAACAGCCAATCGGAGTTATGAGAGAGCCCTGCATTCTATTTCACTGAATAACAGCCTTCTCTTTGCAGGTGGTGGGTGAAGAAGGGGGAGAGGAAATGCAGCTGTGTGTTTGTTTCCAGTGAATTCAAGGCTGCACAATATTTCATTTTATTTAACTAAGTGTTTTCTGTTTGCACAGGCCTCTGCAGAAAGCTCTGCTGGTTTGGGAAATACAAGGAGCCCCAGCTTGGGCCATAAATCAGCTCTTGGAGAAAGGGTTATAGAGGTCATCTACAGTTCAACCAAAACCTTTCTGGTTTCAGTTTCATATGTATCAGTGTGAAGGTGTGTTTCATAAAACTGTAAATGTGTTGGTATGACTGAGGGATGAGGAGTAGGGATGATGGATGAGGAGTAGGGATGATGGCTGAGGCATGAGAAGTAGGAATGATGGAAGGATGAGAAGTAGGGATGAGAAGCAGGGATGAGGGATGAGAAGTAGGAATGATGTAAGAGAAGTAGGGATGAGAAGCAGAAATGAGGGATGAGAAGCAGGGATGATGGAAGAAAAGAAGGGATGATGAATGATGGATGAGAATTAGGGATGATGCATGAGAAGTAGGGATGATGTATGATTGATGAGAAGCTGGGATGATGGATGAGAAGCTGGGATGATGGATGATGATGAGACACAGGGATGAGAAGTAGGGATGATGGATGAGAAGTAAGGATGATGGATGAGAAGCAGGGATGAGAAGCAGGGATGAGAAGTAGGGATGGTGGAAGAGAAGTAGGGATGATGGATGAGAAGTACGGATGATGGATGATAGATGAGAAGTAGGGATGATGGAAGAGAAGTAGGGATGATGGATGAGAAGTAGGGATGATGGATGATAGATGAGAAGTAGGGATGATGGAAGAGAAGTAGGGATGATGGATGAGAAGTAGGGATGACGGATGATGGATGAGAAGTAGAGATGATGTTTGATGGATGAGAAGTAGAGATGATGGATGAGAAGCAGGGACGAGACGCAGGGATGAGAAGTAAGGATGATGGAAGAGAAGTAGGGATGATGGATGAGAAGTAGGGAAGATGGATGATGGATGAGAAGTAGGGATGATGGATGAGAAGTAGGGATGATGTATGATGGATGAGAAGTAGAGATGATGGATGAGAAGCAGGGATGACGGATGAGAAGTACGGATGATGGATGAGAAGTAAGGATGATGAATGAGAAGCAGGGATGAGAAGTAGAGATGATGATTGAGAAGCAGGGATGACGGATGAGAAGTAGGGATGACAGATGACAAGTAGAAATGAGGGATGAGAAGTAGGGATGATGGAAGAGAAGTAGGGATGATGGATGAGTGTAGGAAAGTACCATCTTGCCTGGCATGTTACCCCCATTTTTCACTGTATATATGTTGTTTTAGTTGTATGTGTCACTGGGACCCTGGTAACCCAGGGCCCCAGTGCTCATAAGTGTGCCTGAATGTGTTACCTGTGTAGTGACTAACTGTCTCACTGAGGCTCTGCTAATCAGAACCTCAGTGGTTATGCTCTCTCATTTCTTTCCAAATTGTCACTAACAGGCTAGTGACCATTTTTACCAATTTACATTGGCTTACTGGAACACCCTTATAATTCCCTAGTATATGGTACTGAGGTACCCAGGGTATTGGGGTTCCAGGAGATCCCTATGGGCTGCAGCATTTCTTTTGCCACCCATAGGGAGCTCTGACAATTCTTACACAGGCCTGCCACTGCAGCCTGAGTGAAATAACGTCCACGTTATTTCACAGCCATTTTACACTGCACTTAAGTAACTTATAAGTCACCTATATGTCTAACCTTTACCTGGTAAAGGTTAGGTGCAAAGTTACTTAGTGTGAGGGCACCCTGGCACTAGCCAAGGTGCCCCCACATTGTTCAGAGCCAATTCCCTGAACTTTGTGAGTGCGGGGACACCATTACACGCGTGCACTACATATAGGTCACTACCTATATGTAGCTTCACAATGGTAACTCCGAATATGGCCATGTAACATGTCTATGATCATGGAATTGCCCCCTCTATGCCATCCTGGCATAGTTGGCACAATCCCATGATCCCAGTGGTCTGTAGCACAGACCCTGGTACTGCCAAACTGCCATTCCTGGGGTTTCACTGCAGCTGCTGCTGCTGCCAACCCCTCAGACAGGCAGCTGCCCTCCTGGGGTCCAGCCAGGCCTGGCCCAGGATGGCAGAACAAAGAACTTCCTCTGAGAGAGGGTGTGACACCCTCTCCCTTTGGAAAATGGTGTGAAGGCAGGGGAGGAGTAGCCTCCCCCAGCCTCTGGAAATGCTTTGTTGGGCACAGAGGTGCCCAATTCTGCATAAGCCAGTCTACACCGGTTCAGGGGACCCCTTAGCCCTGCTCTGGCGCAAAACTGGACAAAGGAAAGGGGAGTGACCACTCCCCTGACCTGCACCTCCCCTGGGAGGTGTCCAGAGCTCCTCCAGTGTGCTCCAGACCTCTGCCATCTTGGAAACAGAGGTGCTGCTGGCACACTGGACTGCTCTGAGTGGCCAGTGCCACCAGGTGACGTCAGAGACTCCTTGTGATAGGCTCCTTCAGGTGTTGCTAGCCTATCCTCTCTCCTAGGTAGCCAAACCCTCTTTTCTGGCTATTTAGGGTCTCTGTCTCTGGGGAAACTTCAGATAACGAATGCAAGAGCTCATCCGAGTTCCTCTGCATCTCTCTCTTCACCTTCTGATAAGGAATCGACTGCTGACCGCGCTGGAAGCCTGCAAACCTGCAACATAGTAGCAAAGACGACTACTGCAACTCTGTAACGCTGATCCTGCCACCTTCTCGACTGTTTTCCTGCTTGTGCATGCTGTGGGGGTAGTCTGCCTCCTCTCTGCACCAGAAGCTCCGAAGAAATCTCCCGTGGGTCGACGGAATCTTCCCCCTGCAACCGCAGGCACCAAAAAGCTGCATTACCGGTCCCTTGGGTCTCCTCTCAGCACGACGAGCGAGGTCCCTTGAATCCAGCGACTCTGTCCAAGTGACCCCCACAGTCCAGTGACTCTTCAGTCCAAGTTTGGTGGAGGTAAGTCCTTGCCTCACCTCGCTGGGCTGCATTGCTGGGAACCGCGACTTTGCAGCTACTCCGGCCCCTGTGCACTTCCGGCGGAAATACTTTGTGCACAGCCAAGCCTGGGTCCACGGCACTCTAACCTGCATTGCACGACTTTCTAAGTTGGTCTCCGGCGACGTGGGACTCCTTTGTGCAACTTCGGGTGAGCACCGTTTCACGCATCCTTGTAGTGCCTTTTTCTGGCACTTCTCCGGGTGCTGTCTGCTGCTGACAGGGCTCCTTGTCTTGCTCGATGACCCCTCTGTCTCCTGACGCAATTTGCGACATCCTGGTCCCTCCTGGGCCACAGCAGCATCCAAAATCTCTTACCACACGATTTGCAGCTAGCAAGGCTTGTTGGCAGTCTTTCGGCGGAAAAACACTTTTGCATGACTCTCCATGGTGTGGGGGATCCATCCTCCAAAGGGGAAGTCTCTAGCCCTTGTCGTTCCTGCAGAAACCTCAGCTTCTTCTGTCCAGTAGAAGCTTCTTTGCACCCGCAGCTGGCATTTCCTGGGCATCTGCCCATCTCCGACTTGCCTGTGACTTTTGGACTTGGTCCCCTTGTTCCACAGGTACCCTCGACTGGAAATCCATCGTTGTTGCATTGCTGGTTTGTGTCTTTCCTGCAGAATTCCCCTTTCACGACTTCTATGTCCTTTGGGGAACTTTAGTGCACTTTGCACTCACTTTTCAGGGTCTTGGGGTGGGCTATTTTTCTAACCCTTACTATTTTCTAATAGTCCCAGCGACCCTCTACGAGGTCACATAGGTTTGGGGTCCATTCGTGGTTCGCATTCCACTTTTGGAGTATATGGTTTGTGTTGCCCCTATCCCTATGTTTCCCCATTGCATCCTATTGTAACTATACATTGTTTGCACTGTTTTCTAAGACTATACTGCATATTGTTGGTATTGTGTATATATATCTTGTGTATATTTGCTATCCTCATACTGAGGGTACACTCTGAGATACTTTGGCATATTGTCATAAAAATAAAGTACCTTTATTTTTAGTATATCTGTGTATTGTGTTTTCTTATGATATTGTGCATATGACACTAAGTGGTACTGTAGTAGCTTCACATGTCTCCTAGTTCAGCCTAAGCTGGTCTGCTAAGCTACCATTATCTATCAGCCTAAGCTGCTAGACACCCTATACACTAATAAGGGATAACTGGGCCTGGTGCGAGGTGTAAGTACCCCTTGGTACTCACTACAAGCCAGTCCAGCCTCCTACATTGGTTGTGCAGCGGTGGGATACGTGCTTTGAGACTACTTACCACTCTTGTCATTGTACTTTTCATAAGAGAAAAATATACAAAACAAGTTCAGTGTATATACACATAACCAAAAAGTTTTGCATTTCCTCTTTTCACTCTTTTCTAAGTGCTGAAAAGTACTTCCAACTTTCTAAAAAGTTCTAAAAAGTTTTAAAAGTTTTTTTTCTCTGTCTTTCTAAAAGCTCTGACAAACTTTTTTCACTTTTTCTATCACTTTAACTCTCTCTAAAAATGTCTGTCACAGGCCAAAATGTTGATCTGTCCAAACTTGCATATGATCACCTTAGCTGGAAAGGAGCAAGGAGTCTCTGCATAGAGAGAGGTTTGAGTGTAGGGAAGAATCCTTCCTTGGAACTGTTACTTAACATGCTTAGAGAACAAGATAAAGCCACTAAGGCCCCATCTGTAGAAAAAGCAGCTATTGGTTCCCAATCTGATCCAGGGACACCCCTAGGAAAAGATTTAGGAAAGAAAAATCAGAGCCTGCCCATTACTAGACAGTCTAGCATAGTTGGTACAGATGTAGAGTCACACCATACAGATAGTGTTGTCTCACATCATAGGAAGAGCATTCATTCTCACCACAGTAGAAGTGATGTTTCTGTTAACCAAGCTGTTAGGGTGCCTTCTGTAAGGGATAGGTCTCCTTCTGTCCATTCTCACCATACTTCTGTTTCAAGACATGTCCCTCCCACCCACCCTGATGACAGATTGTTAGAAAGGGAGCTCAATAGATTGAGAGTGGAACAAACCAGACTGAAGCTCAAGAAGCAACAGCTGGATTTGGATAGACAGACCTTAGAAGTAGAGAAGGAGAGACAGAAACTGGGTTTAGAAACCCATGGTGGCAGCAGCAGTCTTCCCCATAGTCATCCTGCAAAAGAGCATGATTCCAGGAATCTGCACAAGATAGTTCCCCCTTATAAGGAGGGGGATGACATTAACAAGTGGTTTGCTGCACTTGAGAGGGCCTGTGCTGTACAGGATGTCCCTCAAAGGCAGTGGGCTGCTATCCTATGGCTATCATTTAGTGGAAAAGGTAGGGATAGGCTCCTTACTGTAAAAGAAAATGAAGCCAAAGATTACAAAGTTCTTAAGAATGCACTCCTGGATGGTTATGGCTTAACCACTGAACAATACAGGATAAAGTTCAGAGAGACCAAAAAGGAGTCTTCACAAGACTGGGTTGATTTCATTGACCATTCAGTGAAGGCCTTGGAGGGGTGGTTACATGGCAGTAAAGTGACTGATTATGACAGCCTGTATAACTTGATCCTGAGAGAGCATATTCTTAATAATTGTGTGTCTGATTTGTTGCATCAGTACTTGGTGGACTCTGATCTGACCTCTCTCCAAGAATTGGGAAAGAAGGCAGACAAATGGGTCAGAACAAGGGTGATCAGAAAAGTTCATACAGGGGGTGACAAAGATGGCAAGAAGAAGGATGGTAAGTCTTCAGACAAGGGTGGGGACAAATCTAAAAATGAGTCTTCATCCGGCCCACAAAACCACTCTGGTGGGGGTGGTGGGCCCAAATCCTCTTCTAATCAAAATAAGGAAAAGAAACCATGGTGCTATTTATGTAAGATAAAAGGCCATTGGACAACAGATCCCAGTTGTCCAAAGAAAAGCACCAAGCCTCCTACCACTACAACCCCTACTGCTACACCTAGTGTCCCTACTAATAGCAGTGGTGGTGGGAGCAAACCTACTAATAACCAATCCAAGGGAGTAGCTGGGCTCACTATTGGTAACTTAGTTGTGGTTGGTCTTGATAGGGAGACCACAGAGGCTGTGTTAGTCTCTGAGGGGGCTATTGATTTAGTCACCTTAGTTGCTTGTCCCCTTAATATGGATAAGTACAAGCAGCTACCCCTAATAAATGGTGTTGAGGTTCAGGCCTACAGGGACACTGGTGCCAATGTGATTATGGTCATAGAGAAACTGGTCCACCCTGAACAACACCTACTTGGTTCCCAGTACCAAGTAACCGATGCTCACAACAACACACTTAGCCACCCCATGGCTGTTGTAAATCTCAACTGGGGGGGGGGTTACTGGTCCAAAGAAAGTTGTGGTAGCCACAGATTTACCTGTAGACTGTCTACCAGGAAATGATTTGGAGACATCAGCTTGGTCAGATGTGGAGTTGGAGGCCCATGCAGCAATGCTGGGCATCCCAGGGCATATTTTTGCTTTAACCAGGGCTCAGGCCAAAAAGCAAAAAGGACAGGGAAGCTTGGATCCTGGAACAATGGACCAAGTGCTCCCTAAAGCAAGGGCTAGTAAAAGTAAAGCACTTCCTACTATCCCTCCCTCTACAGTGGATTCTTCTTCTGAGGAAGAGGAATTTCCACCCTGTGCAGGACCTACACCAGAGGAGCTGGAAGCAGACACTGCTGAGCTTTTGGGTGAAGGGGGGCCTGCCAGGGAGGAACTGAGTGTGGCACAGCAAACCTGTCCCACACTATAGGGTTTAAGACAGCAAGCTGTCAAACAAGCTAATGGGGATGTCAGTGACTCTCACAGAGTTTACTGGGAGGACAACCTCTTGTACACTGAAGCAAGGGATCCTAAACCTGGAACTGCCAGGAGGTTAGTGATTCCTCAGGAGTACAGGAAGTTCCTCCTAACTCTAGCCCACGACATTCCCCTAGCTGGGCATCTAGGAAAAATGAAAACTTGGGACAGGCTTGTTCCCCTGTTTCATTGGCCTAGGATGTCTGAGGACACAAAGGAATTTTGTAAGTCCTGTGAAACCTGTCAAGCCAGTGGCAAGACAGGTGGCACTCCAAAGGCACTCCTTATTCCACTGCCTGTGGTTGGGGTTCCCTTTGAAAGGGTAGGGGTTGACATAGTTGGCCCCCTTGACCCTCCTACTGCTTCAGGCAATAGGTTTATCTTGGTGGTAGTGGACCATGCCACAAGATATCCTGAAGCTATTCCTTTAAGGACCACTACAGCACCTGCAGTGGCAAAGGCCCTCCTAGGAATATTTTCCAGGGTGGACTTCCCAAAGGAAGTAGTATCAGACAGGGGAAGCAATTTCATGTCTGCACACTTAAAGGCCATGTGGAAGGAGTGTGGTGTGACTTACAAGTTCACTACACCCTATCATCCACAAACAAATGGACTGGTAGAGAGATTTAACAAAACTCTCAAAGGCATGATTATGGGTCTCCCTGAAAAACTCCGCAGGAGATGGGATATCCTGTTACCATGCCTCCTTTTTGCCTACAGGGAGGTACCCCAGAAAGGAGTGGGCTTCAGCCCCTTTGAACTCCTCTTTGGTCACCCTGTTAGGGGTCCACTAACACTTGTCAAGGAGGGTTGGGAACAACCTTTAAAAGCTCCAAAGCAAGATATTGTGGATTATGTACTTGGCCTCAGATCAAGGATGGCTGAGTATATGAAAAAGGCCAGTAAAAACCTTCAGGCCAGCCAAGAGCTCCAGAAGCAATGGCATGATCAGAAGGCTGTTTTGGTTCAGTACCAACCAGGGCAGAAAGTGTGGGTCTTAGAGCCTGTGGCCCCAAGAGCACTCCAAGATAAATGGAGTGGACCCCACACAATTGTTGAGAAAAAGGGTGAAGTCACTTATTTAGTTGACTTAGGCACTGCCAGGAGTCCCCTTAGGGTGCTCCATGTCAACCGCCTGAAACCCTACTATGACAGGGCTGATCTCACCCTGCTCATGGCAACTGATGAGGGACAGGAAGAAGACAGTGATCCTCTACCTGATCTCTTTTCTTCCACAGAACAAGATGCTCTAGTGGAAGGTGTAGGTTTGGCTGATTGTCTTACTGCTGAGCAGAAAGACCATTGCATAAATCTCCTGGGTCAGTTTTCTGAACTCTTCTCTACTGTGCCAGGTACCACTTCTTGGTGTGAGCACACTATAGATACTGGAGACAGCTTGCCTGTCAAAAGTAAGATCTATAGGCAGCCTGACCATGTCAGGGACTGCATAAAGCAAGAGGTGCAGAAAATGTTAGAACTGGGAGTGGTTGAGCACTCTGAAAGTCCATGGGCTTCTCCTGTGGTACTTGTACCAAAACCTCATTCCAAAGATGGAAAAAAGGAAATGCGGTTTTGTGTTGACTACAGAGGTCTCAACCAGGTAACCAAAACTGATGCTCACCCTATACCCAGGGCAGATGAGCTCATAGATACACTGGCATCTGCCAAGTATATAAGCACTTTTGATTTGACTGCAGGGTATTGGCAGATCAAATTATCAGAAGATGCTGAACCTAAAACTGCATTTTCAACCATTGGAGGACATTACCAGTTCACAGTAATGCCTTTTGGATTGAAAAATGCACCTGCCACTTTTCAGAGGTTGGTGAACACAGTCCTGCAAGGGCTGGAAGCTTTTAGTGCAGCATATCTGGACGATATAGCTGTCTTTAGCTCCAGTTGGGATGATCACCTGGTCCACCTATGGAAAGTTTTGGAGGCCCTGCAAAAGGCAGGCCTCACTATCAAGGCTTCAAAGTGCCAGATAGGGGAGGGTAAGGTGGTTTATCTGGGACACCTTGTTGGTGGGGAACAGACTGCACCACTTCAGGGGAAAATCCAAACAATTATTGATTGGGTTCCCCCTACCACTCAGACTCAAGTCAGAGCCTTCCTAGGCCTCACTGGGTATTACAGGAGGTTCATTAAGAACTATGGCTCCATTGCAGCCCCTCTTAATGACCTCACATCCAAGAAAATGCCTAAAAAGGTATTATGGACAGCAAACTGTCAGAAAGCTTTTGAGGAGCTGAAGCAGGCCATGTGCTCTGCACCTGTCCTAAAAAGCCCTTGTTACTCTAAACAATTCTATGTCCAAACTGATGCATCTGAATTAGGAGTAGGGTCAGTCCTATCACAACTTAATTCTGAGGGCCAGGATCAACCTGTTGCTTTTATTAGTAGGAGGTTGACCCCTAGAGAAAAGCGTTGGTCTGCCATTGAGAGGGAGGCCTTTGCTGTGGTCTGGGCACTGAAGAAGTTGAGGCCATACCTGTTTGGCACTCACTTCATTGTTCAGACAGACCACAAACCTCTACTTTGGCTAAAACAAATGAAAGGTGAAAATCCTAAATTGTTGAGGTGGTCCATATCCCTACAGGGAATGGACTATACAGTGGAACATAGACCTGGGAGTACCCACTCCAATGCAGATGGACTCTCCAGATATTTCCACTTAGACAATGAAGACTCATCAGGTCATGGCTAGTCTTATTGTCCTTCGTTTGGGGGGGGGGGGGGTTGTGTAGGAAAGTACCATCTTGCCTGGCATGTTACCCCCATTTTTCACTGTATATATGTTGTTTTAGTTGTATGTGTCACTGGGACCCTGCCAGCCAGGGCCCCAGTGCTCATAAGTGTGCCTGAATGTGTTACCTGTGTAGTGACTAACTGTCTCACTGAGGCTCTGCTAATCAGAACCTCAGTGGTTATGCTCTCTCATTTCTTTCAAATTGTCACTAACAGGCTAGTGACCAATTTTACCAATTTACATTGGCTTACTGGAACACCCTTATAATTCCCTAGTATATGGTACTAAGGTACCCAGGGTATTGGGGTTCCAGGAGATCCCTATGGGCTGCAGCATTTCTTTTGCCACCCATAGGGAGCTCTGACAATTCTTACACAGGCCTGCCACTGCAGCCTGAGTGAAATAACGTCCACGTTATTTCACAGCCATTTCCCACTGCACTTAAGTAACTTATAATTCACCTATATGTCTAACCTTTACCTGGTAAATGTTAGGTGCAAAGTTACTTAGTGTGAGGGCACCCTGGCACTAGCCAAGGTTCCCCCACATTGTTCAAGGCAAATTCCCCGGACTTTGTGAGTGCGGGGACACCATTACACGCGTGCACTACATATAGGTCACTACCTATATGTAGCTTCACAATGGTAACTCCGAATAAGGCCATGTAATATGTCTATGATCATGGAATTGCCCCCTCTATACCATCCTGGCATAGTTGGCACAATCCCATGATCCCAGTGGTCTGTAGCACAGACCCTGGTACTGCCAAACTGCCTTTTCAGGGGTTTCACTGCAGCTGCTGCTGCTGCCAACCCCTCAGACAGGTTTCTGCCCTCCTGGGGTCCAGCCAGGCTTGTCCCAGGATGGCAGAACAAAGGACTTCCTCTGAGAGAGGGTGTTACACCCTCTCCCTTTGGAAAAAGGTGTGAAGGCAGGGGAGGAGTAGCCTCCCCCAGCCTCTGGAAATGCTTTCATGGGCACATTTGGTGCCCATTTCTGCATAAGCCAGTCTACACCGGTTCAGGGACCCCTTAGCCCTGCTCTGGCGCGAAACTGGACAAAGGAAAGGGGAGTGACCACTCCCCTGACCTGTACCTCCCCTGGGAGGTGCCCAGAGCTCCTCCAGTGTGCTCCAGACCTCTGCCATCTTGGAAACAGAGGTGCTGCTGGCACACTGGACTGCTCTGAGTGGCCAGTGCCACCAGGTGACGTCAGAGACTCCTCCTGATAGGCTCCTTCAGGTGTTGCTAGCCTATCCTCTCTCCTAGGTAGCCAAACCCTCTTTTCTGGCTATTTAGGGTCTCTGTCTCTTGGGATTCCTTAGATAACGAATGCAAGAGCTCATCCGAGTTCCTCTGCATCTCTCTCTTCACTTTCTGCCAAGGAATCGACTGCTGACCGCGCTGGAAGCCTGCAAAACTGCAACATAGTAGCAAAGACGACTACTGCAACTCTGTAACGCTGATCCTGCCGCCTTCTCGACTGTTTTCCTGGTGGTGCATGCTGTGGGGGTAGTCTGCCTCCTCTCTGCACTAGAAGCTCCAAAGAAATCTCCCGTGGGTCAACGGAATCGTCCCCCTGCAACCGCAGGCACCAAAAAGCTGCATTACCGGTCCCTTGGGTCTCCTCTCAGCACGACGAGCGAGGTCACTCGAATCCAGCAACTCTGTCCAAGTGACTCCCACAGTCCAGTGACTCTTCAGTCCAAGTTTGGTGGAGGTAAGTCCTTGCCTCCCCACGCCAGACTGCATTGCTGGGAACCGCGACTTTTGCAGCTACTCCGGCCTCTGTGCACTTCCGGCGGAAATCCTTTGTGCACAGTCCAGCCTGGGTCCACGGCACTCTAACCTGCATTGCACGACCTCCTAAGTTGTTCTCCGGCGACGTGGGACTCCTTTGTGTGACTTCGGGTGAGCACCGTTTCACGCATCCTCGTAGTGCCTGTTTCTGGCACTTCTCCGGGTGCTGCCTGCTGCTGAGAGGGCTCCTTGTCTTGCTCGACGACCCCTCTGTCTCCTGACGCAATTTGCGACATCCTGGTCCCTCCTGGGCCACAGCAGCATCCAAAATCCCTTACCGCATGATTTGCAGCTAGCAACACTTCTGCACGACTCTCCACGGTGTGGGGGATCCATCCTCCAAAGGGGAAGTCTTTAGCCCTTGCTGTTTCTGCAGAAACCTCAGCTTCTTCCTTCTGTCCAGTAGAACCTTCTTTGCACCCGCAGCTGGCATTTCCTGGGCATCTGCCCATCTCCGACTTGCCTGTGACTTTTGGACTTGGTCCCCTTGTTCCACAGGTACCCTCGACTGGAAATCCATCGTTGTTGCATTGCTGGTTTGTGTCTTTCCTGCAGAATTCCCCTTTCACGACTTCTATGTCCTTTGGGGAACTTTAGTGCACTTTGCACTCACTTTTCAGGGTCTTGGGGTGGGCTATTTTTCTAACCCTTACTATTTTCTAATAGTCCCAGCGACCCTCTACGAGGTCACATAGGTTTGGGGTCCATTCGTGGTTCGCATTCCACTTTTGGAGTATATGGTTTGTGTTGCCCCTATCCCTATGTTTCCCCATTGCATCCTATTGTAACTATACATTGTTTGCACTGTTTTCTAAGACTATACTGCATATTTTTGGTATTGTGTATATATATCTTGTGTATATTTGCTATCCTCATACTGAGGGTACACTCTGAGATACTTTGGCATATTGTCATAAAAATAAAGTACCTTTATTTTTAGTATATCTGTGTTTTGTGTTTTCTTATGATATTGTGCATATGACACTAAGTGGTACTGTAGTAGCTTCACACGTCTCCTAGTTCAGCCTAAGCTGCTCTGCTAAGCTACCATTATCTATCAGCCTAAGCTGCTAGACACCCTATACACTAATAAGGGATAACTGGGCCTGGTGCAAGGTGTAACACACAGGAGCGGCAGAGGCCTGCAGAGAGTTGTGCTGTGATGCATAAGCACCCATGCAACAATGGACAAGCAGCCTTGCAATGATGGACAAACACCTGCGCAATGATGGACTAGCACCTGTGCAATGATAGACAAGCTCCTGTGCAGCGATGGAAAAGCAGCCGGGCAATGATGGACAAGCTCCTGTGCAGCAATGGACAAGCACCTGTGCAATGATGGACAAGCAGCCGTGCAATGATGGACAAGGACCCGTGCAACGATGGACAAGCAGCCGTGCAATGATGAACAAGCACCTATGCTTGTGACCGGCACTGCCTACTCCTTAGGTACCATCTTTACCCCTGAATTGGGGCCCGTCCTACGGCCACCATATTGGGAAGTCAGGATTCTAGCAGCTGACTTCCCCAGCTATTTTAAGCGCGCAATGCTGCAGACGTGCAGCGATAGCCTTTAGAAGGAAGGCAGGAAGTGACAGGGTATTAGGCTATTACTCAATAATTCAGGTTTTTAAAGCAACGTTTTGAAATATTTTAATAATAATTTCTGCACAATTTTTATGTTGTACTCACTGTTCTGCAACTTGTCATTACTCGGCTCTGCCGGTCCGTGTCCAGTGACCAGCACTGCCGACTCCTTAGGTACCATCTTTACCCCTGAATTGGGGCCCGTCCCACAGCCGACATATTGGGAAGTCAGCATTCTAGCAGCTGACTTCCCCAGCTATTTTAAGCATGCGATGCTGCAGATGCACAGTGGGCGTGCCTCGGGCATGCCGATGGCACGCTCAAGGCAAACCCGTCTGTGCCCGTCCGCGCCCGACTGGGCCAAGGGGCCAGCACCCCTGCCCGATCCGGCCCTAGTAGAATAGTCTACAACGCTAACTTCCTCTATGCATGCAGGCCCGCCGCGTCCGAGCCAGGAAGAGACATGGGCAAACACACTGATGCCGTTCCACTGACAGTCAGAACATTTTTCAAGGAGCTCTGCAGAGCAGCATTGAGAGAAACCAAACTCAGGATCAATCAATAACCACCATTCTCTTGGCCAACTGCAGATCATAAGTGGCACACAAACTAGATATTAATCTTCACCTTAGTACACAGAGACCCTTAGTTCTATTTCTAACAGAGACTTGGCTTCTTGAAGGGTCAGGGCCTGATGTAGCGTTATCCCTGCCCAGCGACTATTCAATAATAAGATTGGACAGACCCTCGGGGAAAGGAGGAGGAATTGCCATCATCTTTAAAGATACAGTGAGAGTCTCCACCCACCCCCTCCATCTCCCTGATTGTGAGAGTCTTCTTTTCTCCGTTTATCTCAGCCCTCAGTTTACATTGGCGGGCGCATTAATATATAGCCCCCCCCCCGGTCCAGCACATCAGTTCCTGGAAGCCCTTCCAGACATGGTCTGTACCAGACCAAACTTTACGATCCTTGAGGATTTTAATATCCATGATGAAACTCTGAACACTGCAGCCAGAATCCTTTTAGATGATATGAAAGCTCTAGATCTCATTCAATTGATTTTAGGGCCCACTCACAATAAAGGGCATACTATTGACCTGGTTTTGAGTAATTCCCCTGAGTTAAAAGCCCTTTCCCCGCCCCCTTTAGTCTGGTCAGTTCACATGTTAGTTTCGCTGACTCTGACTCTCAAAAAACATGTCAAGATCTTCCACACTAGATCTCGTCCGCACAGGCGATGGCAAATGCTGAATGCTAATGAATGGACTGACACGCTCAAGGAATCTATACTCATTCCTCAGGGAAACACAGCTGACTCCTCAGTAGCCTTCAACAACTGGATGACAAACAGCCTGGATGCCATGCTTCCATGTATGTCGGGGATAGCCGGCAATCGGAAAACAAGAGCTCCTTGGTTCCCCCCCAGCTTCAGGTGCAGAAAACACTGTAGGCGTCTTGAAAGAAAGTGGAGGAAATCTTATGTCAAATCCCTCAAGAAGCAACATAGGGATGCTATTAGAAGATTTCATGTTGAAATTAAAGCAGCTCAGAGTAATTATTATGTGATTAAGATAGAACAAACTGCAAACTCCCCCAGAGAAATCTTCCGCATTCTTAAAGAAATAGTATGTCCTCACGCTCAAACTGAAGACATTGAAGCCTCTGTTGAACATAGCAACAAGCTTGCTTCTTTTTTTTCCAAACAAAATTGCAGACATCTACTTGGCTTTCCCTAACCAGTCTTACAGCCCTCAGGAAGGGAGCGGACAAGATGTTACGCACATAGCTAGCCTAACTAAGATCCTGGCTCTCTCTATAGAAATAACGTTGAATCTCTTAAGCATTCTTAAGTCGGGTTCCCCTCTAGATCCGGCCCCTCCTTCCATCTTAGTTAAGGGGGCGTCAACCATAGTTCCCATCTTGACAGATTTATTAAATATATCTTTGACTTGTAGCTCCCTACCACCTCAGTGGAAGCATGCAATAGTAAAGCCTTTGCTTAAGAAACCCAACCTGGATCCATTGGTGTTGAATAACTACAGACCAATCTCTATGCTACCTACTGTCGCTACAATTCTTGAGCAACATGTAAATATCCATCTTTCTAAGTTTCTGGAGGAAAATCATATTCTTCATCCCTCCCAGATGGGCTTTAGGCCCTCCCATAGTACCGAATCAGCCCTGGTAGGAATGACAGAAGAAGTCAGGAAACGAATGGACCAGGGTATGGCCTCCGCAATCGTGATGTTGGACCTTAGTGCAGCCTTCAACACCGTGGATCATGGTATTTTACTCCATAGATTGAGGGAAATTGGAATCATTGAAAAAGCCCTTAAATGGTTCACACAATTTTTTTAGCCAGTAGAACTTTTCAGGTTCTCGATCGCTCTTTTTTTTCAGAGAATTTCAAGAGCCTTTGGCGAGTACCGCAGGGCTCTTCATTGAGCCCTACACTTTTTAACATCTAAATTATTCCATTGGCTAGAATAGTTTAACCCTTTGGTCTCTCGTTAGTGTCCTATGCTAACGACACTCAGCTTGTAGTCTCCCTCTCTTCCGCTCATGACTCCTTTAAATCTCAGCTTGCCCCTTGTTTACGGGCGGTCTCCAACTGGATGACGGAGTGTAAGGTCAAGCTGAATGGAGATAAAACTGAGGTACTGATCATGGGTTATCATTCACTCCCCCCTCAAGTAACCCCGATCCTGGACCTCTTAGAAGATCTTCCATCACCTAAGAATCACATCAAGAGCCTGGGTTTATGGTTCGATCCTTGGCTCTCTATGGATAATCAGGCAAATAAAATATCCGCTACCTGTGTTGGTATATTCAGACTCCTTAGGAAAGTCTTTAAAGTTCTCCCATTCATTGCCAAAAGGCTCATAGTACAGGCTCTTATCACCTCCCGGATAGACTATGGAAATGCCCTGTTTCAGGGCTCTCCAAAATATGTTAAAAAGAAACTGCAGGTGCTTCAGAGCACAGCGGCACGCCTTCTCTTCAACTTGCCCAGACATCAGTCAGCTAAACCGGCCCTTGCAGCCCTTCACCGGCTTCCCATTAAGGGACAAATAAAGTTTAAGACGCTCTGCTATATCCACAGAGCCCTGTATGCTAAGGGTCCTCTGTTTCTAAACTCCTTAGCCACTTTTTATGAGCCAACTAGATACCTTAGGTCTTCCTCAGCAGCACTAGCAGTCATATCATCTATAAAAAAAAGTCAAATGAGGAGGAAGGTCTATGGCCTTCTTCGGTGCTAAGCTCTGGAACTCTCTGCCTATTTCCCTTCGGCAGACCAGACATGAATTATCATTCTGTCGTCTCCTAAAGACCTGGCTGTTTTAACACCTGCGCTCTACGCCTAATTGCGCTATCGCAAGCGCTGGGAAGCCTCAGGGCAGCCATGCGCTATATAAATCAAACATAACATAACATACCATGCAATGATGGACGAGCACCTGTGCAATGATGGACAAACACCTATGCAATGATGGACAAGCACCTGTGCAGCGATGGGCAAGCACCAGTGCAATGATGGATAAGCACCACGCAATGATACACAATCACTTGTGCAATGATGCACAACCACCCTTGCAACAATGCACAAGCACCCATGCAACGATGCACAAGCACCAGTGCAACAATACACAAGCACCCATACAATGATGCAGAAGCACCCACACAATGATGGACAAGCGCCTGTGCAAAGATACTCAAATACTTGTGCAATGATGCACAACCACGCTTGCAACGATGGACAAGCACCTGTGCAATGATGGACATGCACCTATGCAACGATGCACAAGCACCCATGCAATGATGGTCAAGCACCCGTGCAATGATACACAAGCATTTGTGCAATGATGCACAACCACCTTTGCAACACTGCACAAGCACCCATGTAACGATACACAAGCACCTGTGCAACATTGCAGAAGCACCCATGCAATGATGGTCAAGCACCTGTGCAATGATACCCAAGCACTTGAGCAAGGATGCACAACCACCCTTGCAACAATGCACAAGCACCTGTGCAACCATGCACACGCACTTGTACAATGATACACAAGCATCCGTGCAACGATGCAGAAGCACCCATGCAATGATGGACAAGAACCCGTGCAACGATGCACAAGCAGCCATGCAACGATGGACAAGCACCTGTGCAATGATACACAAGCATCCATGCAACAATGTGCAAGCACACTTGCAATGATGCACAAACACCTGTGCAATAAAACACATGCACCCCTGCATGATGCATAAGCACCTGTGCAATGATGAACAAGCATCTGTGCAACGATGGACAAGCACCTGTGCAATGATACACAAGCACCCATGCAATGATACACAAGCACCTGTGCAACGATGCACAAGCACCCATGCAACGATGCAGAAACAGCCATGGAATGATGGACAAGCAGCCAAGCAACGATGCGCAAGCAGGTGTGCAATGATGGACAAGAGCCTGTGCAACAATACACAAGCACCCCTTCATGATGCATAATCACCTGTGCAATGATGAACAAGCATCTGTGCAATGATGGACAAGCACCTTTGCAGTGATGCCAAAGCAGTCATGCAATGATGCACAAGCACCTGTGCAACGATACCCAAGCCCCTGTGCAATGATGCACAAGGACCCATGCAATGATGCACAAGCACCTGTGCAACAATACCCAGGCCCCTGTGCAATGATGCACAAGGACCCATGCAACGATACATAAGGCCCCTGCAGTGATGCACAAGCACCCATGCAAGGATACATCAGCACCCATGCAACAATACGCAAGCATCAGTGCAACGATGCACAAGCACCTAGACAGTGATGCACAAGCATCCATGCTGTGATGCACAAGCAGCGTGCAACGGTTCACAAGCACCCGTGCACCCTATAGTAACTCCCTTTCTGTATCAGAAGCATCTGACCCGCCTGCTCACCAGGGGCCTTATTACAAAACATGTCCCTGTGGCACAGCCAATCAATAGAACCGGAGATATGCAATTTAAAAAGTTTAAGTAAAAACAGCACAGAGAAGCAGAAAGCACTATGTAAGAAACTGGTTGGGGACGTGGAACCCTAGCAGGAACCACAATCCTTGTCAGGATGAAGTCACAAGTAAATCCCAAATTAACCTGTCCGAAGTCTTTGGGTAGCTCGGCTCAGAGCAGTGTAGCTTAACGTACAGACACTGTGTGAAGTATTTGTGCAACACTTCAAACAGTAATACAATTAAAGCACCACAAAAGAAAACCCACATCAAATTAGAAAAATAGAGTTATTCTTAATAATCAAAAAATGACAAAATCCAATTAGTAGAACCACTGATATGCAATTTAAAGATTTAGTTAAAATAGCACCAAAGAGAAGAAGGCACAAACTGTGGTTATCTGGTCGTGCCAGACTGGGACAAAACACAAGTTCAGGGTGACTGCAATGGCACGCAGGACAACTATAGGAACCCAGTTAGTTCCACTGAACAAGAGTAGCTTAAATCCTGGTTGCTAAGCATTACAAGGTCCTGGGTAAAGGAGGCGATGTCAGGGCCGAGTCAGAGATGCGTCGCACAGCATCGGTTCCAGGGAACTGCGAGGCTGTGATGCGAGGACCTGCATAGTCATCAAGAAGGCGGTCAATGAGGGAAGCTTGTGATGCAAAGTTCTGCATTGAGGATGCGTTGCAAGCTGGATGGTTAAGAAGATGCTGCAGGGCTTGCGATGCGAAGTCCTACATCATCATCGAGGCTGCCGTCGACTAGGGGCTTGCGATGCGACGGCCTGCATCATGCAGCAGTGTTTCCGATGAGGCTGCGGGCTGGAAGGTTGGTGCTGAGTCTTTGCACTGGAAGAATCCTCGCAGCAGAGGCAATGCGTTGGTTCTGCTCGGGGTTTCGCCACACAGCAGACATGGGTCGGTTCTGCTGGGTCCACAGATTGACTTGCAGAGCACCTTCCGGCCCATTTGCAATGGTCCAGGACTGGGGAGGCACCACTTATCAGAGTAGAACTCACAGGTGCAGAGTCCAGGTGCTGGTTACAAAAGACTAGCCCTTGCAGTTACTCTGGCAGTCCTGGGTACAAGTTTCAGGCCCAGGTCTTTTCACTCAGGCAAGAGGGTAGCAAGATGCAGGTCAGCACAGCAGGCAGCAGTCCTTCAAGGCAGTAGTCCAGCATGATGGCAGTCCTTTTAACAACAACACAGTCCTTTTTCCTGGCAGAGTCTTCCAAGGATCCAGACGTGTACTGAAGAGCTGATGTCTGAGGTCCAATCTTCATGCCAGGTGCCTCCTCAGAAGTGGGAGAAGCTTCTAGAGGTTTCCCTTTGAAGAGCACAGGTTTCCTGCCTATCCTGTCCTGGCTCCAGGCTAACTACATGCAATCCTTTGTGTGAAGACAGGACACAACTTATTCAGGTGTATGTGGGACTGGCCTAACTCCACCCTCACATCCTGCCAGTGATGGCCCCTCCAAGCACACCTAAGCTCTATATTGTATGTGTTGGAAATGGCCCTTTTCGCAAGGTTATCCCCTAACATTTTGCCTTCTTCCTCCTATTTTTTCAGGTCTGTTTTTGCTGGTTTATTGTCTCTGTGCACTTTACCACTGCTAATCAGTGCTAAAGGGCAAGTGCTCCCTATAGAAATTGTGCTGTTGATTGGTTTATCCATGATTGGCATATTTGAATTACTGGTAAGTCACTAGTAAAGTGCACTAGAGGTGCCCAGGGTCTGTAAATCAAATGCTACTAGTGGGCCTGCAGCACTGGTTGTGCCACCCACATTAGTAGATGTAGGAGGCTGGCCTGGCTTGTAGTGGGTACCAGAGGTACTTACACCTTGTGCCAGGTCCAGTTATCCCTTATTAGTGTAGAAGAGGTGTTTCTAGCAGCTAAGGCGGATAGAAGGTAGCTATAGCAAAGCAGCTTAGGCTGAACTAGGAGACATGTAAAGCTCCTACTATACCACTGGTGTCATATGCACAATATCATAAGAAAACACAATACACAGATATACTAAAAATAAAGGTACTTTATTTTTATGACAATATGCCAAAAGTATCTCAGTGAGTACCCTCAGTATGAGGATGCCAAATACACACAAGATATATGTACACAATACCACAAATATGCAGTGATAGCAAAAGGAAGTAATGCAAGCAGTGTAAAGTTACTATAGATTGCAATAGGAGCACATAGGTATATGGGCAACACAAACCATATACTCAAAAAGTGGAATGCGAACCTCGAATGGACCCCAAACCTATGTGAGCTTGTAGAGGGTCGCTGGGACTGTAAGAAAACAGTGAGGGTTAGAAAAATAGCCCACCCCAAGACCCTGTAAGGTAGGTGTAAAGTGCACCTACAACCCCCAGAGAGCACAGAAGTCGTGATAGGGGGATTCTGCAAGGAAAACAAACACCAGCAATGCAACAACAGTGGATTTCCAGACCTGAGTACCTGTAAGAAAAGGGGACCAAGTTCAAGAGTCGCAACAGTGTCGAGAGTGGGCAGATGCCCAGGAAATGCCAGCTGAGGGTGCAAAGGAGCTGCCACCGGATGGAAGAAGCTTGGTGTTTTGCAAGAACGAAGAGGACTAGGAACTTCCCCTTTGGAGGATGGAAGTCCCACGTCGTGAAGAAGCTTGCAGAGGTGTTCCCACGCAGAAAGACTGCAAACAAGCCTTGCTAGCTGCAAGGGTTGCGGTTAGGGTTTTTGGATGCTGCTGTGGCCCAGGAGGGACCAGGATGTCGCCACTTGGATGAGGAGACAGAGGGGGCACCCAGCAAGTCAGGGAGCCCTCACAGAAGCAGGCAGCTCCCGCAGAACTACCAGAACAGGCACTTAGAAGAGGAGTGAACCGGAGTCCACCCGAAGTCAGAAAAGGGAGTCCCACGACGCCGGAGGACAACTCAGAAGGTTGTGCACTGCAGGTTAGAGTGTTGGGGACCCAGGCTAGGCTGTGCACAAAGGAAATCCTGGAAGAGTGCACAGGAGCCGGAGCAGCTGCAAATCACGCGGTACCCAGCAATGCAGTTTAGCGTGGGGAGGCAAGGACTTACCTCCACCAAACTTGGACTGAAGAGTCACTGGACTGTGGGAGAAACTTGGACAGAGTTGCTGAGTTCCAGGGACCACGCTCGTCATGCTGAGAGGGGACCCAGAGGACCAGTGATGCAGTCTTTTGTTGCCTGCGGTTGAAGGGGGAAGATTCCGTCGACCCACAGGAGATTTCTTCAGAGCTCCTGGTGCAGAAAGGAGGCAGGCTACCCCCAGAGCATGCACCACCAGGAAACAGTCGAGAAAGCCAGCAGGATGAAGCGATACAAGGTTGCAGTAGTCGTCTTTGCTACTTTGTTGTGGTTTTGCAGGCGTCCTGAGCAGTCAGCGGTCGATCCTTTGGCAGAAGGTGAAGAGGGAGATACAGAGGAACTCTGATGAGCTCTTGCATTCGGTATCTGAAGAATTCCCCAAAGCAGAGACCCTAAATAGCCAGAAAAGGAGGTTTGGCTACCTAGGAAGGAGGATAGGCTAGTAAGAAAGGTAAGAGCCTATCAGAAGGAGTCTCTGACGTCACCTACTGGCCCTGGCCACTCAGAGCAGTCCAGTGTGCCAGCACACCTCTGAATCCAAGATGGCAGAGGTCTGGGGCACGCTGGAGGAGCTCTGGGCACCTCCCAAGGGAGGTGCAGGTCAGGGGAGTGTTCACTCCCCTTTCCTTTGTCCAGTTTCGCGCCAGAGCAGGGCTGGGGGATCCCTGAACCGGTGTAGACTGGCTTATGCAGAGATGAAGCATTTCCAGAGGCTGGGGGTGGCTACTCCTCCCCAGCCCTGACACCTATTTCCAAAGGGAGAGGGTGTAACACCCTCTCTCTGAGGAAGTCCTTTGTTCTGCCTTCCTGGGCCAGGCCTGGCTGGACCCCAGGAGGGCAGAAACCTGTCTGAGGGGTTGGCAGCTGCAGTGAAACCCCGGGAAAGGCAGTTTGGCAGTACCCGGGTTCTGTGCTAGAGACCCGGGGGATCATGGAATTGTCACCCCAATGCCACAATTCCATGATCCTAGACATATTACATGGCCATGTTCGGAGTTACCATTGTGACGCTGTACATAGGTAGAGAGCGTGTAATGGTGTCCCCGCACTCACAAAGTCCGGGGAATTTGCCCTGAACGATGTGGGGGCACCTTGGCTAGTGCCAGGGTGCCCACACACTAAGTAACTTTGCACCCAACCTTCACCAGGTGAAGGTTAGACATATAGGTGACTTATAAGTTACTTAAGTGCAGTGGTAAATGGCTGTGAAATAACGTGGACGTTATTTCACTCAGGCTGCACTGGCAGGCCTGTGTAAGAATTGTCAGATCTCCCTATGGGTGGCAAAAGAAATGCTGCAGCCCATAGGGATCTCCTGGAACCCCAATACCCTGGGTACCTCAGTACCATATAATAGGGAATTATAAGGGTGTTCCAGTATGCCAATGTGAATTGGTGAAATTGGTCACTAGCCTGTTAGTGACAATTTGGAAAGCAGAGAGAGCATAACCACTGAGGTTCTGGTTAGCAGAGCCTCAGTGAGACAGTTAGTCATCACACAGGGAACACATACAGGGCACACTTATGAGCACTGGGGCCCTGGCTGGCAGGGTCCCAGTGACACATACACTAAAACAACATATATACAGTGAAATATGGGGGTAACATGCCAGGCAAGATGGTACTTTCCTACAGTAGCCCTGTAAACATGGCTCAGACCTGCCACTGCAGTGTCTGTGTGTGCAGTTTTAAACTGCTAATTCGACTTGGCAAGTGTACCCACTTGCCAGGCCTCAACCTTCCCTTTTACTACATGTAAGGCACACCTATGTTAGGCCCTAGGTAGCCCCAGGGGCAGGGTGCAGTGTATGTTTAAGGTAGGACATATACTAGTGTGTTTTATATGTGCTAACAGTGAAATACTGCCAAATTCGGTTTTCACTGCGTAAGGCCTATCTCTCTCATAGGTTAACATGGGGGCTGCTTTTAACTATCCTTAAAGCGCAGATTCCCTTTGAGAGTAGATAAAAATGTGGGGTTAAGGGTCTCTGAACTCACAATTTAAAAATACATCTTTTAGTGAAGTTGGTTTTTAAATTGTCTGTTTGAAATACCACTTTTAGAAAGTAGGCATTTTCTTGCTTATACCATTCTGTGACTCTGCCTGTTTGTGGATTGTCTGTATAGGTCAGTTTGGCAGTTGGGCTGTTTTGCACCTCTCTAGACAATGACACAAAAGGGGTCGGGGTGTAGCCTGCATATCCTGATGAGCCATCTGAGCTAGAGAGGAGGGAGGAGTGGTCGTTCACACCTGAAAGGACTGTGCCTGCCCTCACACAATGCAGTCTCCGACCCCCTGGTGTGCATCTCGGGCCTGGCTTGGACAAGGAAGGATCTTGCAATCACTTGAGACTTTGCTTTGAAGTTTGCCAACTTCAAAGGCAGAACAGGGTATAAGCAGAAGACCCAAAACCCCAGACTGGGAGAATCTTTCTGGAATCAAGAGGAACGTCTGCCCAGGAGAAGAGCTGAAGAGCTAAAGGAGGAGTACTGTCCCTTTGCTGTGTTGCTTTGCTGGACTGGCCTGCAGTTGCTGCTTCTGCCTGAAAAGAGTGCAAAGGGTGAACTTTGCTGTGTGTCCTGCTTGAGAAAATTCTCCAAGGGCTTGGAGTAGAGCTCACCTCCTGTTGGAAGTCTCAGGGACACCAAAGACTTCAGTTTCCTCGACCTGCAGCACTCGGAACTGTGTGTTTTGTGCTGTCCAAGAGGAGAACCCACCGCAACGCCCCCAACGACACAGCTGGCCTGCACCGTGACCTGCAGACGCCACACGGAGTCACATTGTCCCACTTCGCTCCGCGACCATGGTCTCCCCGACGCCGTCATCGGACAACTTCACCGAGCCGCTGCTCGCACCGTGACCTGTGGGCCCCGCACTCCAGCATCGCCGGCCTACACCAAAGCCTGCGCATCCCAAATGACTCTGCTCCTGCTGACACCGACGCCGCTGCCTGCATCGTGACGTGTGGGTCCCGCACTCCGGCATCGCCTGCTCACACCGCAGCCTGGGCATCCCCAACGATGCCGCTCCTGCTGACACCGGCGCCGCTGCCTGCACCGTGGCCTGTGGACACCGCTTGTGTGGTACACGAAGCACCGTCCCATCCAGCACCACAGCCCCGGTCCACCGACGCCAGCACCATCAACTCCAGTGTCGTCACCAGGCATCCTGCCTGCACCGTGGCCTGTGGACACCGCTTGCGAGGGTCACAAACCACTGCTCCATCCCGCACCACTGGCTTGGGCCTACCGACGACAGCGCTTCAGCAAAGACGCCGCCGCTGCCTGCACCATGACCTGTGGACACTGCACGTCGCACCGCCCCGCTTCACACCGCAGCCCTGGTCTCACCGACACTGCTGGACGCCGTCACCGAGCCGCGGCCTGCACCGTGACCTGTGGGCACCGCACGTCGCATCGTCCCGCTTCGCACCGCAGCCCCGACGCCATCCACGCCTGCGCACCTGACTTCATCAGCCTTTAGTTCGATCCCCAAAGCGTGTGACCTCAAGGACCCGATGACTCCGGAACCGACACCGTGACGTCAGCGAGCGCTCTCCGGAGCTCACCTCGAGGATCACGACACCCTGCAAATCCAAGGTACTGTTTGCGGGTCTTCCCGACACCGTAGCTGGCCCGCAACGCCGCGGCCAGCCTGAACTGTTAGTTTTGTTGATCACGACGCCGTGATAGCCCCAGGTGGATCTATTGACTTCAAGGAACTGTATTGTTGAGCAAATCTTGCAGAATTCATATTTTTATTACTTTATGTTGGATTTTTATCGTATTTGTTTATGTTTTATGTAGATAAATATTGGCTATTTTTCTAAAACTGGTGTGGTGTCCTTTTGTAGTGTTTTCACTTATTACTGTGTGTTATGAGCAAATGCTTTACACAGTGCTTCTGAGATAAGCCTGACTGCTCGTGCCAAGCTACCAAATGGGTAAGCAGGGGTTATCTGAGCGGGTATCTCCTTTACCCTAACTAGAGTGAGGGTCCCTATTTGGACAGGGTGCAAACTGACTGCCAACTAGAGACCCCATTTCTAACATTTCTAACAGTATGTGACTGTCCAGGAGGAATACACAAAGACCAAATGCCAACTACACCTAGACATGTGACCAGAGGCAAGCTGCAGGCACTGAATGGCTAAGGCAGGAAAATGTAAACTTTCTAAAAGTGCCATTTTCAAAATTGTAATTCAAAACCCAGCTTTAAAAGAGGGTTTTTCATTTCCAAAAGCAACAAACATGAACTTGTTACCTGTTCACATTTGGAAGTTATCCGTATTAAATGTAATATGGTAACCCAATGTTATCACATGGTAGAGGTAGACCTTGCAGCAGTGTAACAAGATTGCAAGAGTTTTTTTAAGGTCATGTAAAACTTAAAATTACATGGCCTACTTTTTAAATACATTGCACACTACCCTGTGTGCTGTTTATGGGCTACCCAACGGGTGACTTATATGTATTAAAAAGGAAGCGTTGGGCCTGGCAAAAAGGTTTACTTTGCCAGGTCGTAATGGCAGTTCATAACTGCACACACAGGCTGCAAGGGCAGGCCTGAGACATGTTTAAAGGGCTGAAGGTCCACTACAGGCCCTGGGTACATACAGTGTAAATTTACTAGGGATTTACAAGTACATTAAATGTGCCGATTGGTTGTAAGTCAATTTTATTATGTTTGAAGGAGAACGCACAAGTACTTAGCACTGGTTAGCAGTGGTAAAGTGCACAGAGTTCTAAACATAAAAAAAACGGTTCAGAAAATAGGAGGGTGAAGGCAAAAAGTGTGGTGGTGACCCTGCGGGGGAGGTCAAGTCCAACAATGAAGCAATTCATTTTGAAGAGGGTTTAGACCAGCAAGGGGAGCCAAAGAAGTTCCTCAGGATGTGATGATGTAATCACAGCTCTTACGGCCCTGGATGCGACATGCTGTAGCGTGTCGGGTGTCCGTTGCGGGTGCCAGTGTGAAGTCTGGGAGGCCATGGAGCAGGGCACTACCAGCATTCAGATGGAAGAGCATGAGGGTAGAGCAGCAGATCCAAGTAGAACTGGTATCATGGCCTCTTTGATTTTTCAGGGTGAGGTTGGGGAATTCAAGTGAGTTGGCATTCAGCAAAAGTTGGGGCTCTATGCTTATTTGCATGGTTTCCTGTTTGTTATTTTTGGCAAAGCTCCACCTTTCTAAGCGTGCTAATTTTTTCATGTTCAGTTCTGTGCTCTGAAAGCCATGATCATTAGTTGCTGATAGGCTGCCATTGGAATTCAAACTCCCTCCAATGTTGCACAAGAACTTGGTATTTTTATTAATATGAATGATGGACATGGCTAGGCCGGTCAGCTGTGAGTGTTCAATCAGAGTGCCAAACGAGACCTGTCACTCAGGTCTCCAATCAGGCTTAGGTGCTGACTCACAGAGGTTGGGATATGCTGTATATGGCCTTCCTGATCAGCTGGAGCCAGCAATGAGCTGTGACATGCAGATAGAACATGCTGTTGGCTTGTATTGAACTGCTTATTTGAGTGATCATCTTCACTGAGTATGTGGATGCAGAAAGTTAAAGAGATGCATTAGGCCAACACCAGATGTGTGACACTTAGCAGGGCTGCAAACTTATCAGTGAAAAAGCTTGTAAAAAGGCAAAAAGTGGAATTCAGTTTGTTAAATACCAGGTCTGCAGGTTATGCATTATTTTAAAGTTGAAAACTCAGAATAGGAAGTATTTACTACAGATGTTAATTACCTCACTCTGTGGTAATGGTATATTTACCTTCTGTGGCACACAACTCTCCCTTCTCTGCCCACCTTGTAATGAGGGTTTTTGGCCCTGATTGCTAGTTGGTGGTAATTCCGTACAGTGCGCAAACCTCTGTTTACGCACAGGATGGAATTATGAGTTTTGTTTTAACACATCTAATAATTATCGGGTGCATTAAATAACCCAACATTCGTTATATATCGGCAGGTCAAGTCCGGCAAAATTTAACAGGGGAAATGTGTACAGCATTTAACATACCATGGGGATTTTGGTGTGTGAAACACCAAAAGCCACATGTTATTCTCCAATAGTTCCTAATGGGTGCGATTTATTGCACCAGATAAATAACGAACCCCAGGATATTGTTATTTACTAGGAGCCAGATGTATCATCAAGGCCATTTGCGATTCGGAAATAGCAATTTTTAAGAAATCGCTATTACCGACTCGCAAAGGGCCATGTATCACATTTGCGAATCGGTAATAACGATTTCTTAAAAATCGCAAATGCTATTACCGATTCGCAAATTGCGATACCGGTCCCATTCGCACCTATGGGCCTGTTGGCCCATATCTGTGAATTTTTTGCATTTCCAAAATTGCGATTTCTGAACCAGAAATTGCAATTTTGAAAATGCAAAACCCCAGGGTGCTGGGGGCCTAATGCCCCCTCTGCTGCACCCCAAAAAAATGTTGGGGGACATGTAAGGTGCACCCATGCCAAAAGGGCTTGTGTGCTTTACATGTACAATTTAAAAATGCATTTTAAATGCATTTTTAAATTTTGCACATGGTTACCACCAAGTTCAACTTGGTGGTAATTAGCGATTCCTAAATGCCCAAATCGCATTAAGGAATTGCTTCATACATGTGCTAAGAAATCGCAAATAAGGAATCCTTATTTGCGATTTCTAATTTAGAGAGTCGCAATTTGCGGCTCTAAAAACAGGGTCGCAATTTTAAGGAATCGCTATTTTAGCGATTCCTTAAAATTCCGTTCAGAATGTATTTCATACATTCTGAAATGGCATTTTACATTCACAAACGGGCATTCGCACCGATCGCGAATGCAAAATGCTTTCATACATCTGGCCCTAGATCTGATAAATAGCACCTTGTTGTGAGGTTGCTTTAGCAATTACACTGTCAGGTTATTTTAGCTTAGGCCTGCCGCTTCTGCCCTTTTACCTACATACATGGCATTTTATTCCTTTTATTATTTTAGAAAAGGCTTCATTTTAGTGGCGATTTTTTCATTATTTTATCATTTATCCTTTTGCACAGAATTCTGTTATTCATTTCTCTGCATGATATTTTCCCTCTGTGCTTCACTCAAGGCTGAACATGATAAGTTTACGAGTTATTTCCGGCACAAAGCGTTCATCATGTACACAACTCTTATACACAGAAACATAGGTGTACACAAGGCCAGGTGCAGCCACAGGCTCACAGGTACACAAGGACGGCCACAGGCTCACAGGTACAGCACCAGGTACACAAGGACAGGTGCGGCCATAGGACAACAAGTACAGCACCAGGTACATAAGGGCAGGTGCAGCCACAGGTTCAGAGGTACAGCACCAGGTACACAAGGACAGGTACAGCCACAGGCTCAAAAGTGCAGCACCGAGTACACAAGGACAAGTGCAGCCACAGGCTCACAGGTACAGCTCCGAGTTTACAAGGACAGGTGCAGCCACAGGTTCACAGGTAGAGCACCAGGTACACAAGGACAGGTGCAGCCACAGGCTCACAGGTACAACACCGAGTACAGAAGGGCACTTACAGCCAAAGGCTCACAGGTACAGCACCAGGTACACAAGGACAGGTGCAACCACAGGCTCACAGGTACAGCACCAGGTACACAAGGAGAGGTGCAGCCACATGCTCACAGGTACAGCACCGAGTTCACAAGGACAGGTGCAGCCATAGGACAACAAGTACAGTACCAGGTACACAAGGACAGGTGCAGCCACAGGCTCAGGGGGTACAACACCGAGTACAGAAGGACACTTACAGCCACAGGCTCACAGGTACAGCACCAGGTACACAAGGACAGGTGCAGCCACAGGCTCATAGGTACAGCACCAGGTACACAAGGACAGGTGCAGCCTCAGGCTCACAGTTACAGTAGAGAGTACACAAGGAGAGGAACAGCCACAGGCTAAGAGCTACATCAACGGGTACACAAGGACAGGTGAACCACAGGCTCACAGGTGCAGCACCGACTACACAAGGACAGGTGCAGCCACAGGCTCACAGGTGCAGCACCAAGCACACAAGAACAGGTGCAGCCACAGGCTCACAGGTACAGCACCGAGTACACAGGGACAGGTACAGCCACAGGCTCACAGGTACAGCACCAGGTACACAAGGACAGGTACAGCCACACGCTCACAGGTACAGCACCAAGTACACAAGAACAGGTGCAGCCACAGGGCTCACAGGTACAACACCACTAACACAAGGACAGGTGCAGCCACAGGCTCACAGGTACAGCGCCGAGGACACAAGGGCAGGTACAGACACAGGCTCACAGGTACAGTACTGAGTACACAAGGACAGGTGCAGCCACAGGCTCAGAGGTACAACACCGAGCTCACAAGGACAGGTGCAGCCACAGGCTCACAGGTACAGCACCAGGTACACAAGGACAGGTGCAGCCACAGGCTCACAGGTACAGCACTGAGGACACAAGGACAGGTGCAGCCACAGGGTCACAGGTACAGCACCAGGTACACAAGGACAGGTACAACCACAGGCTCACAGGTACAGTACCGAGTACACAAGGACAGGTGAGCCACAGGCTCACAGGTACAGCTCCAGGTACACAAGGACGGGTGCAGCCACAGGCTCATAGGTACAACACCAGGTACACAGTGACAGGTGCATCCACAGGCTCACATGTACAGCACCAGGTACACAAGATCAGGTGCAGCCACAGGCTCACAGGTACAGCACCGAGTACAGAAGGGCACTTACAGCCAAAGGCTCACAGGTACAGCACCAGGTACACAAGGACAGGTGCAGCCACAGGCTTACAGGTACAACACCGAGTACAGAAGGGCACTTACAGCCAAAGGCTCACAGGTACAGCACCAGGTACACAAGGACAGGTGCAACCACAGGCTCACAGGTACAGCACCAGGTACACAAGGAGAGGTGCAGCCACATGCTCACAGGTACAGCACCGAGTTCACAAGGACAGGTGCAGCCATAGGACAACAAGTACAGCACCAGGTACACAAGGACAGGTGCAGCCACAGGCTCAGGGGGTACAACACCGAGTACAGAAGGACACTTACAGCCACAGGCTCACAGGTACAGCACCAGGTACACAAGGACAGGTGCAGCCACAGGCTCATAGGTACAGCACCAGGTACACAAGGACAGGTGCAGCCACAGGCTCACAGTTACAGTAGAGAGTACACAAGGAGAGGAACAGCCACAGGCTAAGAGCTACATCAACGGGTACACAAGGACAGGTGAACCACAGGCTCACAGGTGCAGCACCGACTACAAAAGGACAGGTGCAGCCACAGGCTCACAGGTGCAGCACCAAGCACACAAGAACAGGTGCAGCCACAGGCTCACAGGTACAGCACCGAGTACACAAGGACAGGTACAGCCACAGGCTCACAGGTACAGCACCAGGTACACAAGGACAGGGACAGCCACAGGCTCACAGGTAGAGCACCTATTATGGAAGAACATGTGCAACACAGGCTAACAGGACAAACTGCACAAGAACAGGTACAGCCAGGTGCCAACAGGTACAGCGCTGAGTACACAGGGACAGGTACAGCCACAGGCTCACAAGTGCAGTACCAGGTACACAAGGACAGGTGCAGCCACAGGTAGATCACCAGGTACACAAGGACAGGTGCAGCCAGACGCTCACAGGTGCAGCACCAGGTACACAAGGACAGGTGCAGCCACAGGTTCACAGGTACAGCACCAAGTACACAGGGACAGGTACAGCCACAGGCTCACAGGTACAGCACCAGGTACACAAGGACAGGTACAGCCACACGCTCACAGGTACAGCACCAAGTACACAAGAACAGGTGCAGCCACAGGCTCACAGGTACAACACCACTAACACAAGGACAGGTGCAGCCACAGGCTCACAGGTACAGCGCCGAGGACACAAGGGCAGGTACAGACACAGGCTCACAGGTACAGTACTGAGTACACAAGGACAGGTGCAGCCACAGGCTCAGAGGTACAACACCGAGCTCACAAGGACAGGTGCAGCCACAGGCTCACAGGTACAGCACCAGGTACACAAGGACAGGTGCAGCCACAGGCTCACAGGTACAGCACTGAGGACACAAGGACAGGTGCAGCCACAGGGTCACAGGTACAGCACCAGGTACACAAGGACAGGTACAACCACAGGCTCACAGGTACAGTACCGAGTACACAAGGACAGGTGAGCCACAGGCTCACAGGTACAGCTCCAGGTACACAAGGACGGGTGCAGCCACAGGCTCATAGGTACAACACCAGGTACACAGTGACAGGTGCATCCACAGGCTCACATGTACAGCACCAGGTACACAAGATCAGGTGCAGCCACAGGCTCACAGGCACAGCACTGAGTACACAAAGACAGGTGCAGCCACAAGCTCAAAGATGCAGCACCAGGTACACAAGGACAGGTGCAGCCACAGGCTCACAGGTACAGCACCAGGTACATAAGGACAGGTGAGGCCACTGGCTCACAGGTACAGCACCAGGTACACAGGGACAGATGTAGCAACAGGCTCACAGGTGCGGCACAGAGTACACAAGGACAGGTGAAGCCACAGGCTCAGAGGTACAGCACCAGGTACACAGGGACAGGTGCAGCCACAGGCTCACAGGTGCAGCACCGAGTACACATGGACAGGTGCAGCCAGAAGCTCACAAGTACAGCACTGAGTACACAAGGAAAGGTACAGCTGTGAGAGCTGAGATTTTCTTGATAAATATTTAGGCCCTCATTACAATCCTTGCTTCACCGCCAACAGGATGTTGGTGCTTCACATGGGATTCCGACCGCGGCGGTTCCGCTGGGACTGGCGGTTTCCTGCCACATTGGTCCCGGCGGTTGTAATCCCCCAGGGCAGCGCTGCCTGCAGCGCTGCCCAGGGGATTACGAGTCCCCCTCCCACCAGCCTTTTCATGGCGGTATGAACCACCATGAAAAGGCTGGCGGAAAGGGGAGTTGCGGGGCCCCTGCACTGCCCATGCCTCCGGCATGGCCAGTGCAGGGGCCCCCTGCCACGGCCCCATGGAGCTTTTTAACTGTCTGCATGGCAGACAGTGAAAGCATGACGGGTGCAACTGCACCCGTCTATAAGCCGCAACACCGCCGGCTCCATTTGGAGCCGGATCCCGTGTTGCGGCCGAGATCCCCACTGGGCCGGCGGGGATCTCCAAATAGCCACCACGGGAGTGCGGCCGCATTGGCAGTTCAACTTGGCGGGCGGTGCTTGCCGCCCGCCAAAGTTGAAATGAGGGCCTTTGTCTTTACATAATTATACTTACAGAATAATGTGTGAATGAATTTATTAATAATATTGTGTTCAAGAAATTGTGACTAACTGAATGGCCACCATCTAAGTAAGGCCTATATTTTGTCCATACTAACTTAAGCAGATGTAAATATTTTGTCTTTACTGGAGAGTGTGTTTCTTAACTAAAATAAATCTTAGAAATAAATGTGTATTTAGTGGCCTCTGCTGGACTAAAGTAGAAGCAGATGCAAGATCAATGTGCAATGTAAGCTGTATGAAATGTTTCTAGTGTGTTCCGTAGTTTGACTGGCTTAATTGTTTGTAGATATGTTTCTAAATTATGGCCCTTATTACAACCTCGGCGGTCTTCTTAGAAGACCGCCGAGGCAGCGGGCGCCAGAATACCACCAGTGCTGGCGGTATTCCTGGCTCCCTATTTTGACTTTTCCGCTGGCCCAGCGGAAACGTCACATCAACTTTGTTGCCAGCTCGTAATAGAGCCGGCAGCAATGCTGATGTGCAGTGGGTGCAGTACCCGTCGCACATTTCACCTCCCGAAATTCGGCGGTACCGCTGCGGTCAAAATGAGGTGAAGAGTACCGACAGGCTGGCGGTACTATTGCCACTGTAGCCCTGCAGTCACCGATCGCCAGGGTTATAATGAGGGCCTATATGTCTTTCCTCGAGGGAAAACAAATGGTGTGGTAACATATTTTGTAATCGTTTTCCTGTGACTTCGTATTCTGGTGGAATGGAAACAGTGCATCCACAGATGAAGCTGGAGAAGAGGAAACGCAGAATACAAATGTATTAGTTTAGATTTCATCAATGAAATAACCGCAAATAAAAGAGCTTGGAGTAAACTAATTGTATAACTTTGATATCTGTTAATGTTCTGATTGGTCATAACTTTCTCACCTCATACTTTATACAATCATTTTCCTTTAGGGCGTTTACTTTAATGTTCACTCACCATGAGTTGAGTGCAGATGCTCTTTGTTCATGTTCCAGGTTCCTGAGTTCCTGAGACTTATTGTACGATCTGTCACTTTGACATTTCATGTTTCCCAGATAGTCTATTGACATTCTGGTACTTTATTAGTTTATGTCTGTTCAAATACTGAATTTATACTTAAATGGTTTCGTGTATCTTATCGTTCAAAATTCTAAACCATTACCCCTGTCCTTCTTCCTGTTCCTGTCCTGATGTTGGGGCTTGATGTTGCTGTCCCACTGACGAAGTAGACGTTGTTGCTGATATTCGTAGTGATTTGGTAATTGTATGAGATGTGATTTGTTATTTGTCTTTTGTTTTTCAGGTACCAGCTGCAAAAGTTTATTTACTGCTGCTTATGCTTATTTTTTTGATAGCGCCACAGGCAGAAGTTTTCTAAATTTGTGTTACTAAAACTTTTACATGAAGCCCAACATGTCAATGCTAATTAGTGGTTAGTGAGAGAGGCGTTACTCACATGCACATGAATTGTCTCTTATCATTGTTCAGATGTATTCAATTTCTCTTGCTCAGATTCTATTGCTACGGTTTTGTGTAATAACCATTGAGATAATTTGTCTTTTTGAATTGATTAAACTTAGATATGTTTGCGTTTGAATCAGCCTTTGTGGTTTCTTTATATGTATCATTTGTGTTTGCGAATTATTTTCGTGACCTTAGCATTGTTAATAGAGGAAAAAAAATTATTATCTTCTTAATAAACTGGTGTGGTTATTGAAGTTGGATTGATTATCATATGTTATATGTGATGTTTATGACGTATTCTGAATGACATTTTTTCAAAACAGATTCGGTTTGGTTCATCGACCTAGTGTGTAAAATCCACTATTTAGGCCCTCATTATGAACACAGCGGTGTTTACCGCCGTGTTCAGGCTGGCTGTCATTTAACTGACCGCCAACCCCCCTGGGACCCTGCCGGGCGCAAAATGAACATTCTGCCGGGATGGACATTGCCGGCGGCTCCACATGGAGCCGCCGTCAATGCCTCTGTGCGGCGGGCAGTGACCTGCGCGATGGGGCACTGCACAGGGGCCCCTGCACTGCCCATGCCAAGTGCACCCCTTCTGCCAGCCTCTCCCTTTTACAAGGGATTTAACTGTGTGCCAGAGGTGTGCAAATTATGGGAATAAAGGTGCATATTTTGGGAAAGAACACTGGTGCTGGGGCCTGGTTAGCTGCACAGATGTTGCTCACATTTGATAAAAATGAGTTTCTAAATGCCTTTCCCAGGTCCTTAGAGGTTCCCTAGGTTGGTGGGAATGTTCTCAGCTTTCTGTTGTTGGCATCTGGTGGTCAGAAAAATTGTTCACGTGGTTGTTGAAAAGACGGACCTGAAAGAAGGGGTCTAAGACACCGGAGTATAATGAAATGTGTAATAAGACACTTGCTTTTTGTTTTAATTTGTCTATTTAGTAGACCAATCAGGCGTGGTTGGTAAGTCGAGTTTGGAAGTTAAATTGAGTGTTTGGAAGTTTTCGACTACGATTTGGCGAGTTCAATGTGCACCAGGACTGTCTCCATTGATCAGTTGAGGGTGAAATTTGCAGGTCGAATTTTGCATGCGAATTTGGGGAATTGAGAAAAAAGAATAACTGCAAGAGCGAAAGCCGACTGTGAAATTTAGAAGGTTCCTGAAGCGATTGTGTTACCCTACCTACAGTGAATAAACAAATTTGTTTCTTCCTTGGTTTTGAAGAAGTGCTCGCGATTAATTTTTGCATTAAGTTTGAGTGTTTCGAGTCTATGAGGACAAGTCCCAAGACTTTGTCAGCCGCTATGTGTAAGTGTGACATCAGTTTTATGCCGTGCTGGGATAGGTCGGATACTGAGAAGAGTCACGCACGGATTGGTGGACAATCGTGAAGTGCAATTGGATGAGAAGGGTGTCGAAAAAAGGATTGTGGGATTGTAGTCACTTTCTGATTATTGATTTTTTTTTTTTATAGATTTTGTGCAAAAGCTTTGAAAAGTGCTCTTAGGGAGATGAGTATATTCCGGCAAGGAAAGGAGAAATTTGTCTGCCAGAAGGTACTCCGGCATATATCGTGATTGAGGAGAAAGGTACCGGAGCATGTCTTTGGTTAAAACACTGGATTAAGATCACAACAAAGGAAGGTTGTTTAGCGTTTCCAGAAAACGGTACATTTAATTTGAGGATTTTGGAGAATTTGAGACAGAAGATGTATGGTCTAAGACCTCCGCCAAGACCAGCTCAGTTCGAAGCCTTGGCTATCTGGGAGCTAGTAACTAGGCAGCAACAGTCTTTGAAATTTGAGAGAAGGATGAGAAGGGCAGAGAAGTCACTAGCGGAAGCTAGATGGGACAGTGAGCAGAGATGGTAGACACTCGATACCTTACAAGGGGTTCAATTGTTTCCGGCAATGTCAAAAGACAATGAGAAAGAGACTAACAAGATTTCAAAGAAGTCTAAAAAGAGTTCTTCAGCAGTCGAAGAGCAGAAATCAAAAGAGCCTTAATGATGATGAATTAGATGATGATGAATTTATTACACAGATTTTGAGAAATCGCCCACCACCATATGTGGCTCAAGAAGGTTCAAGTGCAAGTGGAATAAATCCTACTACACCTATACCAGCTGTAGTAACACAGAGTTCAGTTCAGAGTCATCATAACACAACTGAGAGTTCTGTACAGATTAATCCTAACGTGAATCAGAGTTCAGGACAAAGTTCACAGAGCTCAGGACAGACTAGTTTTTTAGGGTAAATACCGATGCAGAGTAGCTTTAATCAGTCAATAGACAATAAACAGCTACCAGAGATTAATGTTCCTGCGACTTATCCAGATGTTCTGATTGTAAAAACAACTACTAATTTAGTCTTATCTTCGGGTCACAATCCACAGGAGCTGAGATTGATTCAGAAAGAGCCTACTCCGATATTATTACCTCAGGTGCAGAATACGGGAATAATGCAGTCTCAGAATGTAGAAACCAGTGGCCCAGATGCGATTTCAGTACCAATTACATTTGGTCCACCAATGCCTTTATATGTTCAGGGCAACAGGGGTGCAGTGAATCAAGGAGTTCAAAGTCAGAATGGAAACACTGGGTAAATATCATCGATGGGAGGGACTCTAAACAAGTCCAAATCTTTAATAGATTTGACTCCTGTTAGAAATTCTGAAATAACTGGATCACGCAGTGGCCAGAAGTGGAGATTATTAACTCCCCAATGTGTGAGCACAAAGCAGCATCAGTTACCAAGTGTTCAGCCGATAATGTTTTATTAAAGGGTCTGACTGCACAGGAAAAAAACAAAATTGTTAGAAGATTTGAGTGTTTCAAAAGTCCCAGAGAATCAAAATAAGGGAAATGAAGTTTTAAACAAAACAAGATTATCAATGGAAACAGGTGAACTTCTTGAAGGGACAATGGGAGTAAATAGACTTGAATCTTATACTGAAGCCCAGTTGAGATACTTGTGTCGATTAATTATATAGAGAGCAGCTGAAGTGCATCAGCAATTACAGGAATTAGCAGACAAATACCAAATAGATCTTACCAAAACAACGAACCTGAACAGAAGATATAGATAACATTTTGAGACTGAAGATTTTGAACACATGAGGTCTGCAGGAATGAAAACACATCTTAGAGAGTTACTTGAGAGAGTGCAAATTTGGAGAGCATTAGAAAAATGGGATGGCAGACGGGTCACGAATAGAGAAAGGCCGAGGAAAGATTTAGATACTCCTCTTTTCAATGTAAAGCAGACAAGAGAACCAGTTAACATTTTACCAATGAGAGAGACTCTGGGAGGGAGTTTTGTACATGTACTTTGGAGCAGGAGTGATATTTTGTCTTTTACAAATGATTACCCCAGGTTGAGAGAGAAACCAGTGGAATGGTACCAGCAAGCAGATAGGTTTATGAAGCTTGCAAAATGCCTGTGGGAGGACTTGAATACTCTTTTTGAGATTGTTGTTCCAGCAGATTTGTGGACTGAGTGTAAAAGGAGTGTAGATTGGCCTACAGCGGAACCGTAAAGAGATCAGAAAACAGGTGCACCATCTCCTGAAGTAATGAAATATTACAATAAGGTCATTGAGTTCCTGAAGACAAGAATTTCACAGAAGAACATAGATTGGAGACACATAGATAGAACAGCTCAGGAAGGGAAAGAATCGATTCATGCATACTATGAAAAGATTGTTAAAAGTGTTTAAACATTACAGTGGTACAGAAACAATAGAGCCGAAAGACATGATTCGTTTTGTGTTCAGGTTTGTTGAAGAATTGAGACCAGAGATTAGCCAGACGATTGGGTCATTTGATTTGTTGGCAAGCAAAACCGATTGATGGGGTGTTGCAGTATGCGAAATACTGTAGTGATGAGATTGAATTGAAACAAAAAAGTTGAAAGAGAAAACAATGGTGATGCAGATTAAAGCTGCACAGACAGGGATTCAAGAACATTTTCAGCAGCAGCCGCAGGGAAATGGTATGTTTCAGAATCAAGGCAGAGGGAGAGTATGTGGGAGAATTACATTTCTGGTTGTTAGTCGAAGTGTAGATTTGAATTCTGTGATGATGCAATGAGAGCAGCAGGGAAAGAGAGTGTTACCTTGTCACGTTTGCGGGACAATTGGACATTGGAAACTACAGTGCCCAGTGCTAAATCAGGGGGATGTTGTTCAACAGACAAATGGTATCATTACTTTTCAGAGCATGAGAGGACCAAGAATCAGAGGTCAAATTCAAAATTTCCAGAATGATGTAAATCTGATGCAGGGTTTCCAAACCTTACAGCCAGTGCAGCATGTGCAAAATGTACAACCGCAGGTACAACAAGTACAAATGCCCCATGTACAGCAGATACAACCACAAGTGCAGATGGTCAGACCCTGTTTTGCACCAGCCTCGCAATCCCTTCACCTGCACTTACACACAGTCTCAGACTTCCCTTTCTTTAGGGCCCAGCACAAGCAGCAGACCAGCTCACTCAACAACAAATTCAAATACTTAGACAATTACAAATAATGCAGAGCCCTATGGATTAGCAACAGGTGATGCTTTCTCAGGTGGTCACAAGTCAGAAATTAAACCAGAGTGACAATACAGTACATCAATTTCCTTTACGTAGTAAGAATGAAATAAACAATGTATGGCTCTCGGATAGTTCAGATGAGGAGGAGTGTGTGATGGCTGCATCATTAGAACTGGATCAGAAAGGTCCTTATATGAAAGGGAAAGTGCATGGTCACAAAGTTTCTTTTCTGGTTGATATTGGAGCTACACGCTCAATAGTGAGATCTGCAGAGGTTCCAGATTTACGCTTGTCAGGTAGTTCATTTCAGATTGTGGGAGTTGCAGACAAACATTAGAGAAATCCTATTACAGAACCAGTTATAGTTAAGATTGGTAAGTGTAAGGGTTTACACAAGTTTGTGGTTTGTGACTCAAGTCCAGTGTCACTCCTGGGTAGAGATCTGTTGTGTAAAACAAGATGGTCAATTACTTGCACCAACGAGGGAATTGAGATTCAGACAAACAGTGATGTTGAATACTCAATGCTAACTGTCCACAATGAGTCAGTATGTGGGGAATTTACTTTGATTAGTTTCTGTGGGCCAGAGGTTGAGGAAGCACCTTTGATTAGTCTCTTTCCAGTTTTTGAAATAAAAGATCTTACGGTTGATTTGCAGAAGACTGTTAAGTATAAAGTTTGGGATCATTCAGGAAATTATATTGGGTTGATCAAAGGAGTAGAACCAGTCAGAGTTGCAGTGAAGCCGAATGTGGTTTTTCCTCATACTCCACAATATCCGATGACAATTGGAGCAATCAAGGGTGTAAGACCTTTGATAGAGCAGTTTGACAAGAAAGGAATTTTGAGAGAGGTGTTAAGTAGCCCATGTAATTCACCAATAATGGGTTTGAGAAAAACATGTGGGAAAATTCATCTTGTACAGGATCTGAGGAAAATAAATGACATTGTGATTAAGGCCCTCATTCTGACCTTGGCGGTCGGCGGAGAGGCGGCGGTCGGACCGCGAACAGACCGGCGGTCCAAAAAATGGCATTCTGACCGCGGCGGTCACCGCCGCGATCGACCGCCACTTCCCCACTCCGACCGCCACGGCGGTCATGACCGACGGGCTGGAGTTTGCGCACTCCGGCCCGGCGGTCGCCCCAAGACCGCCACCCGTATCAGGACCCTGCTTACCGCCGTGGTTTCTGGCGGTCGGGAACTGCCATGCGAACCATGGCGGTAGGCACTATCGGGGCCTGGGAATTCCTTCCCTGGCACTGATAGGGGTCCCCCACCACCCCCCACTGCCCCCCCGAGTCCTCCCCCCACCCCCTCCACCCCCCTGCCACCCCCAGAGGTGGTACGAACCCCCTCCCCACCCCCACCCCGAAATGCACATACACGCACCCCGACATGCACGCACCCCAACATGCACATCTGCACACCCCCATGCACGCACACATCACACAACACCCCCCCACCCCCTCACGGACGATCAACTTACCTTGTGCGTTGGTCCTCCGGGAGGCGACGGGAGCCATAGGGACGTGACCGCCGACAGCACACCGCCAACAGAAGACCGCCACACAGAAATGTGGGTCGTTATTCTGGGGGCGGTGTTCTGCTGGCGTGGCGGTGGAGGTTGACCAGTCTCCACTTTCCCGCCGACCGCCAGTCTGGCTGCCGGAGGTTTCCCGGCGGAACGCTCCCAGCGGTGGGAATGCGCACAGCGGCATACCGCCGCGGTCGGCGGTCTTCACCGCGGCGGTAACTCGGCGGTCTTGCGAAAAGACCGCCGAGGTCAGAATGAGGGCCTAAGTGTTGTCCAGTTGTGCCAAATCCAGCTGTGATTATGTTTCAGATCCTATGTGATGCTGAATGGTTTACTGTGAGACCTGTGTCAAGCATTTTTCTCTGTGCCTCTTCATGAGGACAGTAGATATCTCTTTTGTTTTACATTTTTGAGCGAAGTCTACTGGAGGTGTTGAATTCCACAGGGGTTTTTAGAGTCACCATCTATTTTCAACCAGATCTTGAAAAAGAATCTAGAGTCATTGGTAATGCCTTACCAATCGACATTGGTGCAATACATTGATGATCTATTGATTGCATCAAAGACAAAGGAAGGGTGTAAATATGATACAATTGCATCGTTGAATTTCCTGGGAGACAATGGTCATAAAGTGTCCCCCTACTAAATTACAGTATTGTCAGAGAGAGGTGAAGTATTTGGGTCCTCTGATTGAGAAAGGAACTAAGAGAATTTTGAGAGAGAGGGTTGCGACAATTTTGCAGATGAAAGTACCAAGTACACAAAAGGATGTGAGGATGTTTTTGGGAATGGTTGGTTATTGTCGCCAGTGGATTCCTAATTTCTCAGTTATTTCAAAGCCTTTACAGAGACTGATTCATAAAGATGTTTCCGATCCTATAATTATGGATGCAGTTTGTATGAAAACGTTCACTGATCGGAAAGAGAGTTTGTGTCAAGCTCCAGCACTAGGTGTGCCTGATTACACCAAGAGTTTTCTGTTGTTTTGTCATGAAACGGATGCATGTTCTTTGTCTGTTTTGACTCAGACACATGATGGTGTCAATCGTCTAGTAGCATATTTTTGAGCTACTTTGGATCCAGTCGCAGCAGCTTTACCAGGATGCTTGCGGTACGTTGCAGTGGTAGAGCAGAGTATTGCTCAAAGTGAGAACATTGTGATGGGTTACCCTCTTACTGTGATGGTTCCCCATTCAATAGAAATTCTGTTGACTCGTTCAGAGACACAGTATCTGACCAGTTCTAGATTGACCAGATATAAGACTGCAATCTTGGGATCTCCAAATGCGACGATTAAGAGATGTACAGTGCTTAACCAAGCAACCTTACTTCCGGTTGAAAGATAAATTGGATGATACTGAACATGATTGTTTGGAAATTACAGAGTTATGCACAAACCCCAGAGCAGATATTAGAGACACCTGCCTGGAGGACAATGATCAAATTCTTTTTGTTGATGGTTCCTGCTTGAGAGATGATGTGGTCACTTTGAGAGCAGGATACGCAGTATGTACTATCACTGGCATACTGGAAGCTTCATGGCTTCGGGTAGTGTTTTCTGTACAAGTAGCAGAATTGGTGGCTTTTACTAGAGGATGCCAAATTTTGAGTGAGATGAAAGTGACGATCTACACAGATAGTCAATATGGATTCAGCATTGTGCATGACTTTGGCCAAATATGGTCACAAAGAGGTTTCTTAACTTCTTCTGGTTCACCAGTAAGAAATGGTGAGAAAATTCCTGAGTTGTTACAAGCTGTTCAAAAGCCAGAGAAAATTGCTGTGGTGAAATGCAGTGCCCATCAGAGATCACAAGATTACGTGTCATTGGGATGTGCATATGCAGATCAGGTTGCGAAATTTTGTGCCCTGAATGGCATATCTTTCAAAGGAAATTAGGAATTACTTCCTGAAAATGATGAAGTGTATACAAATTTTACTATGCAAATTATTGATACTTTGGAAGAGCTGAAGGCTCTACAAGACAATGTTTCTCAAAGTTTCTAAAGAAGACCACAAGGATTGGATAAAACGTAAATGTGTCCAGAGGGAGGATAATGTCTGGGTGACAGGAGAAGGGAAGGTAGGTTTGCCAAATAGTCTACTGACTCAAATGGCTAGATACTATCATGGTCAAGCACACATAGGGAGAGATGTAATGGTTCGATGTATTACACTGGTTTAATCCAAAGTTTAGACAAGTTGCCGAAGGAGTTTGCCATAGATGCATCGTTTGTCAAAAAATGAACGTTGGCAAAGGGACAGTGCTCAATATGGGACACACTGGCATGGCAGGAGGACCATTTAGCAGAATGCAAATGGATTTCATTGAGATGCCTGCATGTGCTGGTTTGAAGTATGTGTTGGTGATTGTGTGCATTTTCAGTCACTGGATCATGGCTTACCCTATAAGGAGAAATGATAGTCTCAGAGTAGCTAAATTACTGCTTAAAGAGTTAATTCCACTTTTCGGTTTCCCGGTCTCTTTGGAATCAGATAGAGGAAGCCTCTTCAACAATAAAGTGATTAAGTTGCTATGTTCAGCTTTACACATTGATCAGAAACGCCATTGTCGTTACTGCCCAGAAGCTTCAGGACTTGTAGAACAGATGAATGGAACTCTGAAGCCCAGACTGGCAAAGATGTGTGCATCCACGAATTTGAAATGGCCAGATGCTTTGCTGTAGTTTCTAATGTCAATGAGCAAGAAAACAGGATTGTCGCCCCATGAAATCCTCATGAGTAGAGCTATGAGACTAACAGCAGTACCTGCAAATGCTCTGATAAATATTACAGAAGACATGGTGTTAGACTACTGCAAAGGCCTAACTGATGTGGTTCAAACTTTTTCTCATCAGATGGACTCAACCGCACTTCAACAATCTCAAGGCCAAGGACACACCCTGAAGGCTGATGATTGGGTCGTCATTAGTAAGCAAGTGAGGAAGTCATGCTTGGAGCCAAGGTGGAAAGGAGCCTACCAGGTGATATTAAACACAACTACAGCCGTGAAGTGTGCAGGACTTGGGAACTGGATACATGCAAGCCACACTAGGAAAGTGAACAATCCAACAGAACAAGAAGAGCTGTTGAGATTACCTACAGCTAAATGGATTCCAGGGCAAGAGAGAGAAAGAGAAGAACTGGAGACTGTACCTGGAAACGTTCCAATTGATTTACCTACCCATGTATCAGATGAAGAGGAGAGTATCCTGGAAGAGGAGGGTGAATCATCCACGAATGAAGTGGTGAAAGAACCGGTCCAAGGAGAACAAGAGAGAATACCGGTAGAGAGAAACATTGCTCACAGGAAGGTGTCCTCAGAAGCAGGTGGTCTGACTAACCAGACTGAACAGGTGACTGACCCCAATGGAAAGGGAGTTGAGACAGATCCAAGCAAAGAGGGTTTGACTCCTCCTGAACCAGTTGCAGGAACGCCGAAGGAGAAAAGTTCATTTTCGAAGAGTATTAACAAGAAGGCCTTTGAAAGGTGACAACTGGCCACAGAAAATTTCAGAAGCAGAAAAGATAAATGTGGTTCCACCAATTCAAGAAGAAAATCAGATAAACAAAGGAGGAGATCTCAGTGAAGAAGAAGCTGGTAGTAGTCAAAGAGTGAAAAGAAAGAGAGTTGCAAATCGTAAATATTCTGGTCAAGAATGAGCATATGTATCTAACAATGAATGACAAGATGAATTTTTGATTTTTTGTTTGACAGAGACATTCCAAGTTTATATTTTGGCACGAAGAGAAAAGAAAAGACTGATGCTGAATTTTTGAAAATTAAATGAAAAGACTTTGATGAAGTCGTTCCTAATGAGACTTTCATAACCTGACTTGTCAAGCTGCTAAACTGATTTGACAAATTTTTACCAAATTTTTACAAGAAGAATCCTGATAGTGTGAACGAATTTGGGAAAAAAAGAGAAAAAAAAACACAAAAATTTGGAGGGATTGAAGATTGAAAGTTGAAAGATGAAGATTTTTGAAAATGTTGTCTTTTTTTGTTTTTGTTTTTGATCTTTGTTGTATAGCCATAATTTTGTTTACTTCTGCTTTTTGATTCTTTACAGACCATGGGAAACTTTAGTAATCAACACACTAAAAATAGTCGCTGTAAATGTATAGGTATTGGATTGGCAATTGTTTGTGTAATAGTATGTTTGTTACTGATTGTGAGTGTGATTGTTTTTGAGACAAATGGAGCCAACCATACAATAGAAACACTCACAACTGTTAGTCCTTCAGAGTCAACTACTACTCTTTCAGCAATAAATAGGTTTAAAATAGATGATAAATACTTACACGAAGAGAAAGAACTTTCTTCTAATGTCTTCTATCACTTATTGCGTGAGTATGTTGATGTAATGGATGCAAAAGATTGTTATGTCTTTATGCAGATTCCATCCTCTGCTGAGGAGGGAATTGCTTATCATAGTTTACCACTTACTTATGGTATAAGTTGTAGTCTTTTACTAACACGATTCTATAACCAAGAATATATTCAATATTTTTATTCGAATATGGATGTTGTGTTTTCTTTTGTGCCTATTATTAAGGATCTTAGTAAGATAACTAGGGATCACAATATAAAGAGAGTGAAGGGTTTCTTTGAGCCTACATTTACATTTAGAACTGCTTTTGCACATCACAATAATCTTACCTGTTTACTTTCACCTGTAGAAAAGAAGTTTCAAGATAACACAGAAGACGGGAGAAGAGCAATCAAAGTTAAGATAGATAAGGGAATAGTTCACCGTAGACCTGGGATTGATCATGCTTATACTGACATCACTAAACAAGGGAAGTTAGCATTAGATGCACAACATGTAGGAAAGCTTTGTATATATAGGCCGCAAAGTTATTTTGATTTGAATATATGTGGGTACGGGTGAATGTAGGCAAGTGTTTTTGTTTCAGAGTAAATGGAATTTTATGCTAAATGGACAGGATCCTCCAGTGCCTGGAGTATATTATATTTGTGGGAAGAATGCTTATTACTGTCTTCCTAGAGGATGGTATGGCACATGTTATTTGGGAATAGTCTTTCCGAAAATGTACCAGCTGGAAGACTTAAGTAAGTTTCCTAAATTTACTGAAATTCAAATGAGACACAAGCGAGAATCAGTTTCTGGCATTGTGGGAGACATATTTGGAGCAATAATTCCTTCAGTGGGAGTTGTTCTGAATTCAATAAAAATACAGCAGTTGTCTACACTTGTGGATAACATGTTAACGGATTATTCAGGAGCTAGTCTCCTCTTAGATACTGAAATGGCTGCTACAGGAGCTATGGCTCTTCAGAACCGCCTTGCGTTAGACATTCTTTTAGCAGAAGAGGGCGGAATTTGCAAATTACTTGGTCCGCGTCACTGTTGTTCATACATACCGGACAATAGTAAATTAGTTAATGGTTTGATTAACACTTTAACAAAAGATAAAACAGAACTAAAAGAATTAACTGAAACTACTATTTGGGAAAAAGCTAGCAAAGGAATTACTTCAGTGGGAAATTGGCTTGGCAACTTGGGAGAAGGTATTATATTAAAATTGGTCAACTGGATTTCAAATATTGGCCCTCATTCCGACCCTGGCGGTTTGAAACCGCCAGGGTGGAGGGCAACGGAATCACCGCCAACAGGCTGGCAGTGCTTCCAGGGCTATTCTGACCGCGGCGGTAAAGCCGCGGTCAGAAAAGGGGAACCAGCGGTTTCCCGCCGGTTTTCCCCTGGCCCAGGGAATCCTCCATGGCGGCGCTGCTTGCAGCGCCACCATGGGGATTCCGACCCCCTTCCCGCCAGCCTGTTCCTGGCGGTAAAACCCGCCAGGAACAGGATGGCGGGAACGGGTGTCGTGGGGCCCCTGGGGGCCCCTGCACTGCCCATGCCCCCTAACAGGGCCCCACCATGATTTTCACTGTCTGCTATGCAGACAGTGAAAATCGCGACGGGTGCTACTGCACCCGTCGCACCCCTCACCCATTCGAGCCGGCTTCCTCGTTGCAGGGGCTTTCCCGCTGGGCCGGCGGGCGATCTTCTGGAGAGCGCCCGCCGGCCCAGCGGGAAAGTCAAAATGACCCCTGCGGTTATTTGACCGCGGTGCGGTCTTTGGGCGGTTTCCGCCCGGCAGGCGGCGCCCGCCGCCCGCCGGACTCGGAATGAGCCCCATTGTGTTTTGTCTAATTGGAATTTGGGGAATATATCAAATATTTCAAATGATTAAAAGTAGAAGATTTGAAAAGAATCAGAAGAGGGTAGATGTTCAAATGGAAAGATTTTATGGGAGAAATTCAAGGAGAAAGAACATTTTAAAAAAGTGAATGAAACAAGATTCTAAATTGTGAAATGAAATAAATAAATTTATTTTGGGTTTTTGTGTGATGACATATATAGTCATCAAAGGAGGGATTGTGAGAGCTGAAATTTTCTTGATAAATGTTTAGTCTTTACATAATTATACTTACAGAATAATGTGTGAATTAATTTAATAATAATATTGTGTGTACGAAATTGTGACTAACTGAATGCCCACCATCATATGTAAGGCCTATATTTTGTCCGTGCTAACTTAAGCTGATGAAAATATTTTGTCTTGACAAGAGAGTGTGTTTCTTAACTAAAATAAATCTTAGAAACAAACGTGTATTTAGTGGCCTCTGCTGGACTAAAGTAGAAGCAGATGCAAGGTCAATGTGCAATGCAAGCTGTACGAAATGTTTCTAGTGTGTTCCGTAGTATGGCTGACTTAATTTTTTTGTAGTTATGTTTCTAACTTGTATGTCTTTCCTCGAGGGAAAAGAAACGGTGTGGTAACATATTTCGTACTCATTTTTCCTGTGACTTCATATTCTGGTGGAGTGAAAACAAAAAAAGAAGAGGAAGTATAGGATACAAATGTATTAGTTTAGATTTCGTCAATGAAATAACAGCAAATAAAAGAGCTTGGAGTAAACTAATTGTATAACTTTGATATCTGTTAATGTTCTGATTGGTCTTAACTTTCTCACCTCATACTTTATCCAATCATTTTCCTTTAGGGCGTTTACTTTAATGTTTAGTCACCATGAGTTGAGTGCAGATGCTCTTTGTCCGTTTTCCAGGTTGCTGAGTTCCTGAATCTTACTTTATGATCTGTCACGTTGACATTTCATGTTTCCCAGATAGTCTATTGACATTCTGGTACTTTATTAGTTTATGTCTGTTCAATATTGAATTTATACTTTAAATGGTTTAGTGTATCTTATAGTCCAAAATTCTAAACCATTACCCCTGTCCTTATTCCTGTTCCTGTCCTGATGTTGATGCCTGATATTCGTCCCATTGACGAAGTAGACGTTGTTGCTGATATTCGTAGAGATTTGGTAATTGTATGAGATGTGATTTGTTATTTGTCTTTTGTTTTTCAGGTACCAGCTGCAAAAGTTTATTTACTGCTGCTTGTTTTCTAAATTTGTGTTACTAAAACTTTTACATGAAGCCCATCATGGCCATGCTAATTAGTAGTTAGTGAGGGAGGCGTTACTCACATGCACATTAATTGTCTGTGATCATTATTCAGATGTGTTCAATTTCTCTTGCTCAGATTCTATAGCTATGGTTTTGTGTAATAACCATTGAGATAATTTGGCTTTTTGCATTGATTAAACTTAGATGTATTCAGTGTTCGAATCAGCCTTTGTTGTTTCTCTAGATGTATCATTTGTGTTTGAGAATTATTTTTGTGACCTTGGTGTTGTTAATATAGGGAAATAAATTATTATCTTCTTAATAAACTGGTGTGGTCATTGAAGTTGGATTGATTATCATATGTTATATGTGATGTTTATGACATATTCCGAATTACATTTTCTCAAAACAGATTCGGTTCGGTTCATCAACCTAGTGTGTGAAATCTACTATCTAGTGTTTTGTGACTCAAATATAGCTAGGGTTTCTCCACGTCAACACAGCCACAGGATAATCAGGTACAGCACCGAGTACACAAGGACAGGTGCAGCAACAGGCTCAAAGGTACAGCACTGAGTACACAAGGACAGGTACAGCCACAGGCTCACAGGTACAGCACCGAGTACACAAGGACAGGTACAGCCACAGGCTCACAGGTAGAGTACCAGGTACACAAGGACAGGTGCAGCCACAGGCTCACAGGTACAGCACCAGGTACACAAGGACAGGTGCAGCCACAGGCTCACAGGTACAGCACCGAGTACACAAGGACAGGTGCAGCAACAGGCTCAAAGGTACAGCACTGAGTACACAAGGACAGGTACAGCCACAGGCTCACAGGTACAGCACCGAGTACACAAGGACAGGTACAGCCACAGGTTCACAGGTACAGTACCAGGTACACAAGGACAGGTGCAGCCACAGGCTCACAGGTGCAGCACCAGGTACACAAGGACAGGTGCAGCCACAGGCTCACAGGTGCAGCACCAGGTACACAAGGACAGGTGCAGCCACAGGCTCACAGGTACAGCACCGAGTACACAAGGACAGGTATAGCCACAGGCTCACAGGTACGACACCAGGTACACAGGGACAGGTACAGCCACAGGCTTACAGGTACAGCACCGAGTACACAAGGACAGGTACAGCCACAGGCTTACAGGTTCAGCACCGAGGACAAAAGGACAGGTCCAGCACCAAGTACACAAGGACAGGTGCAGCCATAGGCTAGCAGGTACAGTGTCAAGTACACAAGAACAGGTTCCAACCACAGGCTCACAGGTACAGCACCTAGTATGGAAGAACAGGTGTAACACAAGCTAACAGGGCAAACTGCACAAGAACAGGTAAAGCCACGAGTACATAAGGACAGGTACAGCCACAGGATAATCAGGTACAGCACTGAGTACAGGCTCACAGGTGCAACACAGAGTACACAAGGACGGGTCCAGCCACAGGCTCATAGATACAGCACCGAGTACACAAGGACAGGTACAGCCACAGGCTAACAGGTACAGCACCAAGGACACAAGGACAGGTGCAGCCACAGGCTAACAGAAGCAGCACCAGGTACACAAGGACAGGTAGAGCCACAAGCTAACAGGGACAGCGTCAAGTACACAACAACAGGTGCAGCCACAGACTAAGAGGTACAGCATCTAGTATGGAAGAACAGGTGCAACACAAGCTAACAGGGCAAACTGCACAAGGACAGTGTAGGAGGCTGGACTGGCTTGTAGTGAGTACCAAGGGGTACTTGCACCTTGCACCAGGCCCAGTTATCCCTTATTAGTGTATAGGGTGTCTAGCAGCTTAGGCTGATAGATAATGGTAGCTTAGCAGAGCAGCTTAGGCTGAACTAGGAGACGTGTGAAGCTACTACAGTACCACTTAGTGTCATATGCACAATATCATAAGAAAACACAATACACAGTTATACTAAAAATAAAGGTACTTTATTTTTATGACAATATGCCAAAGTATCTTAGAGTGTACCCTCAGTGAGAGGATAGGAAATATACACAAGATATATGTACACAATACCAAAAATATGCAGTATAGTCTTAGAAAACAGTGCAAACAATGTATAGTTACAATAGGATGCAATGGGGACACATAGGGATAGGGGCAACACAAACCATATACTCCAAAAGTGGAATGCGAACCACGAATGGACCCCAAACCTATGTGACCTTGTAGAGGGTCGCTGGGACTATTAGAAAATAGTGAGGGTTAGAAAAATAGCCCACCCCAAGACCCTAAAAAGTGAGTGCAAAGTGCACTAAAGTTCCCCAAAGGACACAGAAGTCGTGAAAGGGGAATTCTGCAGGAAAGACACAAACCAGCAATGCAACAACGATGGATTTCCAGTCGAGGGTACCTGTGGAACAAGGGGACCAAGTCCAAAAGTCACAAGCAAGTCGGAGATGGGCAGATGCCCAGGAAATGCCAGCTGTGGGTGCAAAGAAGCTTCTACTGGGCAGAAGAAGCTTAGGTTTCTGCAGGAATGACAAGGGCTAGAGACTTCCCCTTTGGAGGACGGATCCCGCACGCCGTGGAGAGTCGTGCAGAAGTGTTTTCCCGCCAAAAGACCGCCAACAAGCCTTGATAGCTGCAAATCGTGCGGTAAGCGTTTTTGGATGCTGCTGTGGCCCAGGAGGAACCAGGATGTCGCAAATAGCATCAGGAGACAGAGGGAAAGTCGAGCAAGACAAGGAGCCCTCTCAGCAGCAGGTAGCACCCAGAGAAGTGCCAGAAACAGGCACTACGAGGATGCGTGAAACAGTGCTCACCCGAAGTCGCACAAAGGAGTCCCACGTCGTCGGAGAACAATTTAGGAGGTCGTGCAATGCAGGTTAGAGTGCCGTGGACCCAGGCTTGGCTGTGCAAAAAGGATTTCCGCTGGAAGTGCACAGAGGCTGGAGTAGCTGCAAAAGTCGCGGTTCCCAGCAATGCAGTCTGGCGTGGGGAGGCAAGGACTTACCTCCACCAAACTTGGACTGAAGAGTCACTGGACTGTGGGAGTCACTTGGACAGAGTTGCTGGATTCAAGGGACCTCGCTCGTCATGCTGAGAGGAGACCCAAGGGACCGGTAATGCAGCTTTTTGGTGCCTGCGGTTGCAGGGGGAAGATTCCGTCGACCCACGGGAGATTTCTTCGGAGCTTCTAGTGCAGAGAGGAGGCAGACTACCCCCACAGCATGCACCACCAGGAAAACAGTCGAGAAGGCGGCAGGATCAGCGTTACAGAGTTGCAGTAGTCGTCTTTGCTACTATGTTGCGGTGTTGCAGGCTTCCAGCGCGGTCAGCAGTCGATTCCTTGGCAGAAGGTGAAGAGAGAGATGCAGAGGAACTCGGATGAGCTCTTGCATTCGTTATCTAAGGAATCCCAAGAGACAGAGACCCTAAATAGCCAGAAAAGAGGGTTTGGCTACCTAGGAGAGAGGATAGGCTAGCAACACCTGAAGGAGCCTATCAGGAGGAGTCTCTGACGTCACCTGGTGGCACTGGCCACTCAGAGCAGTCCAGTGTGCCAGCAGCACCTCTGTTTCCAAGATGGCAGAGGTCTGGAGCACACTGGAGGAGCTCTGGGCACCTCCCAGGGGAGGTACAGGTCAGGGGAGTGGTCACTCCCCTTTCCTTTGTCCAGTTTCGCGCCAGAGCAGGGCTAAGGGGTCCCTGAACCGGTGTAGACTGGCTTATGCAGAAATGGGCACCAAATGTGCCCATGAAAGCATTTCCAGAGGCTGGGGGAGGCTACTCCTCCCCTGCCTTCACACCATTTTCCAAAGGGAGAGGGTGTAACACCCTCTCTCAGAGGAAGTCCTTTGTTCTGCCATCCTGGGCCAGTTCTGGCTGGACCCCAGGAGGGCAGATGCCTGTCTGAGGGGTTGGCAGCAGCAGCAGCTGCAGTGAAACCCCGGGAAAGGCAGTTTGGCAGTACCAGGGTCTGTGCTACAGACCACTGGGATCATGGGATTGTGCCAACTATGCCAGGATGGTATAGAGGGGGCAATTCCATGATCATAGACATATTACATGGCCATATTCGGAGTTACCATTGTGAAGCTACATATAGGTAGTGACCTATATGTAGTGCACGCGTGTAATGGTGTCCCCGCACTCACAAAGTCCGGGGAATTGGCCCTGAACAATGTGGGGGCACCTTGGCTAGTGCCAGGGTGCCCACACACTAAGTAACTTAGCACCCAACCTTTACCAGGTAAAGGTTAGACATATAGGTGACTTATAAGTTACTTAAGTGCAGTGTAAAATGGTTGTGAAATAACGTGGACGTTATTTCACTCAGGCTGCAGTGGCAGGCCTGTGTAAGAATTGTCAGAGCTCCCTATGGGTGGCAAAAGAAATGCTGCAGCCCATAGGGATCTCCTGGAACCCCAATACCCTGGGTACCTCAGTACCATATACTAGGGAATTATAAGGGTGTTCCAGTAAGCCAATGTAAATTGGTGAAATTGGTCACTGGCCTGTTAGTGACAATTTGAAAGAAATGAGAGAGCATAACCACTGAGGTTCTGATTAGCAGAGCCTCAGTGAGACAGTTAGTCACTACACAGGTAACACATTCAGGCACACTTATGAGCACTGGGGCCCTGGATGACAGGGTCCCAGTGACACATACAACTAAAACAACATATGTACAGTGAAAAATGGGGGTAACATGCCAGGCAATATGGTACTTTCCTACACAACCCCCCTCCCCCAAACGAAGGACAATAAGACTAGCCATGACCTGATGAGTCTTCATTGTCTAAGTGGAAATATCTGGAGAGTCCATCTGCATTGGAGTGGCTACTCCCAGGTCTATGTTCCACTGTATAGTCCATTCCCTGTAGGGATATGGACCACCTCAACAATTTAGGATTTTCACCTTTCATTTGTTTTAGCCAAAGTAGAGGTTTGTGGTCTGTCTGAACAATGAAGTGAGTGCCAAACAGGTATGGCCTCAACTTCTTCAGTGCCCAGACCACAGCAAAGGCCTCCCTCTCAATGGCAGACCAACGTTTTTCTCTAGGGGTCAACCTCCTACTAATAAAAGCAACAGGTTGATCCTGGCCCTCAGAATTAAGTTGTGATAGCACTGCCCCTACTCCTAATTCAGATGCATCAGTCTGGACATAGAATTTTTTAGAGTAACAAGGGCTTTTCAGGACAGGTGCAGAGCACATGGCCTGCTTCAGCTCCTCAAACGCTTTCTGACAGTTTGCTGTCCATAATACCTTTTTAGGCATTTTCTTGGATGTGAGAGTCATTAAGAGGGGCTGCAATGGAGCCATAGTTCTTAATGAACCTCCTATAGTACCCAGTGAGGCCTAGGAAGGCTCTCACCTGAGTCTGAGTAGTAGGGGGAACCCAATCAATAATTGTTTGGATTTTCCCCTGAAGTGGTGCAATCTGTTCCCCACCAACAAGGTGTCCCAGATAAACCACCTTACCCTGCCCTATCTGGCACTTTGAAGCCTTGATAGTGAGGCCTGCCTTTTGCAGGGCCTCTAAAACTTTCCATAGGTGGACCAGGTGATCATCCCAGCTGGAGCTAAAGACAGCTATATCGTCCAAATATGCTGCACTGAAAGCTTCCAGCCCTTGCAGGACTGTGTTCACCAACCTCTGAAAAGTGGCAGGTGCATTTTTCAATCCAAAAGGCATTACTGTGAACTGGTAATGGCCTCCAATGGTTGAAAATGCAGTTTTAGGTTTAGCATCTTCTGATAATTTGATCTGCCAATACCCTGCAGTCAAATCAAAAGTGCTTAGATACTGCCCTGGGTATAGGGTGAGCATCAGTTTTGGTTACCTGGTTGAGACCTCTGTAGTCTACACAAAACCGCATTTCCTTCTTTCCATCTTTGGAATGGGGTTTTGGTACAAGTACCACAGGAGAAGCCCATGGACTTTCAGAGTGCTCAACCACTCCCAGTTCTAACATTTTCTGCACCTCTTGCTTTATGCAGTCTCTGACATGGTCAGGCTGCCTATAGATCTTACTTTTGACAGGTAAACTGTCTCCAGTATCTATAGTGTGCTCACACCAAGAAGTGGTACCTGGCACAGTAGAGAAGAGTTCAGAAAACTGACCCAGGAGATTTATGCAATGGTCTTTCTGCTCAGCAGTAAGACAATCAGCCAAAACTACACCTTCCACAAGAGCATCTTGTTCTGTGGAAGAGAAGAGATCAGGTAGAGGATCACTGTCTTCTTCCTGTCCCTCATCAGTTGCCATGAGCAGGGTGAGATCAGCCCTGTCATAGTAGGGTTTCAGGTGGTTGACATGGAGCACCCTAAGGGGACTCCTGGCAGTGCCTAAGTCAACTAAGTAGGTGACTTCACCCTTTTCCTCAACAATTGTGTGGGGTCCACTCCATTTATCTTGGAGTGCTCTTGGGGCCACAGGCTCCAAGACCAACACTTTCTGCCCTGGTTTGTACTGAACCAAAACAGCCTTCTGATCATGCCATTGCTTCTGGAGCTCTTGGCTGGCCTGAAGGTTTTTACTGGCCTTTTTCATATACTCAGCCATCCTTGATCTGAGGCCAAGTACATAATCCACAATATCTTGTTTTGGAGCTTTAAAAGGTTGTTCTCAACCCTCCTTGACAAGTGTTAGTGGACCCCTAACAGGGTGACCAAAGAGGAGTTCAAAGGGGCTGAAGCCCACTCCTTTCTGGGGTACCTCCCTGTAGGCAAAAAGGAGGCATGGTAACAGGATATCCTATCTCCTGCGGAGTTTTTCAGGGAGATCCATAATCATGCCTTTGAGAGTTTTGTTAAATCTCTCCACCAGTCCATTTGTTTGTGGATGATAGGGTGTAGTGAACTTGTAAGTTACACCACACTCCTTCCACATGGCCTTTAAGTATGCAGACATGAAATTGCTTCCCCTGTCTGATACTACTTCCTTTGGGAAGCCCACCCTGGAAAATATTCCCAGGAGGGCCTTTGCCACTGCAGGTGCTGTAGTGGTCCTTAAAGGAATAGCTTCAGGATATCTTGTGGCATGGTCCACTACCACCAAGATAAACCTATTGCCTGAAGCAGTAGGAGGGTCAAGGGGGCCAACTATGTCAACCCCTATCCTTTCAAAGGGAACCCCAACCACAGGCAGTGGAATAAGGGGTGCCTTTGGAGTGCCACCTGTCTTGCCACTGGCTTGACAGGTTTCACAGGACTTACAAAATTCCTTTGTGTCCTCAGACATCCTAGGCCAATGAAACAAGGGGACAAGTCTGTCCCAAGTTTTCATTTGTCCCAGGTGTCCAGCTAGGGGAATGTCGTGGGCTAGAGTTAGGAGGAACTTTCTGTACTCCTGAGGAATCACTAACCTCCTGGCAGTTCCAGGTTTAGGATCCCTTGCTTCAGTGTACAAGAGGTTGTCCTCCCAGTAAACTCTGTGAGAGTCACTGACATCCCCATTAGCCTGTTTGACAGCTTGCTGTCTTAGACCCTCTAGTGTGGGACAGGTTTGCTGTGCCACACTCAGCTCCTCCCTGGCAGGCCCCCCTTCACCCAAAAGCTCAGCAGTGTCTGCTTCCAGCTCCTCTGGTGTAGGTTCTGCACAGGGTGGAAATTCTTCTTCCTCAGAAGTAGAATCCACTGTAGAGGGAGGGATAGTAGGAAGTGCTTTACTTCTACTAGCCCTAGCTTTAGGGAGCACTTGGTCCATTGTTCCAGGATCCAAGCTTCCCTGTCCTTTTTGCTATTTGGCCTGAGCCCTGGTTAAAGCAAAAATATGCCCTGGGATGCCCAGCATTGCTGCATGGGCCTCCAACTCCACATCTGACCAAGCTGATGTCTCCAAATCATTTCCTAGTAGACAGTCTACAGGTAAATCTGTGGCTACCACAACTTTCTTTGGACCAGTAACCCCCCCCCAGTTGAGATTTACAACAGCCATGGGGTGGCTAAGTGTGTTGTTGTGAGCATTGGTTACTTGGTACTGGTGACCAAGTAGGTGTTGTTCAGGGTGGACCAGTTTCTCTATTACCATTGTAACACTGGCTCCAGTGTCCCTGTAGGCCTGAACCTCAACACCATTTATTAGGGGTAGCTGCTTGTACTTATCCATATTAAGGGGACAAGCAACTAAGGTGGCTAAATCAATAGCCCCCTCAGAGACTAACACAGCCTCTGTGGTCTCCCTAACAAGACCAACCCCAACTAAGTTACCAATAGTGAGCCCAGCTACTCCCTTGGATTGGCTATTAGTAGGTTTGCTCCCACCACCACTGCTATTAGTAGGGACACTAGGTGTAGCAGTAGGGGTTGTAGTGGTAGGAGGCTTGGTGCTTTTCTTTGGACAACTGGGATCTGTTGTCCAATGGCCTTTCATTTTACATAAATAGCACCATGGTTTATTTTCCTTGTTTTGATTAGAAGAGGATTTGGGCCCACCACCCCCACCAGAGTGTTTTTGTGGGCCTGATGAAGACTCATTTTTAGATTTGTTCCCACCCTTGTCAGAAGACTTACCATCCTTCTTCTTGCCATCTTTGTCACCACCTGTATGAACTATTCTGTTCACCCTTGTTCTGACCCATTTGTCTGCCTTCTTTCCCAATTCTTGGGGAGAGGTCAGATCAGAGTCCACCAAGTACTGGTGCAACAAATCAGACACACAATTATTATGAATATGCTCTCTCAGGATCAAGTTATACAGGCTGTCATAATCAGTAACTTTACTGCCATGTAACCACCCCTACAAAGGCCTTCACTGAATGGTCAATGAAATCAACCCAGTCTTGTGAAGACTCCTTTTTGGTCTCTCTGAACTTTAACCTGTATTGTTCAGTGGTTAAGCCATAACCATCCAGGAGTGCATTCTTAAGAACTTTGTAATCATTAGCTTCATTTTCTTTCACAGTAAGGAGCCTATCCCTACCTTTTCCACTAAATGATAGCCATAGGATAGCAGCCCACTGCCTTTGAGGGACATCCTGTACAGCACAGGCCCTCTCACGTGCAGCAAACCACATGTTAATGTCACCCCCCTCCTTATAAGGGGGAACTATCTTGTGCAGATTCCTGGAATCATGCTCTTTTGCAGGATGACTATGGGGAATACTGCTGCTGCCACCATGGGTTTCTAAACCCAGTTTCTGTCTCTCCTTCTCTACTTCTAAAGTCTGTCTCTCCAAATCCAGCTGTTGCTTCTTGAGCTTCAGTCTGGTTTGTTCCACTCTCAATCTATTGAGCTCCCTTTCTAACAATCTGTCATCAGGGTGGGTGGGAGGGACATGTCTTGAAACAGAAGTATGATGAGAATGGACAGAAGGAGACCTGTCCCTTACAGAGGGCACCCTAACAGCTTGGCTAACTGAAACATAATTTCTACTGTGATGAGAATGAATGCTCTTGCTATGATGTGAGACAACACTATCTGTATGGTGTGACTCAACATCAGTACCAACTATGCTAGACTGTCTAGTAATGGGCAGGCTTGGAAGTTTATTTCCTGAATCTTTTCCTGGGGGAGTCCCTGGATCAGATTGGCAACCATTAGCTACTTTTTCAACAGATGGGGCACTTCTAGCCTTATCTTGTTCTCTAAGCATGTTAAGTAACAATTCCAAGGAAGGATTCTTCCCTACACTCAAACCTCTCTCTATGCAGAGACTCCTTGCTCCTTTCCAGCTAAGGTGATCATATGCAATTTTGGACAGATCAACATTTTGGCCTGTGCCAGACATTTTTAGAGAGAGTTAAAGTGATAGAAAAAGAGAAAAAAGTTTGTCAGAGCTTTTAGAAAGACAGAGAAAAAAACTTTTTAACCTTTTTAGAACTTTTTGAAAGTTTAGAAGTACTTTTCAGCACTTAGAAAAGAGTGAAAAGAGGAAATGCAAAACTTTTTAGCTATGTGTACACACACTGAACTTGTTTTGTATATTTTTCTCTTATGAAAAGTACAATGACAAGGGTGGTAAGTAGTCTCAAAGCACTTATCCCACCGCTGCACAACCAATGTAGGAGGCTGGACTGGCTTGTAGTGAGTACCAAGGGGTACTTGCACCTTGCACCAGGCCCAGTTATCCCTTATTAGTGAATAGGGTGTCTAGCAGCTTAGGCTGATAGATAATGGTAGCTTAGCAGAGCAGCTTAGGCTGAACTAGGAGACGTGTGAAGCTACTACAGTACCACTTAGTGTCATATGCACAATATCATAAGAAAACACAATACACAGTTATACTAAAAATAAAGGTACTTTATTTTTATGACAATATGCCAAAGTATCTTAGAGTGTACCCTCAGTGAGAGGATAGGAAATATACACAAGATATATGTACACAATACCAAAAATATGCAGTATAGTCTTAGAAAACAGTGCAAACAATGTATAGTTACAATAGGATGCAATGGGGACACATAGGGATAGGGGCAACACAAACCATATACTCCAAAAGTGGAATGCGAACCACGAATGGACCCCAAACCTATGTGACCTTGTAGAGGGTCGCTGGGACTATTAGAAAATAGTGAGGGTTAGAAAAATAGCCCACCCCAAGACCCTAAAAAGTGAGTGCAAAGTGCACTAAAGTTCCCCAAAGGACACAGAAGTCGTGAAAGGGGAATTCTGCAGGAAAGACACAAACCAGCAATGCAACAACAATGGATTTCCAGTCGAGGGTACCTGTGGAACAAGGGGACCAAGTCCAAAAGTCACAAGCAAGTCGGAGATGGGCAGATGCCCAGGAAATGCCAGCTGTGGGTGCAAAGAAGCTTCTACTGGACAGAAGAAGCTTAGGTTTCTGCAGGAACGACAAAGGCTAGAGACTTCCCCTTTGGAGGACGGATTCCTCACGCCGTGGAGAGTCGTGCAGAAGTGTTTTCCCGCCAAAAGACTGCCAACAAGCCTTGCTAGCTGCAAATCATACAGTAAGCATTTTTTAATGGTGCTGTGGCCCAGGAGGGACCAGGATGTCGCAAATTGCGTCAGGAGACAGAGGGGACGTCGTGCAAGACAAGGAGCCCTCTCAGCAGCAGGTAGCACCCAGAGAAGTGCCAGAAACAGGCACTATGAGGATGTGTGAAACGGTGCTCACCCGAAGTCGCACAAAGGAGTCCCACGTCGTCGGAGAACAACTTAGGAGGTCGTGCAATGCAGGTTAGAGTGCCGTGGACCCAGGCTTGGCTGTGCACAAAGGATTTCCGCCGGAAGTGCACAGAGGCCGGAGTAGCTGCAAAAGTCGCGGTTCCCAGCAATGCAGTCTGGCGTGGGGAGGCAAGGACTTACCTCCACCAAACTTGGACTGAAGAGTCACTGGACTGTGGGAGTCACTTGGACAGAGTTGCTGGATTCGAGGGACCTCGCTCGTCGTGCTGAGAGGAGACCCAAGGGACCGGTAATGCAGCTTTTTGGTGCCTGCGGTTGCAGGGGGAAGATTCCGTCGACCCACGGGAGATTTCTTCGGAGCTTCTGGTGCAGAGAGGAGGCAGACTACCCCCACAGCATGCACCACCAGGAAAACAGTCGAGAAGGCGGCAGGATCAGCGTTACAGAGTTGCAGTAGTCGTCTTTGCTACTATGTTGCAGTGTTGCAGGCTTCCAGCGCGGTCAGCAGTCGATTCCTTGGCAGAAGGTGAAGAGAGAGATGCAGAGGAACTCGGATGAGCTCTTGCATTCGTTATCTAAGGAATCCCAAGAGACAGAGACCCTAAATAGCCAGAAAAGAGGGTTTGGCTACCTAGGAGAGAGGATAGGCTAGCAACACCTGAAGGAGCCTATCAGGAGGAGTCTCTGACGTCACCTGGTGGCACTGGCCACTCAGAGCAGTCCAGTGTGCCAGCAGCACCTCTGTTTCCAAGATGGCAGAGGTCTGGAGCACACTGGAGGAGCTCTGGGCACCTCCCAGGGGAGGTACAGGTCAGGGGAGTGGTCACTCCCCTTTCCTTTGTCCAGTTTCGCGCCAGAGCAGGGCTAAGGGGTCCCTGAACCGGTGTAGACTGGCTTATGCAGAAATGGGCACCAAATGTGCCCATGAAAGCATTTCCAGAGGCTGGGGGAGGCTACTCCTCCCCTGCCTTCACACCATTTTCCAAAGGGAGAGGGTGTAACACCCTCTCTCAGAGGAAGTCCTTTGTTCTGCCATCCTGGGCCAGGCCTGGCTGGACCCCAGGAGGGTAGATGCCTGTCTGAGGGGTTGGCAGCAGCAGCAGCTGCAGTGAAACCCCGGGAAAGGCAGTTTGGCAGTACCAGGGTCTGTGCTACAGACCACTGGGATCATGGGATTGTGCCAACTATGCCAGGATGGTATAGAGGGGGCAATTCCATGATCATAGACATATTACATGGCCATATTCGGAGTTACCATTGTGAAGCTACATATAGGTAGTGACCTATGTGTAGTGCACGCGTGTAATGGTGTCCCCGCACTCACAAAGTCCGGGGAATTGGCCCTGAACAATGTGGGGGCACCTTGGCTAGTGCCAGGGTGCCCACACACTAAGTAACATAGCACCCAACCTTTACCAGGTAAAGGTTAGACATATAGGTGACTTATAAGTTACTTAAGTGCAGTGTAAAATGGTTGTGAAATAACGTGGACGTTATTTCACTCAGGCTGCAGTGGCAGGCCTGTGTAAGAATTGTCAGAGCTCCCTATGGGTGGCAAAAGAAATGCTGCAGCCCATAGGGATCTCCTGGAACCCCAATACCCTGGGTACCTCAGTACCATATACTAGGGAATTATAAGGGTGTTCCAGTAAGCCAATGTAAATTGGTAAAATTGGTCACTAGCCTGTTAGTGACAATTTGAAAGAAATGAGAGAGCATAACCACTGAGGTTCTGATTAGCAGAGCCTCAGTGAGACAGTTAGTCACTACACAGGTAACACATTCAGGCACACTTATGAGCACTGGGGCCCTGGATGACAGGGTCCCAGTGACACATACAACTAAAACAACATATATACAGTGAAAAATAGGGGTAACATGCCAGGCAAGATGGTACTTTCCTACAGACAGGTACAGCCAGGTGCTAACAGGTACAGCACCGAGTACATAAGGACTGGTACAGCACCGAGTACACAAGGACAGGTGCAGCCAAAGGCTCACAGGTACAGCACCAAGTACACAAGGACAGGTGCAGCCACAGGCTCATAGCTACAGCACCAAGTACACAAGGAGAGGTGCAGCCACAGGCTCACAGGTACAGTAGAGAGTACACAAAGACTGGTGTACCACAGGCCCACAGGTACAGCACCTAGTACACAAGGACAGGTGCAGACACAGTCTCACAGGTACAGCACCAGGTACACAAGGACAGGTGCAGCCATAGAACAACAGGTACAGCACCAAGTACACAAGGACAGGTGCAGCCACAGGCTCACAGGTACAGCACTGAGTACACAAGGACAGGTACAGCCACAGCTCACAGGTGCAGCACCGAGGACACAAGGACAGGTACAGCCACAGGCTCACAGGTACAGCACCAGGTACACAAGGACAGGTGCAGCCACATACCAACAGGTACAGCACCGAGTACATAAGGACAGGTGCAGCCACAGGCAAACAGGTACAGCACCAGGTACACAAGGACAGGTGCAGCCACAGGGTCACAGCTACAGCACCAGTTACACAAGGACAGGTGCAGCCACAGGCTCACAGGTACAGCACCAGTTACACAAGGACAGGTACAGCCACAGGGTCACAGGTATAGCACGAGGTACACAAGGACAGGTGCAGCCACAGGCTCACAGGTACAGCACCCGGAACACAAGGACAGGCGCAGCCACAGGGTCACAGGTACAGCACCAGGTACACAAGGACAGGTGCAGCCACAGGCTCACATGTACAGCACTGAGTACACAAGGACAGGGACAGCACCAGGTACACAAGGACAGGTGCAGCCACAGGCTCACAGGTACAGCACCAGTTACACAAGGACAGGTGCAGCCACAGGCTCCCAGGTACTGCACGAGGTACACAAGGACAGGTGCAGCCACATGCTCACAGGTACAGCACCAGGTACACAAGGACAGGTGCAGCCACAGGCTCACAGGTACAGCACCCGGAAAACAAGGACAGGTGCAGCCACAGGCTCACAGGTACAGCACCGAGTACACATGGACAGGTGCAGCCACATTCTCACAGGTACAGCACTAGGTACACAAGGACAGGCACAGGCTCACAGGTACAGCACTGAGTACACAAGGACAGGTGCAGCCACAGGCTCACACGTACAGCACCAGGTGCACAGGGACGGGTGCAGCCACAGGCTCACAGGTACAGCATCGAGTACACAAGGACAGGTGCAGCCACAGGCTCACAGGTGCAGCACCAGGTCCACAAGGACAGGGACAGCACCAGGTCCACAAGGACAGGTACAGCACCGAGTACACAAGCACAGGTGCAGCCACAGGCTCACAGGTGCAGCACCAGGTACACAAGGACAGGTGCAGCCACAGGCTCACAGGTGCAGCACAAGGTCCACAAGGACAGGTGCAGCCACAGGCTCACAGGTGCAGCACCAGGTCCACAAGGACAGGTGCAGCCACAGGGTCACAGGTACAGCACCAGGTACACAAGGACAGGGACAGTGCCGAGTACACAAGCACAGGTGCAGCCACGGGCTCACAGGCACAACACCGAGCACACAGGGCTGTCAGGGCGAGCACATCTGCAGGGAGTACATTTTAGGGGCCCTGGTGTGTAAATATGACACAATGCTCTGTGGAGGTGCAGTGGGGGGGTGCACAGCTGTGCTCCTGGCTGCAGATCTGCTGTCGTGAGAAGCGTATTGAGGCCCCTGCCGGACACCTGTGTTGAACCTCCAAGGGCTCCCTCTATGCGGGTGTGGGCAGGTGGTGGCGTCTGGTGCCAGCCTCGCTGCCTGCAGTGCCAGCAGCTGCCCGTCTGCCCCCGCTGCCTTCCTCCAGTATCACACAGTCAGTCAGTCCAGGCCTGCGCCGCTACGCGGCATCTTAATAACTTTGCAGTCGCAAAAAAGGGCAGCAGCGTTTAAAAAAAAGAAAAATCACTTCGATTTGCAGCAGGCGCTGTGGTTAAAAGAGAAGCGAAGGGCGCATTGGTACTGGGGGCATCGCGAGCTATCGACGACAGTACAGAATCGGAATATGATGGGAGCGACGCCTGGGTGTGTGCTGCGTGCCTAAGTACACACACAGGGGCGAGCACACAGAGACACACGCAGGGACAAACAGGCACACACTTGGGCCCATATTTATACTTCTTTAGCGCCGCATTCACGCCGCTTTTTGTAAGTTTGCACCGCTTTTGCGTAAAACAATTACGCAAATGCGGCGCTAAAAAAGTATAAATATGGTCCTTGATCTATAAATAAGGGGATCCTTTTAAATTAATTCCTTCGAGAGCTCACGAAACGCGTAAATTAACATACATATAGTAACATATACACATATCTATGTTTATATATAATCGTCACTGAAAAAAAATAAGGTTACAGGGACGTTATAGTTAGGCTCAAATTTGAAAGGTACCAAACCATAGAAATTCACCTGTTCTAGTTATCTCAAGTAACTATAACTTGTGCCCTAAGATAACTATAACCTGCGCCCCCTTAATGCAGTTTTCTCGTCAAATATTTTACTGCAATTTTACATTGATATATCAATGATGTTATCAAAGATGTCATGAGTGCTGTATTTTGTGGGGTAATTAGCAGTGCATGACGAGTGCGCGATTTACAGTTACCTTACGACACGAGTTATAGTTACTTGAGGTAACTAATTATAACTGGAGAATTCTATGGTTTTGTATTTTTAAATTTTTTAAATGCGAGCCTAACTATAACTCCCTCTAAACTTTGGATTTTTAAGAGAATTCTTATGTTTTGTTTAAATTCTATTTCCTAACTATAACGTCCCTGTAACTTTTGTTTTTTCCACTTTTTTTTAACCTTTTTTTTAACGTAAAGTAATTTGCATTAATATATGTTAATCCAACCACCACCACACATGGCCTACAACCAGGGCCTTTGGCCAACCCCTATAACCACCCAACCTTGCACCGCACAAAGCCTTCGGCCGTGCATGGTTTGGTTGGCCGCAGGCCAGGCCTGCAGCTGGTAACTGGGGCCAACCCCCCTATCCACCCAAACCCGCACTACGCACGGCCTTTGGCCATGTGCAGCAGGAGCTGGCTGCAGGTCCGCCTGGCCCCCCATCTGATTTCGCCCCGAGGACCCCATTCCCTGGGGCCTAGCCTTCTAAAGTTTTTGTTTGGGGGTTAGGGGGCAGCGCAGCCCCCCCTCCCCTGGCCAATTTCACCCATGGAGAGCCCAACCCCCAGGGCCCAGCATTTACATATTTATTTTTTGGGGGGAGGAGGGCCACATGATCCCCTCCCCGGGCCTATCTCAGCCCCAGGAACAGCATTGCCCGGGCATTTATTTTGGGGGAAGGGGGACCACGTGGCCCCCCTCTCCTGGCTGATTTCGGCCCTTGGGACCCCATCCCATGGGGCCCAGTCTTCATATATTATTTTTTTGGGGGAGGGGATCGTGCTGACCCCCCTCACCAGGCCAATCTCGGCCCTAGGGACCCCAGGGTCCAGCCATGTCATGTGGCTGCCCCCAGAGCACCCAATCTAAATGGCTGGGGACCGCACGGGAAGCCTGAAGGCCCCTATGGTCCCAGCTGGCTCCTCACCTCCTGTGGCAGCCAGCATTGCTGTTACAGAGAGCGAGCTGCTAATGATGCAGCTCCCTCTCTGTGAGAGAAATATTTTCCTCTGTTTCCCTGTCTGCATCTCTGCAGGCAGAGAAACAGAGGAAACCTCCGCTTCCAGCAAGTGAGAGCTGTTTGACAGCTCTCACTTGCTGGAACTGGAGTTTTTGCTCTGACTTGGCCAGTAATGTAAATGGATGTGGGACTACCACCTTCCTGGGGCTTTAACCATAATTAAGGGGGGGGGGAGGCGCATGCCCCTCCACAACCCCAGGGACCACCATCTCCCTGGGGCTACTAAATGTTGGAGGGAGCCATGCGGGCCCCGTTGTGGAGCCAATGATGGCCCCCCAAGGGCTGGGTCCTGCTATATCCCAGGGTACCCACCCCAGAACCCAGCTGTTTGCTGTGACTTGGCAGGAGATTTGACAAGTCTCTGCACTCGCCGCCAACCAACCCACCCTCACCACCGACCCCAACGACACAGCCCTGAGCCTCACAAACTGGATCTCCAACTGCGCAGACAACCTTGCTCCCCTCAAACGCACGCATCGACAGAACAACACCAAAAAACCTCTCTGGTTCTCTGACACCCTCAAAGAATCAAAGAAAACTTGTCGCACCCTCGAGAAAGCCTGGCGCAAGGACCACACCGCTGACAACATGACCGCCCTCAAGAACGCTACCCGCGAACACCACCACCTGATCCGCGCTGCCAAAAGGAACTTTTTCACCGACAGACTGGACAAAAACAGCCACAACAGCAGAGAACTTTTCAGCATCGTCAAGGAGTTCTCCAACCCCAACGCCAACGCCGTCACGCCCTCACAGGATTTGTGCGAATCCCTCGCCACCTTCTTCCATCGCAAGATCAGCGACCTCCACGACAGCTTCGGAAACCAGACCCAACCAAACATCACCGAACCCGCACCCCCGGCCTTCACCCTCAACAACTGGACCCACATCAACACTGAAGAAACCAAATCCATCATGAACTCTATCCACTCCGGCGCCCCTTCGGACCCCTGCCCTCACTTCATCTTTAATAAAGCCCCGCACCTCCAGGCCGTCATCAACTCTTCTTTTTCTTCCGCTACCTTCCCCGAATGCTGGAAACACGCCGAAGTCAACGCCCTCCTAAAGAAACCTACGGCTGACCCGAGCGACCTGAAAAACTTCTGCCCCATCTCTCTCCTGCCTTTTCCAGCCAAGGTAATAGAGAAGACCGTCAACAAACAGCTGACCACCTTCCTGGAAAACAACAACCTGCTCGACCCTTCACAAACCGGATTCCGAACCAACCACAGCACGGAAACAGCCCTCATCTCAGTCACAGACGACATCAGAACCCTGATGGATAACGGTGAAACAGTCGCCCTCATCCTCCTTGACCTCTCGGCTGCCTTCGACACCGTCTGTCACCGCACCCTAATCACCCGCCTCCGCTCCACCGGGATCCAAGGCCAGGCCCTGGACTGGATTGCCTCCTTCCTCTCAAACCGTTCCCAAAGAGTTTACCTCCCACCGTTTCGCTCAGACCCCTCCGAGATCATCTGCGGCGTACCTCAAGGCTCATCGCTCAGCCCGACACTCTTCAATGTCTACATGAGCCCCCTCGCCAACATCGTATGCAAGCACGACATCATCATCACCTCCTACGCCGACGACACCCAACTTAGACTCTCCCTTACCAAGGACTCCGCCAGCGCCAAGACCAACCTACAAGAGGGGATGAAGGACGTCGCAGATTGGATGAGGCTCAGCCGCCTAAAGCTGAACTCTGACAAAACGGAAGTCCTCATCCTCGGCAACACCCCGTCTGCCTGGGACGACTCCTGGTGGCCCACGGCCCTCGGCACCGCACCGACCCCCACAGACCACGCCCGCAACCTCGGCTTCATCTTGGACCCCCTTCTCACCATGACCAAGCAAGTCAACGCTGTGTCCTCCGCCTGCTTCCTCACCCTCGGCATGCTCCGCAAGATCTTCCGCTGGATCCCCGCCGACACTAGAAAAACCGTGACCCACGCCCTCGTCACGAGCCGCCTGGACTACGGCAACACCCTCTACGCTGGGACCACCGCCAAACTCCAAAATCGCCTGCAACACATTCAAAACGCCTGGGCCCGCCTCATCCTCGACGTACCCCGCAACAGCCACATCTCCGCACACCTGAGACACCTGCATTGGCTCCCAGTCAGCAAAAGGATCACCTTTCGACTTCTCACCCACGCACACAAAGCCCTCCACAACAAGGGACCGGAATACCTCAACCGACGTCTCAGCTTCTACGTCCCCACCCGCCTCCTCCGCTCCTCTGGCCTCGCGCTCGCTGCCGTCCCTCGCATCCGCCGCTCCACGGCGGGTGGGAGGTCTTTCTCCTTCCTGGCAGCCAAGACCTGGAACTCCCTCCCCACCAGCCTCAGGACCACCCAGGACCACTCCGCATTCCGGAGACTCCTAAAAACCTGGCTTTTCGAGCAGCAGTAACCCCCCCCCCTTTCCCCTAGCGCCTTGAGACCCGCACAGGTGAGTAGCGCGCTTTATAAATGTTAATGATTTGATTTGATAGCAAACACAACTTCACTCCCAGCAAGCTAGAACTGTCAAACAGCTCTCGCTTGCTGGGAGCGCCGGTTTCCTCTGTTTCCCTGCCCTCAGACATGGGCATGGAAACAGAGGAAAAGATTGCTCTCACAGACAGGGAGCTGCATGTTTAGCAGCTCCCTGTCTGTAACAATAATGCCGGCTCACGCAGCAGGCGGGGAGCCAGCTGGGACCACGGGGCCATCCAGGCTCCCCCCAGCGGTGGTGACTGGGTGGCCTGGGGAGCACCCAGGTGACATGAAGGGGCCCCGGGGAATGGGGTCCCTGGGGCCAAGATCGGCCCAGGGAGGGGAGCTGCGCAGCCCCCCTCCCCAAAAATGTATACTGAGGCAAGGCCCCAGGGGAGTTGTGATCCCTGGAGCTGAAATCAGCCGTGTTGCGGCCCTCCTCCTCCACCCTGGACATTTAACCAATGAGGCAGCACTTACTAACTAACCATTAGAAAATGCTCCAGTTGGATTGACATTTTGTGCAAAACTGTGGACTCTTTTAGATAAACGAGCAGGTGAGCTTCCCTTCTGGCCATGATGCTCATTTCACAAAAATGATACCTCAACAGGAAGGATTTACAAATATAAACGTAGCAGGTGCCCCGTTTGAAGCTCCACGTCTGAAAAGGACAAATGGTCCTAACTCCTGGGCTTGACGAAGGCAAAGCTAATGTGGTTACTACACAATTCCATATTGAAAAATGATCTGAAATCCTTTGTGGAGGTGAATGCATCTTTCATCTATCGGAGCGCAATCACACACTCTCACACCTACATAGACCCTCTTACACCCTCTTACACCCAAACTCACACCCAGACAGACACTCTCACAGTCACTCGCACACCCAGAGACTCCCTCTCACACCTATTCTCACACCCAGAGAGACAGACCCTGCGGCCAACCCCCCCTGTGCACGGCCTAAAGCCATGAGCAGTGCAGGGCTGGAAGGTTATAGGGGGTTGGCCGCTGTGTACAGCAGTGGTTGGATTAATGTATATTAATGAAAATTACTTTACGTTAAAAAAAACAAAGGCTAGAGGGACGGTATAGTTAGGAAATAGATGGAAAACACCTTAGAAGTTCAATTTAAAAAAACAGAGGTTACAGGTAGGCTCTGAATTTACTTGCACAAAACCAAACAAATTCAGTAGTAGTTATAGTTAGAGGTATCTCAAGTAACTATAACTCGTTCCCTCGCTATCTACTGCTAATTACCCCAGATCTTACATCACTCATGACAACTTTTATAACGTCAGTAAAAATATCAATGAAAAATTAGAAGTCAAAATAACAAAGAAAAATCTCTGCATGGCAAGACCGCAAGGTATAGTTACCTTAGGCAATGAATTATAGTTATTTGAAATTACTCTAACTATAACTGCTGAATTTGTCTGGTTTTGTGCGAGTAAATTCAGAACCTTACCATAATGTCCCTGTAACCTTTGTTTTTTTAAGTGAATATATATATGTATATATATATATATATATATATATATATATATATATATATTAGCAGAAAAGCCCACTTTATTAGGACATATCTACAATGTAAACGCGTAACTCCAATAAATTTTAATAATACTAGCACCCTCATCCCTAAAGCTACAGAAAAACTCTTGCCCCATCAACAACTCAAAGCGTCTGTCACTCAGAAAATGTCCTCCAATCATAAAGCCATCTATCCAACCCACCCATGCTACCTTTAACCTTTGACCCAGGCACTCTCCGACAAGCACCTTTTTCCTTCCCCCTCCCCTATGGCCAGCTGGACACATTTCAAGAAACGACTCCTGTTAGCCCCCCTGCCAACCAGGAAAACCAAAATAGGTGCTTTTCTGTTCCCACCCAAAGCCACCTGTTGCCTACATTCCCCCCAACAAGACTAACACAACAAGTTTCTCCCACCCTGCTCACCACTTCCCCCCTCATTTCCAATAAACTATGTCCATCTCCAGTGAAGGACGTGTACCCCATCGATAAAAACAATGAGCTCTCCTTCTCCACCCTCCCTATGTCCTGGGTCATTATTACCCAGAAGTCTTGATCCTTACAAAACCCTCTTAAGTCTCTATTAAGCATCCCTCCCTCTCTGTCCAGGGCTCTATGCTTGGTAGGCCCTTCCATTAGAGTCTGTCCCTACAATGTGTCTGCCAAGCGCACACAGCCATTTCAGTCGCAGCAAGTCTACCTTCACTATCTCCTACAACCCCAAACCTGTGAGCTGCAACAAATCATTCTCCCCTTGGTGCATAAGTAACAGGTCAGACATAAACCAAACAGTGATGGATTTAATGTTTGAATTGTTCTCAGCCAATGGTAATTACTCTTGCTGTATCTCAGTCCATCTTTATTTTGCACACCATGGCACCTCAGTTTGGACCCATCCATATGCAAATTAGTCTTGGCCGTGCTCCAATGGGAGCAGTCCAGCCTGTACTGCTGGTCCAGATCCTCCTTGACCCGGAACACAAGCAACCCAGGACTGGTTTCACTCTTATTAGGGCTCATTCATCAGGTATACCTTGGTTCCAATGGCACAGTCAGCACAGGACCAACGTCTGGGGAAAACCCATCACACTTACAGCATTACACTGACATATACAAAAATGTGATGGATGGAATGCTTGAATCAATCACAACCACTGGTAATTACTCAGGACTTCATCCCAGTCCATCATTATTTGCACACCATGCATCCTGAGTTTGGACCCACGCATATGCAAATCAGTTTTAACCATGCACCAATAGGAAGAGTCCAGTCCGGAATGCTAGGTCAGGTCCTCTCTGAACAGGAACACAATCAGCCCAAAAACAGTTTCGCTCTTATTAGGGCTCATCAGTCGGGCATAGTTTAACTCCAGTGGCGCAGTGTGCATGACAAAGTTACGTAGTCAGCCTAATGTTTCACTCACAACAAGACAACGTGTATCACCCAATCCTCCTGATGTCATCTCTAGAGAAACCTGCTGCTTCTGTAGCCATCCCTGGTCTAAAGGAATGTGTCCCATAATGCTCGGAGTGCAAACTCAATGCTCTTAATGCTGTCCTCAATACTCCTAGTAAGAGTAATGCTTTCAGACTTCTTCATGCTCTTGATAGAAAATGCGCTCAGTAGCCACTGCAATATGTGCTCCACATTGCCTCCGCATCTCAAGTAGGGGTAGGCGGTGAACTCCGCTCCGCTTGCAGAGTTTGCAGAGTTTTTCCCTCTCCGAGCTGCACTTGAAGCGCAGAGTTCTGGTCGCGGATGGTTGCTACCGCTCGCGTTGGGAAACTTTCCGTTTCGGTTGAGGAAGCTGCCACTCGAGTAGAAAATCTACTCGAGCGGCAGAAAATAAGCAGTGCCCTCTTGCACTGCGTGTGGTGCTGTTCCCACTGATTGTCAGCATGGGACAGAACACCCGTTGCTAAAAATCAGCGCAAATGGCGTGACCTAATGCATTCCTCTGCTTGCGGAACTCCTCGAAGCGCGGCAGAATGTTTTGATCACTTCACGGAGTTCCACGTAGCGGAACTTCACGAACTCTGCCCAGGCCTGATCTCAAGCAGGCAAATCTTACACCCAGGCACCTCTTCCAAAAACACCCAATGTTTTTTCCCTCTCTGATCAGATTTTTGGCCATCTTAACCATATTGCTTAAACTCCCTTCCTTGACTTTTATGTCTCCTCTCATTTTGCCCTTCTTATTTCTACAACCAAACAATTCTGAAATTGTAAAGGCCCCAAAGAACACCCACACCATACATAGTACCAGCAAACTCACCTCAAGCCCCGAAGAACAAGACACCAGCAAATTCCTTATCATGTTCCTCAACAAGTCAAACCTGACTGGCCTGCTCACTCTCCCAGCCCACCTTTTCTCCCTCACCCATTCAGCCACTATAGACTTTGCCAAATCCCCTGCAATGGGAACAGATCCCCAAAACAACTTACTAAAAAATGAAATCCCTGCTAATATCATTGCAATAAAAATAGTAAAGCCCACCCCAATCCAACACAAACCACACCATATCATCACTTCTCTCCTGCAACCCACCGTTAAGCCCCTCCCTTCTCCTCGCACCCCAGCTGACGTATCCCTTCCACGTCTGCTCATAACCTCTTTCAGTAGATAGTGCTGAAGCATCTCTGACGAGCTCACTCTAATTTTCCTAACACTCGTAATTCTTGCCGCATCAGGGTCTTCTGATCCACCGCCCTGGAGCCAGTCTGTGGAATCTCTGGCACCGTCAACGAGACAAACCATTGAGTATGTTATTCTCCATACATGGCCGGGCCTGGCTCTGAACACAATATTGTGCTGTAAACACCCCAACATAAATCTTTGCAACAGTCTTAAAACCCCCAAGTCCTTTTAATTCTGTCCATTTACTGATGCTCCCACTTTTTCTTTGATAACATTAAGGCCCTCATTATGAACTTGGCGGTCGAGACCGCCATGCCGGCAGCGGCGGAAATGTCCGCCACGGGCTTGGCGGTCTTGACCACCACGTAATGAACACAATGGAGACCACCACGGACGGCCTTCCACCACCACCAGGCTACCGCCGACAGGCACCCTGACGATGGCGGAATTCTTCATCCGACAGGGCAGCGGTAGATAAATAACCCTTGTTCTGCCAGCCATTCCCTGGCGGTTTTACCCGCTAGGGAAAGGCTGGTGGAAGGGGTGCACTTGGCATGGACAGTACAGGGGCCCCCGTGCAGAGCCCCGTCACGCAGGTCACTGCCCGATTTACGGGCAGTGATCTGCACGATGGGTGCTGCTGCACCCGCCGCACTGCGGCATTGAGGACGGTTCCATGTGGAGCCGTCGGCAATGTTCCGGCCCAGCATTTCACAAGGCCGGCTGGCGGAAACACTGTTTCCGCCCGCCAGCCCAGCGGAATGTTAATTATTCAGCGGATGAGGTCTCAAGGGGCTGGCGGTCTGTGAAAAGACTGCCAGCATGAACACGGCGGGGATTCCCGCCGTGTTCATAATGACCCCCTAAATGTCACTCTTCTGTCTGCCAGTTCTGTGCCCCACAAAACCATGGGCACCACCAATGGGAGAACTCCAGAAAAGGCAATGCTCCTACCTTGTCTTACCCAATGCACTGGCCATTACTGTGCAAATTATCTCCTATCCCAAAACAGACCAAAACCATGCGCACCTTCCAAATCTGAATAAATCCGTATCCTAAACAACTTCTCCAATGACCACATCGTCACACTATTAAAATGCCCCAAGAAACATAAATAAACTTGCAACCCTGCCACTGAAAACTGTAATCCTAGATGAGGCAACACTGCACCTGACATGGCAGATGTCTTCCTTGCTCTAACCACTCCACACACAAAATTCAAATGACCTAACAAAAACTGCAGTTCCCTCACATCCACTCCAGACCCTAAATTGCTCCTTCCCTTTTTGGGAGCAATCTGAGTTTCCATGCCTGCAAACGCATGTGTGCTCCTACCCGGCGGGAGCATTTTTAGAGTTTCCACCTGATGGGAGCAGATATGCCTTTCCTGCCCGTGCTCTTGCGGGCAGGGAAATGAGTCCCAGGTGATGGCTGCCCACGGGACCCCATAGTGCAGCTGGCCTTGGGGGATGGAGTGTTTGGGGCCATTGAAAATGCACCGGCCCTGGTGGATAGGGTCCCCAAAGCTGTGATTGGCCTGAAGAAGAGGGCCACACCCCCCTCCCGTATAATTATATTTCAGCTTCATGGGATGAAGTACCTAGGGCCTTGAAGAGCGTTTGGGAGGGGGGGGGTGCACCTCCCTCCTCTTTGTTGTATACAGCGGGCCACGGCTGCCAATTTGCTTTTTTTGGGGTGCAATGCTGCAGGAGTCCAGCTGGATTGATGCAAAAACGCTGTTTTTTTTTTTTTTTTTTAACATTTTGTCCTCTGGGACCCTCCCACAAGAGCTAGGGGCTGGGTGGCAGGGTATCCCTTCCTTGCTCGTTTTATCTCTTGTTTTAACCATTTTCAGGACTGCAGACTAAGGGGAAGATTTATACTTTTTCATGCAAAACTGCATTAACGCAGTTTTGCGTGAAAAATTATAGCGCCGACTAGCGCCATTTCAAGATGCCGGGCGCCATATTTATAGAATGGCGCTAGCCTGTGCTAATGCTTTGTCAGCGTCCTTGGAAAGGATGCTAACAGGGTGGGGGAGGCGTAGGGGAAACCGGGGCTTGTGCGCCGAATTATGGCACTACACTGTTTAGAGGCAGTAAAAATGCCTCTAAGCAGTGTAGCGCCATTTTCTGGCGCACAACCCCTATGGACATGGCTCCTGTCTTAGTAAAGGCAGGAGCCATGCCCACCACCCCAATGGCCAAGCCCCCTGGGCATGGCCATTAGGACCAGCGCAGTGCAGGGGGCCCCAAGTCAGGGCCCCCAAGTGGGGTAAAAGAAAAAAAATATATATACTTACCAGGACGTACCTGGGATGGGTCCCCCATTCTTAGGCGTCCTCCTGGTGTGGGTGGGGGTGTCCCTGGGGCCAGGGAAGGGCACCGGTGGGCACTTTCCATGGTCTCTGACCATGGAATTATGCCTACAGGTCCCCTTACGCCTGCCCATACCCAGGCGTTAAATGATGGCGCTAAGCAAGCTTAGCGCCATTATTTATGGCCCCCATCCCCCTGTGCTGGATTTTAGAACGGGGGGATAAATATGGCGCAAAGGGCATATCATCCTTTTCTGGACAGGAACGCCTACCTTGCATCTCATTGCCGCAAGGTAGGTTTTCACTTCCAGAAAACAACGTTAACTCAATAACTTTGGCACTAGATGTGTCTAGCGCCAAAGTATAAATATGGAGTTAGCTGAATTAGCGTAAAAAAAATGATGCTAATTTGGCGCAAACCGAGTATAAATATGGGCCTAAGCGCCTTATTTAGGTCATGGCAGAGGAAATACTCCACCTCATTACAATCCCATAATATCCTATGGAGATCATCATAAGGTGAACGGGACATCCGTCACATTTGTGACTGACTATTCCCTTTGCAAAGCCCTAAGTCAGGTTCTAAGTCCCTGGAGTCCTGTAATGGCTGCAGCAGCATTTTCTCTCGCCATTCAATCAGAGCACTCGCTCCCACGGGAGGGACTGAGGAGGCCTAAGGGAAAAAGACCTCTAGACCAATCAGAACGCTTGTTTTCTAAAACTGGGATCGATGCGCTCTCACAGCAGTCCCTTAATTTCTCAAAAACTACTGAAAGGATTTACACAGATCAGAAAAAAAGCATTTTTTCTAGGCTAAGATCTAGCTTCCTGCCAAATTTGGTGTAATTCTGTTCAGCAGTTTTAGCAGTAACGCTGCCTTAAAAAGTCTATGGGCAATGCATGGGGTTTTTCCATTTGGGATCCCCCCTTTTTCTCAGCCTACACTTGACGGATCCCTCCAAAACTTGAATGAATAAAAGCAGTCCCTGAAACATGTTTCGCTCTTATTAGAGCTCATCAGAGGTGCATAGCTTTGTCCCGACACAAGGGAGCATCCAGTATGAGTCAAAGCAATACCCGCTAATCCTGGGCTTAAATACTTTGCTGCAAAAGTGGCAAAAGGCTTTGTCACTTTTCTAGCTCAGCGTGGATGTCACTGTGGTAATCCTGTGCTTAAATAGTCTGCTAGAAAACAGATATTTGAGGTCAGCACTTTTAGAGTGTTGGTGGTATTGTACAGTGCGCCCTGTGGAGAAGCTGCTATCCACCTAAAACTTAGGAACCATCCAGAGACCTCTACTTCCTTTTTTGTATATATATATATATATATATATATATATATATTGATACATCTATATATATATTTAAATGTATGTGTGTGTGTGTAGTCAAAACATTTTTTGGAGTCTTTTTTTATTTTTTTTAAATAAAAATGTGTAATTTATTTTTTTAAATGCTCACTATTGTTAAAAAAAAAACTAGTAAATATAGCAGATCATATGTAGAGAGCATTTCAAGAATTATTTTCATAACATTATTTTCCAACACAGAAACACCAGACATCACTGTCAGTGGTGATACTCGTGATGCAGGACTATCCCAGGCTCAAGAACATCACTCGAGTCCTCTAACTACTTCGGATAATGAGACTTGTACAGTCTTAAGCATAATTTTTGGAACCAGGTGACATCAAACCACTGTGACGTCTGCCGAACCAATCAACACGTCACGTACCGCCCACACTTCTGCTACTGTTTCTGTGACACAAGGACATTCTGCATTTCATTTCAGACTCAAAATACCAGGGCTGGACCTCAAAGGCATCAAGAAAGAACCAATGAAGATGCCAGTGGAATAGAAGTGTGGATATCGTGGAGATGTGGGCAACATATTTCTGATATTCCCTAAGGTATTTGTTCATTCAGTTGAGAAATTAACAACATACACGTCATCTATGTGTCACAGATCTTTACATTTTCAGGCACAGTTAAAAGGGCAAAATTGTCATATCAATAGGACATTACAAAAGATGAGCAATGTTTTAGAGGAAATAACAAGCCCTAGTATAGCCTTATGGCCCGCTGTAGTGGGCTATTCTGGCCAGTAAAGGCCGGATCTAGCGATAAAGGCCCAAGCCAAAGGTGAGGACCTTTAACAAGGGAGCGGGACTTCAATGGCCGGTATATCCCAGCTACGGAGGGCTGTAAGGCTATTAGAACATTCCGCGCCTAGAGGGCAGAATGTTCTAATAAATAAACAAAGGCCTCACAGAGCCGAGGGGATTGAAATCCCGTGAGGTCTTTGTTCACAGCAACAGCAGTGGCTGACATTGGAATATTGTAGCGCCGGGCTTCTACCACCCATTAGAAGCCCGGCGCATGCCATTGTTTTTAAATGAAGCTCCCAACATTCTAATGTTCTAATATGCCTTTAAAAGCTGAAGTAAGACTATATAAGAGAGGGGAATGGCCAATATTTCAGTCCAGGGGGGTACTCCAAATGCAGGTAGCATGAGCAAGAGTGGGGCTCTTGACACTACAGGTAGCCAAGTGCCGATGACCAGACAAGCAGGTAGTCAAGCTGAGAAAAATAAAAAAATATATGTTAACATAAACATATAAAGAAATGCCACAATGTAAAATTCATATTTACTATGTGTTCATGTATTATTTTATTTTTTTAAATGTGAAATATTTAAGTAGAAAACAAACATGCTAACTCAAACTTTTTTGGAATGGTCATATATTGTTTGCAAAAAATACATTCCATTAAAAATATGTATTTGTAACTTCTGCTTATGTTGTCTTTCTTTTGCCTGGATGACAGCTAACCACCTCAAGCTCAACTCCAACAAAACCGAGATCATCATCTTCGGCCCCCACAAAACCATCTGGGACGCCTCCTGGTGGCCCACCCCCCTACACCCCGCACCTACCCCCACAAACCACGCACGCATCCTTGGCACCATCCTGGACCCCTCCCTCTCCATGACCCAGCAAATCAACGCCATCACCTCCTCCTGTTTCAACACACTCCGCATGCTGAAAAAAACCTTCAAATGGATTCCCACAGAGACCAGAAAGACAGTCACCCATGCACTCATCAGCAGCCGGCTAGACTACGGTAACGCCCTCTACACCGGCACCACACTCAAACTCAAGCGCAAGCTCCAGAGAATCCAGAACATAGTCGCGTGCCTCATCCTGGACCTTCCCCGCCATGAACACATCTCACCACACCTCAAATCCCTTCACTGGCTCCCCATAGTCAAAAGGATCACCTTCAAAATCCTCATCCACGCACACAAATCCCTCCACAACACTGGCCCAACCTACCTCAATGAAAGAGTAAACTTCCACACTCCCACCCGCCACCTCCGATTCGCCAACCTCACACTCGCCACAGTCCCACCGCATCCAACGCACCACCACAGGAGGCAGGTCCTTCTCCTACCTCGCCCCCAATGCCTGTAACTCCCTCCCCACCAACCTCAGCAAGACCCAAGACCTCCTGCTTTTCAGAAAAAACCTCAAGACATGGCTGTTCGAACAGTGATCTCCCCCCCCACCAGTGCCTTGAGACCATCACAGGTGAGTAGTGCGCTCTATAAATTTCTTGAATGATTGATTGATTGATTTGCCAAACTTAAATTATCTTGGAGAAATATGTGTTGGTTGGGAGCTGAAACCATCAGGTTCCTCTTTAATGATTTCTCTGGTAATCCTGTCTGCATTGCAAGATTATATAGAACAGCAAGCCAGCTATACTTTTACAAGCAGTCTCTTGGGTATACCTCAAACCATACCCACCTTTATGAAGGCATTTAAATCTGCCCTTTAAAATTACAAATGTCCTTTAATTTACAGTCCTGGCTTGTTTGTTTGCAGCATTATAGCGCCTTTTGCTTGCAGGTCTTGGCTGGAAATATACAGTCATGTTATAGGCACTCACTTAGCAAACAGTCTTCACGTGCAAGACGACTGTAGCATGGTGATAAGCGAGTGATGAGTACACCAAGGATAACAGGTATCAATGTCCTTTTTAATATATCCTGAATTGCGCACCACTGAATGTTCAGGGAAGGATTTATTTCTCGTATAGATACTTAGTAGAAGAGGATGGACATTTAGGGCTTGATTTAAATCTTGGCGGAGGGGAATACTCTATCACAAATGTGACGGATATCCTGTCTGCCTCATTACGATCCCATTATATCCTATGGAAATTGTAATACGGTGGACGGGATATTCCTCACGTTTGTGACGGTGTATTCCCTCCGCCAAGATCTAAATCAGGCCCTTAGTATGTGTCTACAAACCACACATCCTAGTACGTTAGAAAAGGAGAGATTTGACAGAATCTATCTTTAGCTGACCACCAATTGGCAGGGATATTCGGAAAGAATATGAGTATTGAATCTGGAGAGCTCTGCATCCATAAATTGATTTTTTTTAAATCTTGGACATAGCATTTTACAAAAATGCATCAACTAAAGCTACATTCTTTTGATAACTCCCTGACGTAGGGAACATAAACCCTGAAAGTGCCCGGGGATGGCTTGGCTGAGACCAGTGGACATTTAAAGCACTGATCCAAGTCAAGAAATGTATCTAAAATGATGCTGAGTCTGTATGTCCCATGTACCTCCTCCTCTGTTGATCCAATAGTATAGGAGGCTGGCCCTCTATGTAGTGTGCAAAACTAGGCACACTGTGCAGGGTGTCCAGAAAACCACACATGGGTTTCCACAGGTATAATCTAGATCACCTAATGCTCTAATTTTTGAGGTACCTTGGTCGAGCAGTTAGGCTATTCTAGGAGAAGTGCAAAGCATTTGCTCTACTCACAGTATCAATCATACACCACACTCAAAGGAATAACTCAAGACAAATTTACAAAAATACTTCAGATTTTTATATCAATTTAAAGACCAAGATTATCAAAATTGGTTAAATACTTTTTAAGATATTGAGTTTTTAAGTTTTAATAAATGCAGTCTTTCTGTGTGTAATTACGCATCATAGGAATCAATAGGCAGTCACTTTCAAAACTGCATATAAAATCACACAGTTGTTTTACCAAGTTCCACATTTGTAGGTTGGTCGATGTCGGCGGTGGGCCCGCTGTGCCAGCTGGAGAAGATCAGGGGACTCCTGGTTCCATTGGGAGCAGCAGTGAAAAGTCTCTTGGAGCTGGTACAGGGCCTCTCAGGGGGACCACTTGAAAAAGGTCTGTTTTTGAAAATTTGAAAGGTGGTACCTTGGGGTCCCTCTGGAGTGTCGAGGTTGCAAGGGGTGAGGGTCCCTTAGGGCACATCTGGTTCCTCGTTGCAGGGCACAGGGCAGCTGGGTGCAGAGCGAGTTGGTGATCCAGGGGCTGTGCGCAACTGAGCCCTTTGGATCTGGAGGTAGGGCTCTTTGAAAGTTGCTTACAGGACAATCAGGGCACTGTAGCTGGAGGTCCAGGGTGTTCCTGAAGTTCCTAGACTGGGGCTTTCTTCTGATCCTTTTTCTGCTCAGGTGGAGCTGGTTTTCCTGTTGTCCGACATCAGCTGACCAGTACTCAGGGTATTGGCATGATTCGGCCACTGGAGGGTGCAGTGCCACCAAACTCAGCACACTTGTGGAGTTAGTCTTGGTGGTCATTGGTGTTTTATCAGGTCCAGCTGTGACTTCTGATTAAGGAGATATAGGCCGGTCTTTGAAATGACCTTCACTGGGTTGTTTTTTCTTGGTTTGTTGCAGAGTGTTACCTCCACTCTGGATGGAGCTCTTGGATGACTGGTGAGGCCTGGAGGTCCTCTTGGTTTCTTGAGGTCAGTCCACATGCCCACCAGCTCCTCAGCAGTGATTGTAAGGTCCTGGGTGCAGCAGGCAGGGTTTGGAGCCCTTTCTTGATGCAGCAGGTCCACAGTTCTCGTGCCTTGGTTCTTCTTTGTGCTGGTCTTCGTTGTGTCCTTCAAATCTGATTTCTTGGTCTAGGGATGCTTACTAAATACTGAATTTAGTGGGCGTTTTAGGGGGAACCTGGTAGTGTCCAATGGGGCACTTTACTTTGGGTGTCTACACCCACTATAATGAACACTTCCTGTGGGAAGGGTCACTTCCCTTAATCTAATTGGCTATTTTCCTTCCATCTAAGATGGAGGAAAATGAAATGGAGGGTCCACCTCACAGGCAACTCCTTAGGGATGGTGCATGCCAGGTGGGGCCACTCCTCATACCCTTTGTGTGATTTTTCTGCTTTTGCTCCCACCACAAGTGGGGGTTTGGAAAGGGGGCGGCCATCTGCTTCTAGCAGCAGGCCTTGAGTTTGAGTTTCAAGGGCGGTAGCCCTTTGAAGCTCACTGCAGGGCAGTGCACATTCCTGAGGAAGGGGGTGTCAGCTCCTCCATCCAGGAAGGGCATTGTTTACAAACCAGAGAGACAAGGCTCTCCCCCAAGGTTTGTATATTGGCTGTCTGGAGGTGGCATGCTGGATAGAACCAGTCAGCAACCATGCCTCGATACTTAACTTTTGCAGGGAGCACCTCTAAGGTGACCCCTGGGTACATTTAGGGATAACTCCAATACTGGTACCAGTTTGGATTTATTATTCAGAGTTGTTTGATACCAAACAACCCAGGGTTCAGAGTGGCCATCATGTAGCTGGGAAACTCATGTTGACCAGTGTCCAGCACATCTATTAAAATGGCTTCTCAGTTCACTCACTATGTCCCAGGTTTGGCAAGGACACTGTGGGGGCATATCGTTCATACAGCTATGCCCTCACATATAATATGGAGCACCCTACCTTAGGGCTGTAGGGCCTGCCAGAGAGGTGTCATACCCATAGTAAATGCAGCGTATGGTGGACAGGGCACACAGGCAGTGTGCCATGTCGAGTTTGTGTTTTAGGTTTGCGCCAGGATACTCAGCCTGCAATGGCAATGCTGGGTGTCTCTGGATGCATGTCCCTAGAGGGTGGCACAATCAGTGCTGCTGCCCTCAGGGACCTACCCATAGTACCCCATGCCCTGGGCACATAGGTACCCATTACCAGAGACCTATAGTGGCAGTTAGGGTGTATCCAATTTTGCCAATGCATCAATCACAACAGTTTTAGGGAAAGAGCTCTGGCCCAAGGAACCTGGTTAGCAGGGTCCCTGGGCACTACCAACTTCTAGACATGTGGGCAAAGGAAAATAGAAAATGCACCAGCGTAAAGGGGTGTATCTTCATTCCCCCATTTGCTTGTGAAAAGGTGAGGCATTGTGACCGACGTGACAGCCATATTGGATTGGTCACAATGCAGATTAACACACAGGTTTGTTATTTACGATATTTAATGAAAATGTGTGAAAAGAGAAGTGTTTGAGTAAAATTAGGAGTAAACTATTTGACACTGACATTCATCCAGAAGAACGTAGAGGAGAGAAAATAGACCTTTAAGTAACAGAACGTTAGACTTCAGGTTTAAAAACTGTCACACAATTGGCAAATTATATTTCACAAGAATGCGTCCTTTGGTTCTTTGTGGATTAAACCACAGTAATTTACTCATAGTCTTTGATCCTAACAGCTGAGAACAAGTTTAAATTACAGAGGAGAGTGTTTCTACAGGGAGCAGGATGTTGAAACAATTTTCAGGTTTTTCTAGTAAAACCATAGGAAACTTGCATGGGTTCAACCGCTGTATTGTATTAAAACAGGACGCATAACCAAAAATACACAAATCTAGAAATGTTCCTGTTTGATTAGACAGTAAGGGCCCCATTATGAGTTTGGCGGACAGAAAACTCAATCTGCCAAACTCCCGACAGGGTGGCTGCCGCCTACGCAGCGATCTCTCCGCCGGAGCAATAGTGGGTTTCCTGCTAGGTCGGCAGGCAGAAACTTACATTTCCACCCACTGGGCTAGCGGGAAACAGGCTACAGCATTGTCTCTGGCTTGTAATCGAGCTGTCGGTAATGCTGTAGCATGCAGGGTGCACCAGCACCTTGCAGACAGTGAACATTGTGATGGTGCTGGGCGGGGGGCCTCTGCACTGCCCATGCTAAGTGCATGGGCAGTACAGGGGCCTCCCTGTGGCACCCTGCACCCGTTCTCCGCCAGCCTTTTCATAGCGGTGCTACCGCCATGAAACTGCTGGCGGAGAATGAGGTCGTAATCACCAGGGCAGCGCTGCCCTAGCGGATTAGGACCTCCACCAGACTGCTGTGATCCAAGATCCTGGCAGAGCTGGCGGTTCAACTGCCAGGGTTGACATGTGGCGGTCGGATTGCCACACTCGTAAAAGGCCCTAAGTGTCTAAAGAATTGTAAAAGTTGGTCTCAAAGCTATAATTGAGGCTATAGAACTTCAAAGAGTTTTTTTTCCATTTTTGATAGCAACATGTATTAATGGAAAGATAAGATTATGTGTTGGCCTTCACCATCTAAATGACTTCATTGTTGATATATTTCCATTGTCAGGTATTTGTGAAATGTTACGCTCGGCCGGGTTTGTTGTCTGCATTGTACCAGATGTCCTTGGATGCTTAGAGGAGGAAGCACGCTGCTTTTGTGCTGCAAGAGGGGTGTTCCCAGTGTCAACAGATGCCATTTGGGTTGGCCTCCGCTGGAGAGTATTTCAAAGGCTGATGTTTCACTTTTGGTAAAGTGAAAGGTATTAGATGTTTTCAAGATGGCATTTTGATTTATGGGAAGGACAAGACGGACATGATTCATGCGTGTACTAGGTACTGGCTGATTTGGAAAAAAGTGCTCAAGGGTAAAACTCTCAAATGCAAGTTTCCAGAGCGGAGTATTATGTTTCTAGGTCGGTGTTTATAAGATGATGATGTCAAATCAAAGCGAAAATGGATCAATGCTTTCTTTACAAGAAGCTACATCTCCAAGCAACAAGCACGAAGTGAGTTTGTTTCCTGGATTAGCAGAATTTTATTCAAGGCATGTTCCAATTTTTGCTGATAAGGTTCCCATATTCGGCACTGATGAAATCAAGATTTATGTTTGATTGGACAGTAGAGTGCCAGGAAGAATGTGTAGCTATTAATGAGTTTGTTGTCAAGACTAGTGCTCTGAAGGGTTTGATCCAGAAGCACAAAGTGTATCACCTCCCAATGCAACTCATGAAGGAACTGGTGCGGTTCTTTCGCAGGTAGCTGAACAAGGAATGGGATTGGCCGCCAGACGCACCCACTGAGGACAAGCACTGGTTATTCAATGTGAAACACTGGCATGTGTTTGGGCTTTGGAGCATTTCAGAGCATCTGTTTGGGGATGACCCTGTATGGTAAACTCTGACTATAAACCTTTGGTTAAAGTGTTGACGACGGAGGGAGGAACTAATGCATCTAAAAGAATTGTCTGCTTTTCAGTAAGGTTACAGGATTTTTGCCGAAAGATAAACTCTGTTCCAGGTGAAGAAAATGTGATCTTCTCATGTGACCAAACAGAAGAGTGTGAAGAAGTTGCTGAGAGTGAAAAGCGTGTCGCTTTACTACAGGACGATGGGCCACCACAGATTCGCAAAGAGTTGTGGGAGCTTTAAAGTAGTCAAGATGTGACTTTGCAGCGTGCAAGGAAGTACGTAAAGAAATGTTGGCCAAAGAAGGAGACATTCTATATGATGCCTGGACCTTTCTGGGAAGTAAGACCGGAGTTATCTTTGGACAAAGAACAAGTCTTTAGAGGTGGAAGAGGAATTCCTCCTGAGTCTTTCTGGAGCACTGTTGTGAAGTTAGGGCACAGGGACATTTTGGAATTTGGAGACTGAAACAAGTAGTTAAACAATTGCATTGGTGGTCAGGAATGGATATTTGTATCAAGAGAATTGTTAAAGAGTGTGTTCATTGTGCTATGGCAGATAGGTCTTTAAAAATGGTGAAGCCACTAGAGTGTGATGGAGGGTCCCAATAAGTCCCTGGATGTCTGTGGATTTCATGGGCCCAGTTGTTGCCCATGATTGGATTCTACTCAGCTGTCTGTTCAAGGTGGACTGGATTGAGAAATGCAAGTGGTGAAGGCAGTGTGGGCCTACGGAGTGACTGTGAAGGAGTCTACAGGGTGCTCCCCATTTGTAATCATTTGAGGCCGCAATCTCAGGACTAAGTGCAACCTTTGATGGTTGTTCGGGTTTCACGTAGAACACTGATCACTGGAGTATGTAATAGAGTATACGAAGGACACTTAAGAGAAGACTAAGGGGGTCATTCTGACCCTGGCGGTCATTGACCGCCAGGGCCAACGACCACGGAAGCACCGCCAACAGGCTGGCGGTGCTTCCTGGCCAAATCTGACCGCTGCGGCAAAGCCGCGGTCAGAAAAGGGAAACCGGCGGTTTCCCGCCGGTTTTCCCCTGGCCAAAGGAATCCTCCATGGCGGCGCTGCAAGCAGCGCCGCCATAGGGATTCCGACCCCCTTCCCGCCAGCCTGTTCCTGGTGGTTTACACCGCCAGGAAGAGGCTAGCAGGAACGGGTGTCGTGGGGCCCCTGGGGGGGCCCCAGCAAGATTTTCAGTGTCTGCTTGGCAGACACTGAAAATCGCGACGGGTGCCACTGCACCCGTCGCCCCTCAGCAAATCCGCCGGCTCCATTCGGAGCCGGCTTCATCTTTGCTGGGGCTTTCCCGCTGGGGCTTTCCCGCTGGGCCGGCGGGAGATCTTTTGCAGATCGCCCGCCGGCCCAGCGGGAAAGTCGGAATGCCCCCCGCGGTCATCTGACCGCGGGGCGGTGTTTGGGCGGTTTCGGCCTGGCGGGCGGCGCCTGGCGGGCGGCGCCCGCCGCCCGCCGGGGTCGGAATGACCCCCTAAGACTTGTTAACAATGACAAAAACAATGTGAAGTCCGTGAGCTTGCGTTTGTGTGAAGCGACCCGGAAAGGTGTGTAAAGGTGAGAATAAATGTTAACCTATAGAGATGGTAGAACCTATAGAAATGATAGAAGTGTTGAAAAATGCTGTCTGGCAAGCGATGCAGACTGTGGGATCTCAGTAGGGTTGCATTAGGACATGGAGACTGCTGGAAGAGAGGACACAGGGCAGGAACTGTGCAATGGTATTTTGGGCTGGAGGTTGAAGGTGATGAGTTACCATATTGTTGAAAGGAGCAAGAGAGTGAGGAAGTGGTTGGCTTGGTGGAAAAAGAGATAGATAAAACTAAGCAGATGGAACTGGGTAATGCTTACTCACCTTCAAGCAAAACAAGGGAGTTTACTCATATCACTTTGACAACAGTAGTGGTCCTGAATATAGCAATGATAAGGAACTTACTAGTATCACCTGGGAGAACATGAACGACCATGAAGACGGCAGTGAGAAGGAACCTACTAGTATCACCTGGGAGAACATGAACGGACATGAAGACGGCAGTGATAAGGAACCTACTAGTATCACCTGGGATAACATGAACGGACATGAAGACGGCAATGATAAGGAATCTACTAGCATCACCTGGGAGAACATGAACGAACATGAACACGGCAATGATAAGGAATCTACTAGTATCACCTGGGAGAACATGAACGAACATGAAGACGGCAATGATAGGGAATCTACTAGTATCACCTTAGAGAACATGAACAGACACGAAGACGCAATGATAAGGGACCTACTAGTATCACCTTGGAGAACATGAACAGACACGAAGACGGCAGTGATAAGGAACCTACTAGTATCACCTTGGAGAACATGAACGGACATGAAGACGGCAGTGATAAGGAACCTACTAGTATCACCTTGGAGAACATGAACAAACATGAAGACGGCAATGATAAGGAATCTACTAGTATCACCTGGGAGAACATGAACGTGCATGAAGATAAGGAATCTATTAGTATCACCTGGGAAAACATGAATGAACATGAAGACGGCAGTGATAAGGAATCTACTAGTATCACCTTGGAGAATATGAATGGACACGAAGACGCAATGAGAAGGAACCTACTAGTATCACCTTTGAGAACATGAACGGACACGAAGACGCAATGATAAGGAACCTACTAGTATCACCTTGGAGAACATGAACAGACACGAAGACGGCAGTGAGTAGGAACCTACTAGTATCACCTTGGAGAACATGAACGGACATGAAGACGGCAGTGATAAGGAACCTACTAGTATCACCTTGGAGAACATGAACAAACATGAAGACGGCAATGATAAGGAATCTACTAGTATCACCTGGGAGAACATGAACGAACATGAAGATAAGGAATCTATTAGTATCACCATGAACGAACATGAAGACGGTAGTGATAAGGAATCTACTAGTATCACCTTAGAGAACATGAACGGACACGAAGACGCAATGATAAGGAACCTACTAGTATCACCTTGGAGAACATGAACAGACACGAAGACGGCAGTGAGAAGGAACCTACTAGTATCACCTTGGAGAACATGAACGGACATGAAGACGGCAGTGATAAGGAACCTACTAGTATCACCTTGGAGAACATGAACAAACATGAAGACGGCAATGATAAGGAATCTACTAGTATCACCTGGGAGAACATGAACGTGCATGAAGATAAGGAATCTATTAGTATCACCTGGGAGAACATGAATGAACATGAAGACGGCAGTGATAAGGAATCTACTAGTATCACCTTGGAGAATATGAATGGACACGAAGACGCAATGAGAAGGAACCTTCTAGTATCACCTTGGAGAACATGAACGGACACGAAGACGGCAGTGATAAGGAATCTACTAGTATCACCTGGGAGAACATGAAAGTAAATGAAGAAGGCAGTGATAAGGAATCTACTAGTATCACCTTGGAGAACATGAACGGACATGAAGATAAGGAATCTATTAGTATCACCTGGGAAAACATGAACGAACATGAAGACGGCAGTGATAAGGAATCTACTAGTATCACCTTGGAGAACATGAACGGGCATGAAGACGGCAATGATAAGGAATCTACTAGTATGACCTTGGATAACATGAACGAACATGAACACGGCAATGATAAGGAATCTACTAGTATCACCTGGGAGAACATGAACGTGCATGAAGATAAGGAATCTATTAGTATCACCTGGGAGAACATGAATGAACATGAAGACGGCAGTGATAAGGAATCTACTAGTATCACCTTGGAGAATATGAATGGACACAAAGACGCAATGAGAAGGAACCTACTAGTATCACCTTGGAGAACATGAATGGACATGAAGATGCAATGATAAGGAACCTACTAGTATCACCTTGGAGAACATGAACGAACATGAAGATGGCAATGATAAAAAATCTACTAGTATCACCTTGGAGAACATGAACGAACATGAAGACGGCAATGATAAGAAATCTACTAGTATCATCTGAGAGAACATTATTGGACATGAAGACGCAGTGATAATGAATCTACTAGTATCACCTTGGAGAACATGAACGGACATAAAGACGGCAGTGATAAGGAACCTACTAGTATCACCTGGGAGAACATGAACGGACATGAAGATAAGGAATCTATTAGTATCACCTGGGAAAACATGAACGAACATGAAGACGGCAGTGATTAGGAATCCACTAGTATCACCTTAGAGAACATGAACGGACACGAAGACGCAATGATAAGGAACTTACTAGTATCACCTTGGAGAACATGAACAAACATGAAGACGGCAATGATAAGGAATCTACTAGTATCACCTGGGAGAACATGAACGTGCATGAAGATAAGGAATCTATTAGTATCACCTGGGAGAACATGAACGAACATGAAGACGGCAGTGATAAGAAATCTACTAGTATCACCTGGGAGAACATGAACGGACATGAAGACGGCAGTGATAAGGAACCTACTAGTATCACCTGGGAGAACATGAACAGACATGAAGACGGCAATGATAAGGAATCTACTAGTATCACCTTGGAGAACATGAACGGACATGAAGACGGCAGTGATAAGGAACCTACTAGTATCACCTTGGAGAACAAGAACAAACATGAAGACGGCAATGATAAGGAATCTACTAGTATCACCTTGGAGAACATGAACGGGCATGAAGACGGCAATGATAAGGAATCTACTAGTATGAGCTTGGAGAACATGAACGAACATGAACACGGCAATGATAAGGAATCTACTAGTATCACCTGGGAGAACATGAACGTGCATGAAGATAAGGAATCTATTAGTATCACCTGGGAGAACATGAATGAACATGAAGACGGCAGCGATAAGGAATCTACTAGTATCACCTTGGAGAATATGAATATACACGAACACGCAATGAGAAGCAACCTACTAGTATCACCTTGGAGAACATGAACGGACATGAAGATGCAATGATAAGGAACCTACTAGTATCACCTTGGAGAACATGAACGAACATGAAGATGGCAATGATAAAAAATCTACTAGTATCATCTTGGAGAACATGAACGAACATGAAGACGGCAATGATAAGAAATCTACTAGTATCATTTGGGAGAACATTATTGGACATGAAGACGCAGTGATAAGGAATCTACTAGTATCACCTTGGAGAAAATGAACGAACATGAACATGGCAATGATAAGGAATCTACTAGTATCACCTGAGAGAACATGAACAGACATGAAGACTGCAATGATAAGGAATCTTCTCGTATCACCTGGGAGAACGTGAATGGAAATAAAGATGACAATAAGAAATCTACTCATATTACCTTGGAGAACATGAATGGACATGAAGACGGCAATGATAAGGATTCTACTCATACCATCTGGGAGAACATAAATGGACATAAAGATGACAATAAGGAATCTACTCATAAGACGTTGGAGGAATCTACTTTTATCACCTGGGAGAACATGAGAACATGAAAGGACATGAAGGCGGCAATGATAAGGAATCTAATTGTATCACCTTGGAGAACAGGAATGGACATGAAGATAGCAATGTTAAGGAATCTACTCATATCACCTGGGAGAACATGAATGGACGTGAAGATGGCAATGATAAGGTATCTACTTGTAACATCTTGGAGAACATGAACGGACATGAAGAGGGCAATGGTAAGGAATCTACCTGTATCATCTGGGAGAACATGAAAGGACATGAAGGCGGCAATGATAAGGAATCTACTTGTTTCACCTTGTAGAACAGGAATGGACATAAAGATTGCAATGATAAGGAATCTACTCGCATCACCTGGAAGAATATGAACGGACATAAAGACGTCTATAAAACTGAGTCTACTTGTATCATCTTCGACAACAGGAATGGACATGAAAATGTTGTTCTTGGAAGTGAAGTTCAAATCCCTACTCTAGATAAGGCGAGTTTGTCTTATATTGCAGCCGTCAAATGAAGACGTCAGAAGCAACCCACATGGATGGACGGTTATAGTACTGGAGTACCTTTTAAAGAAGCATGGTACGTTTGTCATCTCTTCAGTCTCTGTGAAGCTCTGTAAAGTAATGGTCCTGTGAATACAGCTTGGTTTGACGATGATACTAGTCCAATCACCTGTGCTAAATCCCTGAGACTTACATCCTCTTTTCTCATCACTGTCCTTGTCTCTTCTCTCGTTTTCTTTATCTTCCTCACTGGAAGCTGTAACTGATTCTTCACCATACCCCCAACAAATCCTAAAAACTCCAAGGTCTTGCTCAGAATGAGCACTGACTTAGTTTAGTATGAATCCTAGTGATTCCAGTAAATTCTTCATCGTAGTCAAATGCTCTCTCAATTCTTCCCTCTTTGATTCATTATTAAAATGTCGTCCAGGTAAACAATCATCCTTACAACCCCCTTCTCTCAAATCACCCACAACTGGTCGCAATATCTTTTTCATTTGCTGTATCCAATTTAGTGTTGTGTGTCGGGGAAGGGATGTGTTGTGGTGGCTCGAGAGGTGAAGCATGGCGCGTGGAACCTTCGGTGGGTGTGTGATGGGTGCGCGAGGGGATGGATCTCAGCGGGGGCAGGTGGAAAGAGCTGGTGGAAGGGGTTGAAGCAACTGATTGGAAATACTTGGACATTTGGTGAATTTCTTCTGATTGACACAACAGCGGAGATGGCCAAGAGGTTGTGGGAGTTGGAGAGAACACACACCATCAGCGAGGGCTCTTGTGCATTTTTAAGAAACCTCTGGTTTACAGGGGCTTGTTGTGTGGTGCACCTTGAGGCGAGCGGTACGCAGCACGGTGACTGAAAGGGATGGACCAAAAGCTCCCCTCTTTGTCAGAGATGGTTTAAGGCCTGGGCAAAGTGGGCTCTGGCCCAGGGTCCCAGCCTTTCAGGGGCCGCTGATAAAGCCAACCCTGTTATGCAGAGAAGCTTGCCCTGATGTCCTTCAATAATTTAATTTATCTTTAATGTGAGTGGTGTGAGTCTATTACAGATATCTTGCAGAGAAATATTGTGTTTATGTTTCATGCGCCATCCATAAAAGTTACTTTTAGAAGGAACCAGGACCTAACACATGAGAAACGTGAGGGTGTCACAGAGATTATTTGCAGTAATGTCAGTGAGCTGCTGCTGTGTTACAATATTGAAAACACACATCACTATCGCTGAATATTAGATGGAAACACATTTAGCATCTGCACCAGTGTGCGCTGTCAGTGTCCTGGCCAAAGAGGGCTTGAAAGAGCTGAAACAGGATCATAAATTCACAGCTCTTCCGAACAGCCCCCAAAATACGTTTGGCCCAGGGCCCCCAAAATCTGTAAGATGTCCCTGCTACATGTTTACTGCCTGCTTAACAGATGTGCTGATCAATGTTTCTGATTGACAGCTGTGAGGGGTACCAAACGGTAAGTGGTGCCAGTGCCCGTGCCGCGGACGGGGTCGTAGCAGTCCTCGTTAGGGTGACCACCCGTCCGTATATTTCACGGACTGTCCGTAATTTCACCCTGCCGTCCGTTGTCCGTGATGAAAGCCTTAATGGACGGCATTTGTCCGTAATTTTAGCCTTTCACCTAAAGGACAAGGGACGCAGGGCGAAATTACGGGCAGATCAGTTTCCCCAGCTGGACTGGAAGGCAGGGAGTCTCCTGTGCTCTGAGGGAGGGGCAGACAGATAACAATCAGACCTTCTTGCCAGGGGGTCTCCTTCCCTAAAGACATGCAAATGTGCCCAACTGGTAAATCTGCAAATACAAAGGGGCTTGAAAACCTGCATTGACTTTACTAAAAGGAGTCACTTAAAGTTTTCTGGTGTCAAAGATATTTCTTTTAGAGAGGTATTGTAATGGTGTTCCAAGGTGAGCTGTGGAGTGTGTAGTTTTAATGGAGTGTTATAACATTTTTTAGTACTAGGTATAAACTATATTTTATTCAAATCTGCATTTGAGAAGCACTTTTTTTTTTTATTTAACCGAAATGTATTTGCACATTTTGTAGCCTCCTTTATTATGATGTAATTGTATTTTTCACAGTTCTTTCAGGTACCTCGGTACCTCATAGTAGTAACAAACAATGGCAAAGCCAATAGGTCTCATCTACGAAAGAGTTATTGGCTTTGCTAATGTGTTTTAGCCATTAGCCATGGTTATACACCAGAGTAGCTGCTGTTCAGCATGGCTTAAAGTTAGTGGCATAATTGTGTGGAGTGGAGTAGAGTGGCATAGGAGCAGTGGCGTAGAGCCCAGTGGTGCAAGGTACAGTGCAGTGGGGTACGGTGCAGTTGTTTAGAGTGCGTTAGCGTAGAGTGCAGTGGTTTAGAGTGCAGTGGCATGGAGTGGCATGGGACAGAGCAGAGTGGCATAGAGTGCAGTGGAGTAGAGTGGCATACAATGGAGGAGCAGAGAGAGCAGTAGTGTAGAATGGTGCAGTGGCATAGATTGTAGAGTAGACTCACATTGCAGGGAGTGCAGTGGCGTGGTGCAGAGTAGAGCAAAGTGCTGTAGAATGGAGTGATGCAGAGTAGAGTGGCATAGAGTGCAGTGACATAGAATGCAGTAGTACATAGTACATTGGTGTATAGTACAGTGGTGGAGAGTGCAATGCTGGAGAGTGTCAGTGCAGTGATGTAGAGTGGAGTAGAGAGTCACAGAGAGCAGTGGCATAGAGTACAGTGGTACGGAGAAGAGGGCAGTGGCGTACAGTGCAGTTGTTTAGAGTGCATTGGCGCAGAGTGCAGTGGCATAGAGTGGCATGGGGTAGAGTTACATAGAGTGCAGTGGTGTAGTGTGGCATACAATAGAGTAGCAGAGAGTGCAGTAAAGCAGAGTGGTGCAGTGTCAGAGTGCAGAGTAGACTCATGTGGCATAGAGTGCAGTGGTGTAGATTGGTGCAGAGTGAAGTATTGTAGAGTGGTGTAGAGTACAGTATAGTGCCTAGAATGCAGTGGCATAGAGTAGAGTGGTGTAGAGTGCAGAGTTGCAGAGTAGAGTGTCAGTGCAGTGGTGTAAAGTGGTACAGAGAACAGTGGCATAGAGTACAGTGGTGCAGAGTAAAGGGCAGTGGCAAACAGTGCAGTTGTTTAGAGTGCACTGGTGTAGAGTGCAGTTGCATAGAGTGGCATTGGGCACAGTAGAGTGGCATAGAATGCAGTGGAATAGAGTATATTGGTGCAGTGTGCAGTAGTACAAAGCAGAGTGGTGTAGAGTATAGTGGCAGCCAGTGCAGTGTTGCAGAGTGGCAGCTTGCAGTGGTGTAGAGTGCATTGAACTAGAGTGCAGTGGTCAGAGTGGTATAGTGTACAGTGGCGTAGAATAGATTGTTTCACAGTAGAGTGCAGTGGCATAGAGTAGAGAGGTGCAAGGTAGAGTGCAGTGGCATAGAATGCAGTGGCACAGAGTGCAGTGGCATAAAGTAGATTATTTCACAGTAGAGGGAGGTGGCCTAGAGTGGAGAGGTACAGGGTAGAGTGAAGTTGCATAAAGTGGCATACAGTGTGATGGCATAGAGTAAAGTAGTGTAGAGTGCCGTGGCATAGAGTGCAGAGTAGAATTATAGTGATGTACAGTGTATTGATGTAGAGTGCAGGGGCATAGAGTTGAGTGTTACAGAGTAAAGTGCATTAGCATAGAGTGTATTAGCTTAGAGTGCAGTGGCGTTCAGTGCAGTGTTGCAGAGTGGCAGAGAGTGGAGTTGTGCAGATTAGATTGGTGTTGCCTAGACTGGAGAGGTATGGCGTGCAGACGAGCAGAGCGCAGTGGTGTAGAGAGGCGTAAAGTGCAGTGGCATAGAGTAGAGTGGTACAGAGTAGAGTAGAGAGGCATAGTGTGAAGTAGCATAGAGTGCAGTGCCGTAATGGGGAGTGGTTCCGAATGGAGAAGAGTGCAGTGGCATGGAGTGGAGTAAAGTAGAGTGATACAGAGTAGGGTGCAGTGGCGTGTAGTGGTGCAGAGCAGAGTGAAGTGCAGTATGGATTGTATGCCAACACACTGCCATTGCAGACAACACATTTTTGATTGAAATGACCATTACATTTGCACAGATATACAGTTTTTCAAATCATACTGTGCACAGACGATGATGTGTGGAAATTGCATCACCTAATGCAATGATTTGTTTTAATCATGTAAAGGTATTTGTTTCCAGCACAGTTCAGAATTAACAAAAATGTGCTTGATTTGTACTTCTAATTCTGATATATTCTGAAGTTTATTTAAATGTTGTCATGTGATAGAAAAAGCTCTTTCCTAACCCCAATATCCAGCAAGATTGTCGCATAAATCCTCTCATTTTGAAGTCAGAGAAGGGAAAGTAAACACTAAGTTCCCACCGAAGACAGAGCCTGACATTTGACTTTGTTCTTTGAATGCACAGCAAATATGATAAGATAAGAACAAGATTTACAGGCCTGTTTACAGAAAGGGAGCACTCTGCAGGATACTGTAAATAAGGTTTTGGCAAGGGAAGGGACGAATTCAAGCTGCATAGCATAAAACAAATAAAGCCAGCAAATTGAAAGCAACAAATTGTGAGTTACAAACAACAAGGCCAATGGCAAGCAACGGGCAGAATGCATTCACAAGGAAGCACTATGAATTTACTTAATGTGACAGCTGTGGGATACTTTGTGGGGAAAGTCCAGTATTTTAGTCCATATATTGCAGAGGTTTGGCTACATCAATCACCCAGGTAGTATGACGAGAAGACCTGGAGTGGTTTCCATGTGCAGGATAGGTCTGTACACCCATTCCATCAGTTTGCCACCATTTCCTATGGTACAGAGCTTCTGGCACACCTCTTGTAGGGTTAGTGCTAGGTGGCAGACATGAAATAGGGCATTTAATGATTATTTAAGGTGGTTGTAAGTAAGGAGTTGACCGGGGTGAAGATGGTAGTCTGCCACAAGGGTTTGGAAATTTAGTAGCTCACTGTTCAGAAACAAAGTCCCCAATTTTAAGACACCTGCAACATGCCACTGATGGAGTTGCTCTGAGCACAGCCATCCTGTGCGAGTGGGAAGGCTTAGCAAAGGTAGTGCAGGAGCATAGGGTTTCTTCGTGTCAATGAGTTTACAGGTTCTGGCAAGGCAAGAGAAAGCCATGCATGATAACCTTGGATGGTGATCCGTAGAATGGTCAGTAGGAAACAATGAGCAGTGCATTAAGCCTTCCTTAAAAGTCTTTACTGGTAAACCCCATCTCATGCAGGGAGGTGGGCAGAAAGCCAGTGAGCCACCCATTGGATCTGTGCAGCTGAATAATAGCATTCTAAGTCCAGAAGACCTAATCCACCCGCAGTCACAGTTAGCTTTAGAGTGGAAAGAGCTCCCGATGGCGCCGCAGCGACCAAATCAGATGTGTGGCCTATCTGAAGAAGGAATGAAGGACGAGCAGGGGAAGGTTTGCAAAATAATACTATCATTGGGGTAGCACACCATCTTCACTAGTGCCACATGGCCTCTACAGAAAGCAGAAGAGAAGACCAAAAAGCAAACTGGGCTTGGAGGGACGGACGGTTCGCTCTGCCGAGATTTTCATCCTGGAAATCAGTGTAAGAATGGTAGATATTAATCATTAGGTATCAAAAGGTAACTGGTTCCCAGTTCAATCTGAGATCTAATTGTATATAAAAGCAAAAACAGTACCATATGTTAAAGAAACACTAATTACATTTTTAAATTTGTAAAGTTTGTTTGTTCAATTTACATCCCAAATATTTTGAAGATTCTATGTGTACTTGACACTTAGGGATAACCCATATCTCTAGTTTTGGCTTTTGCTCAATTTCAAAACCATATAAAGACATGGACAAAGCGGGCAATTGCCTTGCACAACCTTGCAAGGGGTCTGGCACCTGCTCACCCTTCAAAAGCACTAACAGCGAACCATTGCACCAGAAGAGTTTGCCAAGGTGGATGGGTGTTGATTGTTCAACCACTTGACAGTGCCCCTTCTGTTTCACTCCTGTGTGCAGAGACAACTCCCCAGGTACCCAATACCTTCGAATAGTCTTGGTGGACCCATCTTGTCTGATTTTAGAAATTGTCCCACCTTGTTCTTCTCTTCTTTATTTATCCAGTTGTTAGCAACAATCATTTGAATTACTTGCCGTGGATCTCCCATTTGATCTCGATTTCATCCTACTCTTTTATTATCGTTGATTGGTAGTCTGGGCTCCCATTTTTGAGATAAATGTAGAGTCCCAAACATACACTCTAGTGCAGTGAGACTACAGACAAGTTATGGGTACATCACATCCTGACATTAGGTGTGAGACTGTCGCCCACACTATCTACCCTGCCTCTTTAAAAAAAAAATAAGGTTGAAAGTCCATGGGCGGTTGGGGTAAGCCAGATGTTTTTGTTCAATTTGTTTAAACTAGCATAAGGTTAATTACCTTAATGTTTCCCAAACTGTTTGTCAGGGGTTTTAAAATGTTCAGAAACATACTCAAACTTTTGCTGTTACTTTCTCTTCAGGAAAGATCGGGTAGATTTGGGTAGGGGTGATGGACTTGCCGCAGTACTGAAGGACATTAATTTACTACTGAACAAGGACGTAATGTGACACCTGAATGTAGCACACCAGGAGGCAATCACAAAAAGACCACAGTGAATAAATAGTGCTATGTTAAAAAAGAGTAAATAAATGCACTGACAACATAGTGAGGCATGGCCTCTCTTGCCTGTGTCTGTAAAACTGACGTTTGTTCTTGAATTTTTGTCCTGAATATTGACCCTTTGTCCTGAATTTTTGTCCTGAATTTTGACCATTTGTCCTAAATTTTTGTCCTGAATTTTGACCCTTTGTCCTGAATTTTTTATAGTCCTGTCCAGAATTTGCCTCAGTGCCAGGTGGTCACCCTAGTCCTCGTAGATGACATCACACCTGTGGGTTTCAGCGGGCATTGCCTAGGGTGACCAGACGTCCCGGATTTCCCCGGACAGTCCCGGTTTTTAGAGGACTGTCCCTCTGTCCCCATGCTTCTCTTAATTTTAAACAAATGTCCCAGTTTTGGGGGCAAAGGTCAGATAGTGCAATAAATGTCCCGGTTTTTGGGACACAGGTCAGATCATGTAGGGAGCATAAGTAAACTATGCAATAATTAAAATAATTAATCTGTTACTGTCAGGCAACACAGTCCCCTGTCTGCTCCCAGCAGAGATACGGAGTGGGGAGCAGAGAGAGGTGGGTGGGGGCGGGTTAGGGGTGCAGGGTGAGAGGTCAAACCATAGCTAATTTTATATAAGGAGTCTTGTAAATGTGTGCGTATATATATATATATATATATATATATATATATATATATATATATATAAACACACACATAGGTATAGGCACACATTCAGAAAGTTACTGCAAAAAAAAGCGGGACAGGCCAAATATAAAAGAGTAAAGTCTTTAGTCCTTCTTTTATGTCTGACTTGTCCCGATTTTTGCTCCACGAGATCTTGTCACCCTAGCATTACCTCCTGAAGGTCACAAGACGTAGGACCTGCCTTTGGCATGTGCGAGCTGGTGCCTCGCCCAGGGCGCTGGCCTCCAGAGGGGCGCAAGACCTCCCTACAGAAGTCGCCTCGTGATTTCGTTCCACGGAAAAGTTTGCTTAAACACTTTTGACCTGGTTTGCTTTTTGTCCGCTTTTATTTTCAAGGCGCTCCTCGATTTTGTCTCCTCATCTTCCTCCTTGCCTCACACACACAGCCCCCACCTCCAAGGCATATGGTGCGCATTACAGGGAGGCCTCACACAGACAGCCCCCACCTCCAAAGCATGTTGTGAGACGTGCACACACCAAGGAGGCCTCACACACAGCCCCCACCTCCGAGGCATGCTTTAAGGTGTGGACATACCAGGGAGGCCGCACACAGCGCCCACCTCCAAGGCATGTTGTGAGACGTGCACACACCAAGGAGGCCTCACACACAGCCCCCACCTCCGAGGCATGCTGTAAGGTGTGGACATACCAGGGAGGCCGCACACAGCGCCCACCTCCAAGGCATGTTGTGAGACGTGCACACACCAAGGAGGCCTCACACACAGCCCCCACCTCCGAGGCATGCTGTAAGGTGTGGACATACCAGGGAGGCCGCACACAGCGCCCACCTCCAAGGCATGTTGTGAGACGTGCACACACCAAGAAGGCTTCACACACAGCCCCCACCTCCGAGGCATGCTGTAAGGTGTGGACATACCAGGGAGGCCTCACACAGCCCCCACCTCCAAGGCATGTTGTGAGACGTGTACACATCAAGGAGGCCTCACACACACAGCCCCCACTTCCAAGGCATGTTGTGCGCATAACAGGGAGGCCTCACACACACAGCCCCCACCACCAAAGCATGTTGTGAGGCGTGCACATACCAGGGAGGCCTCATACACACAGCCCCCACCTCCAAGGCATGTTGTGAGACGTGCACACACCAAGGAGGCCTCACACACAGCCCCCACCTCCAAGGCATGCTGTGAGGTGTGGACATACCAGGGAGGCCTCACACAGCCCCCACCTCCAAGGCATGTTGTGAGACGTGCACACATCAAGGAGGCCTCACACACACAGCCTCCACTTCCAAGGCATGCTGTGCGCATAACAGGGAGGCCTCACACAGCCCCCACCTCCAAGGCATGTTGTGAGACGTGCACACACCAAGGAAGCCTCACACTCAGCCCCCACCTCCGAGGCATGCTGTACGGTGTGGACATACCAGGAAGGCCTCACAGAGCCCCCACCTCCAAAGCATGTTGTGAGACGTGCACACACCATGGAGGCCTCACACACAGCCCCCACCTCCAAGGCATGTTGTGCGCATAACAGGGAGGCCTCACACACACAGCCCCCACCTCCAAAGCATATTGTGAGGCGTGCACATACCAGGGAGGCCTCATACACAGCCCCCACCTCCAAGGCATGTTGTAAGACGTGCACACACCAAGGAGGCCTCACACACAGCCCCCACCTCCAAGGCATGCTGTGAGGTGTGGACATAGCAGGGAGGCCTCACACAGCCCCCACCTCCAAGGCATGTTGTGAGACGTGCACACACCAAGGCGGCCTCACACACAGCCCCCACCTCCAAGACATGTTGTGAAGTGTGCACATACCAGTGATACCTCACACAGACAGCCCCGGTACCACAGGATGTTGTGAGTTGTGCACACAGTTGGACGTCCTCATGCACTGAGCCCCCATCTCCAAGGCATGTTGTGAGGCGCACACATACCAGGGAGGCCTCACACACACAGCCTCCACCTCCAATGCATGTTGTGAGGCGTGCACATACCAGTGGGGCCTCACACTCGCCTCCACGGGATGATACGAGGTGTGCGCACACTTGGAAGACCTCATACACACACACCCGCCTCCAAGAGATGTTGTGACTAGTGAGCCCACACTTGGAAGGCTGCTATACACACACCCACCTCCAAGGCATGTTGTGAGGCATGTTGTGAGGCATGCGCAGGCTCATACACACAGCCTCCGCCTCCATGGGATGTTGTGATATGTGCGCACACTTGAAAGGCCTCACACACACAGCCCCACCTCCAAGGGATGTTGTGAGGTGTGCACATACCAAGGATGCTTCACACACACAGCCCCCACCTCGAAAGCATGTTGTGAGGTTTGCGCACTCTTGGAAGGCCTCGCACACACAGCCCCACCTCCAAGGGATGTTGTGAGGGGTGTGCACACTTGGAAGGCCTCATACACACAGCCCCCACCTCCAAGGGATGTTGTGATATGTGCGCACACTTGGAAGGCCTCTCACACACAGCCCCCACCTCCAAGGGATGTTGTGATATGTGCGCACACTTGGAAGGCCTCACACACACAGCCCCCACCTCCAAGGGATGTTGTGATATGTGCGCACACTTGGAAGGCCTCACACACACAGCCCCCACCTCCAAGGGATGTTGTGATATGTGCGCACACTTGGAAGGCCTCACACACACAGCCCCCTCCTCCAAGCCATGTTGTGAGGCGTGCGCACACTTGAAAGGCCTCATACACACAGCCCCCACCTCCAAGGGATGTTGTGATATGTGCGCACACTTGGAAGGCCTCACACACACAGCCCCCACATCCAAGGCATGTTGTGAGGTGTGCGCACACTTGGAAGGCCTCATACACACAGCCCCCACCTCCAAGGGATGTTGTGATATGTGCGCACACTTGGAAGGCCTCACACACACAGCCCCCACATCCAAGGCATGTTGTGAGGTGTGCACAGACCAGGGAGGCCTCACACACACAGCCCCCTCCTCCAACGCATGTTATGAGGCGTGCGCACACTTGGAAGGCCTCACACACACAGCCCCCACCTCCAAGGGATGTTGTGATATGTGCGCACACTTGGAAGGCCTCACACACACAGCCCCCACATCCAAGGCATGTTGTGAGGTGTGCACAGACCAGGGAGGCCTCACACACACAGCCCCCTCCTCCAAGGGATGTTGTGAGGCGTGCGCACACTTGGAAGGCCTCATACACACAGCCCCCACCTCCAAGGGATGTTGTGATATGTGCGCACACTTGGAAGGCCTCACACACACAGCCCCCTCCTCCAAGGGATGTTGTGAGGCGTGCGCACACTTGGAAGGCCTCATACACACAGCCCCCTCCTCCAAGGGATGTTGTGATATGTGCGCACACTTGGAAGGCCTCACACACACAGCCCCCTCCTCCAAGGGATGTTGTGAGGCGTGCGCACACTTGGAAGGCCTCATACACACAGCCCCCTCCTCCAAGGGATGTTGTGATATGTGCGCACACTTGGAAGGCCTCACACACACAGCCCCCACCTCCAAGGGATGTTGTGATATGTGCGCACACTTGGAAGGCCTCACACACACAGCCCCCACCTCCAAGGGATGTTGTGATATGTGCGCACACTTGGAAGGCCTCACACACACAGCCCCCTCCTCCAAGGGATGTTGTGAGGCGTGCGCACACTTGGAAGGCCTCACACACACAGCCCCCTCCTCCAAGGGATGTTGTGATATGTGCGCACACTTGGAAGGCCTCACACACACAGCCCCCACCTCCAAGGGATGTTGTGATATGTGCGCACACTTGGAAGGCCTCACACACACAGCCCCCACATCCAAGGGATGTTGTGATATGTGCGCACACTTGGAAGGCCTCACACACACAGCCCCCTCCTCCAAGGGATGTTGTGATATGTGCGCACACTTGGAAGGCCTCACACACACAGCCCCCTCCTCCAAGGGATGTTGTGAGGCGTGCGCACACTTGGAAGGCCTCACACACACAGCCCCCACCTCCAAGGGATGTTGTGATATGTGCGCACACTTGGAAGGCCTCACACACACAGCCCCCACATCCAAAGCATGTTGTGAGGTGTGCGCACACTTGGAAGGCCTCATACACACAGCCCCCACCTCCAAGGGATGTTGTGATATGTGCGCACACTTGGAAGGCCTCACACACACAGCCCCCACATCCAAGGCATGTTGTGAGGTGCGCACAGACCAGGGAGGCCTCACACACACAGCCCCCTCCTCCAACGCATGTTATGAGTCGTGCGCACACTTGGAAGGCCTCACACACACAGCCCCCACCTCCAAGGGATGTTGTGATATGTGCGCACACTTGGAAGGCCTCACACACACAGCCCCCTCCTCCAAGGGATGTTGTGATATGTGCGCACACTTGGAAGGCCTCATACACACAGCCCCCACATCCAAGGGATGTTGTGATATGTGCGCACACTTGGAAGGCCTCACACACACAGCCCCCTCCTCCAAGGGATGTTGTGATATGTGCGCACACTTGGAAGGCCTCACACACACAGCCCCCTCCTCCAAGGGATGTTGTGAGGCGTGCGCACACTTGGAAGGCCTCATACACACAGCCCCCTCCTCCAAGGGATGTTGTGAGGCGTGCGCACACTTGGAAGGCCTCACACACACAGCCCCCACCTCCAAGGGATGTTGTGATATGTGCGCACACTTGGAAGGCCTCACACACACAGCCCCCACCTCCAAGGGATGTTGTGAGGGGTGTGCACACTTGGAAGGCCTCATACACACAGCCCCCTCCTCCAAGGGATGTTGTGATATGTGCGCACACTTGGAAGGCCTCACACACACAGCCCCCTCCTCCAAGGGATGTTGTGATATGTGCGCACACTTGGAATGCCGCACACACACAGCCCCCACCTCCAAGGGATGTTGTGATATGTGCGCACACTTGGAAGGCCTCACACACACAGCCCCCACCTCCAAGGGATGTTGTGAGGTGTGCACAGACCAGGGAGGCCTCACACACACAGCCCCCACACCCACAGGATGTGCTGGGGTGTGGGCGCCTCACAGATTGACTTATGAAGCAAGAACCGTCCCAGACACACCTGGGGCGGCTGTGTCGTGCGGAGGGGCACCAGCCCGTGACAGAAACACTTTGCCGCCGATGTGATTTGCCGCTGCTCGTCCTGGCGGTAATGTACGTTCACTAATGCGCGTGTTGGCCACTGAGGCGCAAACAAGTCCACCTGAGCCCGCGAGCGCCTCCAGCCAGCCCTCGCCATGGCACGTGCCCTTCACCCCCACATCCTTAGCAGAGGGGTGTTCGGCACCACCATTTTAATTTCTGCATTTATTAATTTATGGATGAATTTATTGGAGAGAGCGCGGATGTGCGTTAAGGCAGATGGTTTCCGTGAAATATGAATTTGGGAAGTTTGAAGTTTAATACATTTGCAAACCGATGTGTATTAGTTTACATCTTTAATTACTGTTGGGTTTTGCACGAAGTAAATCTTAACTCTGTTTCTTGACTCTCTGAGTGCGCGTGCGTGTGTACACACGTGCTGGTCAAATCCAAAAGGCCAAGGGAGCCCTCTGGGGCAGCGTTTCCCAAACTGTGTGGGTTTGGAAAATCCAATCAATGTATAAAGACGCCTTAAAATTCTGTATTTATTTATCTTGTCACATTTGCACTTCAGTGTCAGAGGTCAAATGTCAGGCTATGTCTTCTGACACATTTCTGCTTCTTTTTGTAACATGGGGACTGGTGTTTTCAACCTGCTCTCATTTATTTTTCTAACAAACAACAAATTGTAAAAACCTGGAAATGAACTGTACACATTCAGCAATTAGGAAAGCAGAAATGAAGCATTTTTTTTGTAATTCTGTAGTGTGATAGAAACAAAGATTTTAATATATTCAAAACAAATCAAAACACTTTTTTTGCTGATGCACATTTGAGAAATATTCACCGAAACCCAATTTTCACACATTATCATTCGTGTGCAATATAGTTTTTATCAGTAAAACCACTTGTCTGTGCAAATTTAGTGACCACTTCAATGGATTATGTGCGAGCTGCTAATGACAGCGGCTGCCACACAGTACTGTAGTTACATTAAAAAATCACCCGCCCCCATGTCTATTAAAGTTAGGTGGGTCTCAAAAGTATGACGTGCTAAAAAATGGGTCATAGGTCTAAAAAAGTTGGGAAACCTTCCCTAGAGGTCACAGAGGCAGAACCTGTCCTGTTTAAAGGCACATATTGTTCCTTCTGCCCCCTACCGGAAATAAGCCATTTTAAGGATGGTCTGATACCCATGCCTTACCCAGGACAGTCACCAGACGGGTACTGCCCATTGGCACAGCTGTGCCATCCACTGGCTCTGTCCTTTCTGATTGGTGCAATCCATGGGCGTGAGCTGTCAGCCCTTATTCTCCTGGGACTAGCACAGTCTGACCCTTGTTTACTACTTATTGTTGTGAGGAAATTAGGTTTGTTATGTGGTGTAGCTGTGCGACCTCACAGTGTAATATAGTCACAAACCTGTCTTGGTTCTAGTCAGGCTTGTTTCTAAAACCTCAGCTCGACCCCGGGTAGCTCTGGCTTCGAGCAATCAGGCTTTAACAAGGGAACAAGGTCAAAGAATTTAGAAGTACCAAAACATTCGAATAAGAATGAAACGCCAAAGAAAGAGAACTCAACACTAATTTATAAAAATAAATCAAATTTATAGACACAGAAAATGAACAAAATCCACAGGCGTTCTGGAGATACAACTTATTAAGCAAATGGTAAATCACTGCTTTTTCACACTAACCGCAACAAAGCATTGGCAGCTACTGCAGTTAGCAGTTACTTTGAAACTTTAGGAATTTTTTGTAACGCTGTGTTTGGTTACTCCGACCCGCTTTGGGTGACCAGCTTAGGCAGGGAGCAAGTCATAGGGGCCAGTAAGGCTTAGCAGGACAGTTCATTTGCAGTCAAAGCAGTCTATAGTCCAGTTCCAGGCTCTATGGGTGAACCGCTATAGGCATCAATGGAGCGGTCCTGATGGAAGAGATACAGGACACTGAAGACATTGAGGATGCTATGGATGCTGATCTGGTCTCCCTGAGGTCTTCCTGGGGCCACCCCTCTGACACAAAAATGGTGGGCCACTTTGGCCACAAAGGTCAGTGCCCCTCAAAGTCCAGATGAAGTCCAGCCAAAAACCAGTTGTCACTGGTCTACTATTCTCTGGTCAGAGCAAAACCAGTGGTTCCTTTTAACTGAGGTTAGTGTCTTTCTTGGGTAACCCAACTGAACTCTGATGACTTTCCCAAGTCCAGCAGGCTCAGGTGCAACTTTTGAGTGTAGAAACCCTGTCTCCCAGGTGCACTTCAGCGGTCAGTAGTGATCAAGCCATCATGGCTACTGAGTCACCAAGGTAGTTCTTGAGCTTTTGTTGCTCTGGAGCTGTAACAGGAAGTCAGCCAAGTGATTCCTGGAGTTCACCTGTTCTGTCTGAGGATCAGGGATGTCTTTTTTTTGATGAGGGTACCACAGGCAAAGTCATCTCTTGGCTAGCCCAAGGACCGGCAGGTGACGTCTAGTCTTGCTGCGGCCTCTCTTGCTGGGTCCAGGGAATAGAGGGCAGTCCTTCATTGGTCATCACTTCGGTACAGATGCGATCTGAGGTCTGGCTGCCAGGGGTGCCACCTTTATGCCCTCAACGTGCCCTCGGGGGATACAGGGACTACCACTCAATGAGCTACTAGGTCCCCTCCCACCTGATGATTACTTCCTGCAATCTGTGGCACCTAGCTATTCCAGAGTGCAATATTCTGCCCACTCCCAAGATGGCGGAACCCATCTCGGTGTGTGGAGCTTGATAGCCCGTCCTAGAGGTGTGAGTACCTGAGGACAATATGTCCACGAGAAAACTAATTTGGCAACTGGTTCCCCCTCTCTGTCCCCTATGCCAACATTCGTACTAGAACAAAAGAGCAGCCTCTCTAGTGCTTGTCCACCATTGGCCCAGGAACATGAGCGCGTTTTACAGGGGAACCATTACCAAACAAACACATCGAGAATATATTTGAGATGAAAACTCCGAGGAATGAGAAGCCAGGGGTCAGTCGTAAGTGGGAGGTAAGCCGTACATGAGTAATGTTCCCTGACAGTCATTGCATAAGTATATTTGAGATAAAACATCAGACAACTTAAAGCAGACATTAGAAAATGGAGGTCTTTTTTAAATCTGGCTTGGCATGTGGTCATATGTATGAGAGGGGTTTCCAAGCTCTTTTGGAGAAAGACTGGTTCATGAGTCACTCTTTACTGAAGGTGGGAGGTTCAATGAGAAAAGATTGCGGCCCATATTTATACTTTTTGACGCAAATCAGCTCTAGGGCAGATTTGCGTCAAAAAGTTTACCTCCGGCTAATGCCATTCTAACGCGCCATCCAGGCGCCTCATTTATGGAACTACATTAGCTGGCGCTGTGGCCTGGTTAGTGTCAAAATAAATTACTCTAACCAGGCAGCGCAGGTGTAGGGAAGAATAGGGTTGTGCGTCAAAGAATGGTGCAAGTCAGGTTAGAGTCAAAAATATTGGCTCCCACCTGACTAGCACCATTTGTTGATGCACAACCCCCATGGAAATGACTCCTGTCTTAGCAAAGACAGGAGTCATGCCCCCCTGCCCAATGGCCATGCCCAGGGGACGTCTGTCCCCTGGGCATGGCCATGGGGCACAGTGGCATGTAGGGGTGCCCAAGTTAGGCCCCCCTATGCCACTTAAAAAAAAGAAAAAAATTATACTTACCTGCACTTACCTGCACTGACCATGGATGGGTCTCCTCATCCATGGGTGTCCTCCAGGGGTGGGCGAGGGTGGCAGTGGGTGCCCCTGGGTGAAGGGAAGGGCACCTGTGGATTGCTTCCATGGTCTCCCACCATGGAAATGAGCCCACAGGTCCCTTAACACCTGCCCTGACCCATGCGCTAAAAAAACAGTGCAAAACCCGTCTGGGCGCCTTGTTTTAAGGCCCGCCTCCTCCTGTGCATCATTTTGAGGCCGGAGGATAAATAAGGCGCACATGCCTTAGAGTCATGTTTTGCACGGGAACGCCTACCTTGCATGTCATTAGCCCAAGGTAGGTTTTCAAGTACAAAAAATGACTCAAACTCCGTAACTTTGGCGCTGGACGGATCTAGCACCAAAGTATAAATATGGAGTTAAGATTGCGCTGAATTTACGTAAACAAAATGGCGCAAATCCGGCGCAAACAGAGTATAAATATGGGCCTGAGTGTTTCTTGACCCCAGTTTAGCACCCACAAGTTTCAGGTTCTCAAGTGCATGGCTGAAGACGAGTGCAGTGCTTTGTGAGTGGTGCAGGTGGTTTTAAAATGAGTTCTTGGGCTTCATTATGACCCTGGCGGGCGGCGGAGGCCGCCCGCCAGGATGCCGCCCTCCATAATACCGCTCCGCGGTCAGAAGACCGCAGAGGGTATTATGAGTTTTTCCCTGGGCTGGCGGGCGGTCTCCAAAAGACCGCCCGCCAGCCCAGGGAAAAACTCCCTTCCCACGAGGATGCCGGCTCGTAATCGAGCCGGCGGAGTGGGAAGGTGCGACGGGTGCTACTGCACCCGTCGCGTATTTCACTGTCTGCTACGCAGACAGTGAAATACTAGCGGGGCCCTCTTACGGGGGCCCCTGCAGTGCCCATGCCATTGGCATGGGCACTGCAGGGGCCCCCAGGGGCCCCACGACAATCCTTACCGCCATCCTGTTCCTGGCGGGCGAGCCGCCAGGAACAGGATGGCGGTAAGGATTGTCAGAATCCCCTCGGCGGCGCAGCGAGCTGCGCCGCCTTGGAGGATTCTTAGGGGCAGTGGAAAACCGGCGGGAGACCGCCGGTTTTCCCGTTCTGACCGCGGCCAAAGCGCCGCGGTCAGAATGCCCAAGGGAGCACCGCCGGCCTGTCGGCGGTGCTCCCGCCCCCGTTGGCCCTGGCGGTTCTCTACCGCCAGGGTCATAATGAGGCCCCTTGTCTCTCTGAAATGGCCGAAACGTGAGAGGCGAGCAGGAGATAGGTGAAACCACAGCCTGGGACCTGGCCACTTATTGGTTAGCCCTCAGCCTTCCTACTTCACCGAACCGGATAGCTGGGACAAAAAAACATTGAAAATGCATGCATTTCTTGGTCCCCTGATCATTGTGCATTTCATGTTGTCCAATCTGTTTTAGTTTCTCCCTGGTTGCACCGGCTGGTTCTTCCTGATTGTTTTAAACCCGGGCCGTGACCTGCCTACAGGTTTTGGGACTGGGTTTTGTTGGCCATCTTCCCCTGGGCTTCTCTTCCCTAACTCAATGTAACCCCTACTCCAAGGTCACCCAGCAAGAGGGCTTAGAAGTTTAAAATGTTTTGCTCTGCCATCTTCCCAGTTTCAGTGGGCTACGGCCTAGTGTATCTTGCCTGTTTTGGCCAGGTAGGACATCAGTCTCACGACATCTTCCTGTTTTGGCCAGAAAGAGCTTAGGGTGTCTTGTAGGGCTGTTGGCTTCTTCCCTGTTTCAACCAAGCAAGCCTTAGGGCCAGAACCCTGCCTCATTTCTCTCCATCCCTCCCCTCAATCCAAACCTCTTGTCACTCCTTCTCATCCTCCTGTTCTTACTGTTTCCTCTCACAGTTCACCAACCCCGTCCATTCCTGCGAATCGTACCAATCCAGGGTGGGCCTATCAACACTTGCGATATTCTTCAACGCTCTCCTTCCCTTAGTCTGTTCTAATTTTCTCATCCAGAACATACTAACATTTTACGTCTTTGCTTTAGTGGACAGCCTCAAGTCAGGTGCATGGTTGGTGGCCCATGCACATGGAGGTCATACTCCAAACTTGTTTCAGCAAAGAAAAGGCTGATGTCACCACAGCATTCAGGCACTATTTGGACTTAGGCTGCAAGCATGGAGAAATCCCTATGCTGACAATGAACTACGATTCCCAGCAGGCTACAAGCTCTTCCATATTCTGGAGAGGTGACAGCCATCTTGGATTGTTGGGTATAACATCCCTCACACTTCACAGGTTCCTATCATAGGCATTGGGATCCAGTGTTGCTGATGAAAGGATGTCACTACATCGGTTTTCTTG